>NC_142508.1:7198560-7501590 GCF_057876585.1 Rhinolophus sinicus
GAAAAGTCACTTTCTTCCCCTACACAGGTCCCCACTATCCACTTCCCCCTCACCCATCCCCAGGATGGTTTTAATTGACTTTGTTTCTGAAAGGTCTAGGACTGCCTCAAACTCAATCGTGAATAAAAATCACCTGAGGGGCTTGTTACAGCGGCTATTTCTCTTTCTGAACCTACCAATTAAAATTTCTGGAGATGAGGGCCTGGTAGCCACAGTCTTGACAAATTCCCTAAGACATGCTGATCCAGGGGGGTCTTAGGAACACTCTCTGAGAAACGCTAGGTCAAACGAGACAATAAAACTGGAATACGTGGGCGTGGGGAGCAGGTGCTGAGGCTTCTGAGAAGACCAGACCTGGGAAGGCTCCTATCTCCTTAGGGGACCTTGGTCTTTATCTCAAGGGCAGGCAGGGGTCAGTGTAGGGTTTTAAGCAGGGCTGTGACTTAATAAGCTTTGCATGTAACCTGCCTCTCTTTCTGCCCTTTCAGCTCATACTCATGTGTCCCCCTCTCCAAGAAGGATTCCTGCTCCCCTTTGCCCCCCAATCCTAGTCCACGAGAGGCTGCTGCTCATTTGTACTCCATATTACTGACACATACTTCTAACTCAGCTTCTAACTGTTCTCATCTCTCCACCAGTGAGCTTCTGCAGGCCAGGAAGTGACTTGTGCACAGCGCCTGGCATACGGTAGGTGTCCTATAAATGTTTAATCAAGCACATTACTGTGTTCCATTTACAACCATGTCACCACCTAACGCTCCTGATTTTTCACAGAAAGCATCTTCACTGCCGCCACCCTTGCTCATATGGCCCAGAACACTTTATTTCTAGCTGAGACACGGAGCCCTATTTCTAAATCCCTCGTTTACCAGATTATATTATAGAGGTCGGAATGAAACACCAGATGCCTGAGGTTTTTTTATTACATTATCACAAAGTTAATCCATTTATATTTTTTATGTTTAAGAACTAACGCTCTCACAACTCTCCGAATTCCATACTTGCAAGCCAAATCCCTCAAAGAAGTTTAAGGCACAGGAAAATGTACCCACAGGTGAATATAGCGTGAAAGCACCCCGTGTCCCGTCTTTGAAATCCTAAAAGCAAAACACCTGGTTTCTGCTCCGGCCCTCCCCTCTCTCCTCAGCTCCAAGCACCTGTTTCAATCTGGCCAGCCTCTCCCACTCAAGAGCAGCTGTAAGGAAGAAGCAACTGGAATGTTAAACCCGAAATTGTTTTAATAAAGGCAAGAAACGTTGCATGAATGAGGACTCATAAACATCACCCGTATGCGACTCCCCTTCACTTTGAGAATAAAACTGTGATATCAAGTGGGTGGAAACATGACGACGAAGCTGGCCACCGACCGTCTTCTTCCAGTTCACCTGTGGTGTCCTGAGCGTGTGCAGTCGTGCCCCACCCAAGACGTGTGCGCCGCATCGAGCTTACCTTGCAGCGTGGGTTCTCCCAGCTTGCCCTTCCTCACCGGGGGTCAGCTCTGTGCTCCAACGACCTTCAAATCAATACTGGGTCTTGGGGGCTCCTTAATCCTGAGGCTTGGAGTAACCGCAGTGAGCAGCTGGGAGACAGACAACCCAGGGTTTGGGGCTCCCTGGCTAAGGTGGCTCCTGAAGTCGCCATCCACAGTTCACGCGGAAGGGCTGTGTCCAAGCCTCAGCCACAGTCCATTACCAAGTCCGGCCCAAGGTATCGGCGGCCCACGATGGTCCTCAGCCTTCCGAGGGCAGCCTCACCACCACCAGCAACCCGCCGTTGCCCGTGCGCACTGAAGCCTGTGCCTCCGCGCGCGTGGAGCTTTAAACCCACGAGGGGAGGGGCGGCGCGCACGAGCAGCCCCGCACCTGGGCTGCTGGGCGGGGGCAGGGGGCGGGAGAGGCCTGGCGTTGCCCCCGGGCCTTCGCAGCCCTGCAGCTGCCCCACGCCCCAGGATCCCAGGTCGGACTCGCCTGGCGGCAGGGTGAGGGGCACAGACTCTGGTTCCCCGAGGCCCGTGCGGCTCCGCACACCTGCTCGCCCCGCGAGGCTTCATTAGGCGGCACCTGTGCAGCCGGCCAGCCTCGCCGCGGAGTCCAGGCCATGGAACCCACCCGGGAGACCTGCCAGGAACCGCGGGGTGAGCCCGGAACGCATGGGGGTGGGCTGGGGGGAGCGCGGCCCCAGCGGGGGGGCTCTGGCCGCACCACCTGTCTTAGCCGACCCTAGAGCTTGGCTAGGTGGACGGGCTGGGCTGGGGTGTGAGGGCGGCCCGCCGTGCGGCGCCCTCCGCCACGGGTCCCCATGTCTACACGCGGAGAAAACGCAGGGCCTGGAATCCCAGGACTCTTCTAGGTTCCAACATCTGCCACCTTTTTTATGAGGGCATATCGCTCTGATATGTTCACTTATTGGGCACCTACATGTACCAGGTTTGCTACCCAGTTTTCCTAAAATACCATAGAACCAGTCCGCCCCTCCTTCCCCGTGCTGCCATCCAGCCTCGCCGCGTCACCCCAGTAGGGCCTGCTCACCTTCCACCAGCGCCAGGCCCCTCCTGCTGGTCCAGTCCCCTGTGTACCCCGGAAACGATGTGGCAAAGCACCCTAGCCCGTGACAGCCCATCTTACTGTACACGTGAGAAAGTTATTCCTGAAGACGGTCTCATGCAATTGTCATTAAAATAACAGTAGCCCTTAGTCACTAGTTAGCATCCATTTTAAAATATTCCAACTTATTGGGAAACGGTGAAGCAGCTCCTTGAGGGAGGGTTCTGGGGGTTCTGAGTAAATCGGAGGTGACAGGGGAGTGAGGTGGCCTGGACAGGATTCTGCGTAGGGATCACATACTGTGCTGTGTAATCTTGGGCAAGTTACTCACCTTCCTACTCCGCGTTTCTGCATCGGTTAGCATGATGTGAACAGTGCCGCCCCCCAGGGATTAAATGCATACTGTCCCACTCTTCCAAGGGTTAGCACAGGCCTGGAACGTGGTGAGCACTTGATGAATCAGTCGTAGCTCAAAGACACACAGACAAGCGTGGAGGGTGAGTGATACGAGCTCTCAGGGCCAGCTGAGTCACCCCTACTTCCCTGTATGAGGGAGGTGGCCTGGACCCCAGGCCCCTCCCTGAGCGTCTGCTTTCCAGAGAAGGAGCAGGGGGCTGCCTGTGGAAGGGAGGAGGGTTGGCAAGGACAGCAGGAATTCTGTGGAAGGGGGGGGATGGTGGTACCTGTTAGCTCCTTGACGTTCTGGCCTCGGCTTCCAGAGGCTTCCCTTGCCTCTACTGTAACCGATAATGTCTGCATCTGGGGCAGGAACAAGGTCCAGTCGTAGAAGCAGCAGAATCTCAATCTCCCTCTTCCCAGCCTGCCCAACCCCTCTGTCCCTTAGAAACGCCTGAACAGATGCTGTCCCTCAAACTCACCTTCCAGGTGTCTGGAAAAGGACAGGGAACCCCCAGGAAGTGCGTCCCCCATTAGGTTTGCTCTCCTAGATGTGTGTGTGTGCTAAGCCCCCCTTCGAGTGGCAATAAATGGGCTTACATTTTTCAAAAGCAGTTGGGTTACCTAATGCGATTCTCACAGTAGTCAAGTCAGGGAGGTACAGCTGGAGTTATCCCATGCGCTATGTGGACAAACTAAAGTTTAGGATCCAACAAGAAACCAGTTATACAGCAGGAAACAGCACATCCTCTTCGTCCAGACTCTTCTAGCTCCCTGGGGCTAAGGTACTGGCTCTCCACAGGCCAGGAAGGTGGAGGCAAGCCCCTGGCGGCCGGGCTGAAGGAAGAACGGCTGCAGAGGTCAGCCCCCCACCCTCAGGATGCCCCGAGTAAGGACCTGCCCCCCTCTTGTGCTGTCTCTGGGGAGAAGAAACCATCAGAGGCCCCTGCAGAACTAACTGGGTTTGATGCGGGGAGAGCGTGCCAGCCCCTCGGCTCAGGGGCTCTCCACAAAGATAGAACTCTGGTCCTGCCTAGACTGCAGCTTCAGGGGGAGGGTTGTTCCTTTCCGGGGAGAGAGGCCAAGCCAGGGAAGAGACCCTACTCTCCGGGCTCTGGGAAGCAGAAAAAGCCTATTGCCATGGGTCCAGCCTCAACACCGTCTCCCAATGTCACCAACTTACCCCATGCCACACACAACCCAGTGCCTTGTGGGTCAAGCCAGGGGCCCTGCCACCTGGCCAACCTCCTCAGCACAGCGGCCCAGAACAGCCAAAACACAGACCAGAAGAGGCCCCCGGAAGCAACCTGCCAAGCTCGGAAAAAGACTCGAACCCTATACCGCTCAGGTAATTCACTGAAGGTGAGAGGAAACCTAAGAGACCTGGTGTCATGTCTGGGAAAGGTGAGCTCAACAGAGACCGTGGCCCCAGAGGCGGGAGTGTGCTTGCTTTCTGTCACCTGGCCTGGATCCTCTCGACCTCTGACCCTCAGAGAGGAAGGTTGGGGGCAGGTTAGAAGACACCACACAGTTCCCACTCACAAAGCCCAAGAGAGAGCAGGCTCTGGCCCAGTGGGAAACTGAGTCGCAAGCCTCTGGGGAGGCCCTTGGGCTGGGGACAGTGGCCCCCTCTGGAAGGCATCTGTGTTTCTCCTCTCCTGCCTCATCACGAGTGTTTGTCCTCATATGCGTTTCTTCTTCTTCCAGACCAGCTGGAGGAGCTGGAAAGGATATTCCAAGAAGACCACTACCCTGACAGTGATAAGCGCCGGGAGATTGCCCAGACCGTGGGGGTCACCCCCCAGCGCATCATGGTAAAGGGGGCTGGCCGACGGGAGGGGGTGGAGGAGAAACCACCAGTTGGAACTCGGAGGGGCCAGGCAAGTGCTCAGTGCCTCCTGGGGCCGGGGCTCAAGTCAGACCTCACTGGGCTGTGTTCCTGCCATTTCCATACAGCTACAGCATAGAACCTTCGAAGAAGAAAGTACCTCAGAGGCTATTAGATAAAACCAATCTGCCAGAAAGGTGTTTGAAGCCAAGTGGTGAAGTGACCTCCAGAGTCATGTAGCTCATCATGTGACAGTCAGGAGACCCAAGTCTCTACCCCATTTCTCAAGCTCTTCAAGTGTCTCTCCCTACAGGTGTGGTTCCAGAATCGCCGGGCTAAGTGGCGCAAAGTGGAGAAACTGAATGAGAAGGAGAGTAAGGACCATCCTGCAGGCCCTGCCCCTACCCCTGCCAGCAGCCAGTGCAGGTAAGAATTTCTCCTCTGGCTGGATCATCCCTGGGGTAGGAAGTGGGGTCTAAGCTGGGCTCCTGGGCTGTAGGAGACAGAGCTGGAAGGCTGGGCACGAGGCTGAAGTTGCTGGCTCACATTCAAAGGGATCTTGACGGATGGGGTGGGGAAGTTGCCAGTGCCTTGGAGGGAAGCAGAGTTGGGGGCACTGGTGCCCCTTCCCCAGCCCTGAGGCCCCAGTGCAAATCCAAGGACCACTTGGACTACAGTCTTCCTTCTGTCTGCCTGCAGCTCTGTGGCTGAGCTGCCACCTACTCTGCCCATGGACCCAGAGCCTGGCACTCTCCCTCAGGAGCCCCATCTGGACACTCTTCCAGGTGAGCTGACCACCTTCTGAGCGTTATCTGGGGTAAATGGCAGCTAGGAAGACAATGAGACAGAAGGTCTTTCTTGGTGGGCGTGGGTGTGGCCCAAATCTCTCCACTGCTTGGTTACACTGGGGACTAGTCAGGGGACCTGGGCACCACACACGTCTACCATCAAATCCCAAATTTGCCTCCCCGTTTTCTTACTGTTACAACCCCTCTTTGACTTCCGTTCTTAGAGCCCCCCATGCTGCTGACATCTGACCAGACTCTGGCCCCACCCCAACAGAGTGGGGGTGCTCAGAGGGTGGCAGTGACCCCACCACTCTTCAGCCCCCCACCTGTTCGAAGAGCCAACCCTCCTTTTCCCCTTGGCCCCGTCCACCCCCCACAACTGATGCCTCTGCTGCTGGACAGTCTTGGCAGTGACAGCAGCCACAAGGATGGCCCCTGTGCCTCCTGGGGGACAAGGTATGGACCCTAATGGGGCGGTCCCTTGAGTGATCTTGGCAGGGGTTTAGGGACAGACACAGAAAGAGCTTGGGAGGGAAAGGGGTCAGCTGAGAGGACAAGAGGTAGTAAATGTGATGAGGGTGAAAAGGGTAATTGGATTTGGGGTGGGAAGCATCTAGGATATCACAGCAATCGAGCAGGAGCAGGAGTGAGAAGCTAGGAGCCAGGAAAGGAAGAAAAGGGGTGACAAGTCGGGGGTCGTGGAGGTGGGCAGAGGTGGTGAGGGGAAGGCACGCACCTACTGTGTGGGGGGACGGAGGGGGCCACCCCGAGCCTCACAGGGTACTCCTTGGTCCCCTGCAGTGTCACACCGCCCCCCACCTGTGCATACTTGGAAGACCTGGAACCCCAGGAATACCAAGCGGGCAACCAGCCAGGACTATTCCAGTTCTCCCAGGCTCCACAGAGCCAGCTTTTCCAACATCCTCAGCCCCAGTTTTCCTATCTGCACCCCTTCTCCTTCCCCATGCCCAGTTCACTGACACCTCCACTGCCAGAGGACTCTCTTTTTCCACTGTCTTATGGCCCCAATGGGGGTACGTCACAGGGCTACTTCCCAGGCCCTCCATCAGGGCAGATCCTGCTCCAGCCACCTGTTGGGAATATGGGTGAGTTGGGGCTGAAAGAGAAAGTGCCCTTTGATTGAGGAAGGCGAGAAGGGACTGAGAGTGTTGTTAGCTGGAGGGCGGTGGGGCGTGGTGTGAGGGAGTCCTTTCTCCGGGCCGCTGGTGGTCTTCTTGAAGTTCTTCTTCCTTGAGTTTCTTGGAGAGCAGAGTGGGAACCAGCAAGAGAGCTCTGTAGTCAGGAAAACCGAAGGTGGAAGTTCAGTTCAGCAGTCTCCAGTTCTCCTGAGCCTCAGTTTCCTGGACTTTGAAATGGGACTATTCCCATATCATAGAGGCACTTGGTGAAGATTAGAAACAATGTGAGTGAACTTTGGCACAGAGTGGACGGTGGCTGCCATTAGTATTCTGAGGTCCACTGGGACCTCTGAAAACCTGGAAGCCACTATCATTATGACAAATTCTAGTAGAAGGGAAGAGAGGCGTGTGCAGTTGGTTCCCACTCTCCCTGCTGCCTGTGTGAGGGAGACACATGACCTGACCCATGGTCTGCTTTGTGGACCTCGAGTCAGGAGCACGCCTGGTCCTGAGGGGCGCACCTGGCACTAGTATCTCACCCAGACTTGCTGGGGGTCCTAACCTGTGTTTCTGTGGAGGCAGACTGTCGCAGAGTATGCTGAACTGTCCTTCTAATCTTTCCTGTACTCTTCGACCCCACAGGTACCGTCCCCTGGAATGACCCCTGCTTGCCAGACCTGCCTTTCCCCGGTCCCTTCTGTCCACAAGCTCTGGGGCACCCCCCAGGAGGGGATGCTTACTTCCCCGACCTGTTTCCGGCTCCCTATGCTCAGGCCATGAGCAGGCAGCCTTCTCCAGGGCCCATCCAGCTGCCTGAAGGGGCCGGACCAGGAACGGGGCCCTTACCCAGCCAGGCCCAAGACGAGCAGCCGACCACCTCTGTGGAGCAGCCCTCAGCACCTGAGGAGGTCCGAGAGGAAGTCAAGAACAGCCATGGCCCCTAGTCCGAAGCTATGGAGTGAAAAGAGACAGCTGGGTGGGAGCAGGCTGGGTACAACCAAGGAGAGGGCGGTTGAAGCGTTAGGAAAGACTGTGGACTCTCTGGGGTGGCATCAGACATGGCCCCTGTGTGGGTTCCTCTGCTGGACACTGAGGTGAGAAGGAAGACGGCTGGCCTCACCCGTCTCGCCACACCTCTCCATGGCGGTCCTGGGAAAGAGATGGCCTGTGTTACTTCTGAACATTGTATCAGTTTATGTTGTTTCCTTTCCTTGCTGGACAAATGAGCCAGAATGTTCATTGTAAGCAGTAAATGAGTCTGCTCTTGGGTTCCTCTCTGTAATTATGTGTCCCCCCACTGCCTTCCTCCACTCAGCTGACAGTGGCTGGTGAGGTCTCCCCGGGGCCTGATCGCATGGCGCCTCACGTCCTTCCTGGCCTGTCTGTCCTGCTGGGGGAGAGAGCAGGCATTTGGGGCCTTGTCTTCAGACCTGCCAGGAAACCACGTTCTAGTCCCGGGGCAAAGCGGAGCCTGAGTCCCTCTGGAATCTGGGCCCTGCAGGCGTAAGATTACAAGGGAGGCCCGAGGATATTTTAGGTTACGTCTCTAGGATTGAGAACCATGACTTATTTTCTAAAGCTTTTGGGGGGGGGGGGGGAGGTAGAGGGGAGATAGGACTGAGCAGTGGGAAGACCAAGAAGAAGATGCTTGTATGTGTGTGGGTGTGTGTGTACACACGCACATACAGAGGGTGCCAAAAAAATGTATACACATTTTCAGAAAGGAAAAAACTATTAGAATTGTAATAATATACACCGATAACAAAACATTAATACAAGTCATGTGTATACCTTTGTTTCTACCCCCGGTATAGTTAGCACCCCACATCTGAACACTGGATACTCCTATAGTGTCCATAGAGCTCCGATCTGCGGGCTGTTGATCAAACCACTTCACTGTGCATTGGGGGGGAAGGTGCCACTCGGACCTCCAACTGCTATGAGGATTGGAAAATACACGATATTGTTTTCAAAATCTTGTATTCTAATCAATTATTAATGTAGAGGTATCATAATAGTCCTAAGGTCATGGCTCATAAGAAATGAAAAGTAAAAATATTTGGAAACGGAGAAGAAACTTCTTCGTTACATAAACACACACGTCCGTGTGCTTGTGTAGGGTTTACGGACCCACAGCTTTTCTTCGCTGTCCTCTGCTATTCTAGTCACCAGCTCTTATTGACACTCAAGGACTATAATAGGCTTCCACGACCTGAATTTAGAGATTGGCATGTATACATTGAAATAGCAAATGTCTTGTACTACGACACATAACTGGGTCTTTTAACGTATACACTTCACATAGCTCTTTTGTTTTCACACTGTTTCATGAGGCCCATGAAATAAGCAGCCGAAAAACAGACAAGGGGAAAAGACAGAAGATGACAGCTGTTCAGTTACATGCTAGTTCCCTCTCCTTCCATTAGTTACCACAACACTCTGTTGCTTCAAAGCCCTGTGGGGAGGCTGGATGTTTTCTCCACCAATCCTAACTGTTCAGCCTCTTGCACCCTGCTAAGGAGCAAATGCAACAGAATACACATCTAAAGCCAAGAATCGAAGGGTGATCGCCTTTAAGATCTATGCTTACATGCAACACTTAGATCCAAAGTGTTAGACAAGCCAGTAGTCAACTAAAAACAAAATGAGTTAATTAAGAATGAATGATGGACCCAACAAAGAGAAAATGGTGAAAACTTCTTAGAAGCAGAGAATCCTCGAAGTGGAAGAAACCTTACAGGCTGACAAATCCAACCTGACAAACGCAGAATCTCCTCTGTACCACCACAGATGGGGGTTATTCAGTCTTGGTTTTCCAGTGGGGGGCTGCAGAGGAGGGGGCAGCTAATTCCCTTCACTAGGGCCTACAGAAGTTTTGAAAGCTTTGCTGATTAGAAACTTCTTCTTGCTACTAGGAGAAAGTCAATATTGTTCAATTGACTTGAGCTTTGCTTTCTATGTGCTATGAAGATTAAATCTAATATCACACAGTCAGAGGACCCCATGTCATTCCTCAAAGCCTTGCCCTCATGTGGGGTGGTCCCCAGGCTCTTTACCATCCTAGTGCCTCTTTCCAAATGCATATGAGTTTATGGACGTTCCTGGTAGGAGTGGTGCCAGAGCTGAACCTTACTTTGCTGTCTGGTCAGTGGCATTGTACGGTGGTGTGATTGTCACCTCCATCAAATGGGACATGCTCTTCTATTCATGTGGGGAGAGACATTGGCTTTTTTCTTTCTTTGGCAGCCATTTCATATTATTCTTTGTCCAAAACAAACTTATTGTCAACTATGACCCTGAGGTTATTTTAATAGAAGCTGTTTTAAAGCCATGCTCTCTCATTTTGTATTTGGAGAATTGACATTTTGAATCTAAATATAGAAACATTTATATTGCTTATTCAGTTTCATTTAGTTAAGTTTAACCCATTATTGAACTTTCTAAGATGGTTTGGAGTCCTTATATAACATTAGCCATTTTTGCAAGTTTTTTTCTCTTTGCTAATTTGATTAGTATGTTTTGTACATTTTATAATCAAGTCATTGAAAATTAGTAAACCGCTTATAAGTAAGTATAAGACTATGTTGACATCCCTCCTTAAAACATTTTTTTAAGTAGAGAGTTTAACTAAGTAGCCTCCTTCACTGTATTATCCAGGGCCAGCTCTAGGATTTCAGAAACAGATTTCGGGGGAGAAAAATTGTGCTGTGTGACTCACTAAAATCAAAATATATTCTCTCTATAGCACTCTAATTTTTATAAACCTAACAATATAATAAATGAGATTAAGCTTGGCATGGCTTATTCTTCGGGAACACTTATTGTCTTTTATGATTATTTTTTATCTAAATATTCACAAATCACCTTTCAATAATCTTTTCTAGAAATTTATGAGACTTTTACATTAAATTGCTTCTCCTTTAGTTTATACAAATCATCTATTGGATACTAAGGATAACTATTAAATCATAGAGATCCTCTCCTGTTCTGCTCTAGAAAAAATATAGAATTATTTAAGTCAGCAATACGACTCCTGTTTGCGTTTAAGACCATCTTATATTTTCTGTCCAACCCTTTTGTCGTGGGGGGCGTCCAGCGGGGTCTCTGTTCCCGCTCCCCACACAAGAACGCAGGATATGGTGAGGCCAAAAAGGAACACCCACGGAGCCATAGGTAGGGGAGTCATATCACTCCATTCTTGCCAGCGGCATCCGCCTCTCTGCAATCCGCGCTTGCTAGCCCAGCCACCATCTTCTTGCTAGCCCCTATTTGCTGCTAGCTTAGCCACGGCAGTTATATTTGTGGCCAATGGCTCACTGGTTACAGCTGACGGCCAACTAGCCACAGCTGATGGCCATCCAATCACAGTTGATGGCCATTTACTACCTGAGCCAGCACCTTTCCACGTGAGGCCGAGAGCCTGGAAACTGCACTCCTGGCTCTGTCCCCACACCTTTTAACTTCTAGAATATTTTCCTTTGTGGAGAAGACAGGCTAAAAAAGAATCAAGTGCTACTTCTTTGTATTATATGTTGACATTATAATGTCTGCCCCGACGAGTCCATTGAGCTCTCCCCTGTTCCTCCTGTTCCGAGTTTGGTTTTGTTATTATCATTGCTAGTGGTATTGCTGGTATCGGTCTTTCGCATGTTTTACAGCATTGAGTTTCTTCTGAGCGTCACACTTTGACATGTTCTCCCTGGAATTTTAGTGTGTGCCTCCTTTCAACTTTTCCATCTTTTCAGCCGCACTGTTACCTTTGGGGTGACTTCTCTCGTTCTGTAGCATTTCATGTTGGGTAGTTCCACTTCCCTCTGAGCCACTCTCAGTTGGAAGGATCTTGTGCTTCCCACACTGAGCTCCAGCTTCGGTTTGGGTTTGAGTTGGAGCGAGGGAGCAAAGTCTCTGAATGCTGGAGAGCCATGGTCAGGCCGCTCGCCTCCGTAGGTCACAGGGAAGCTACTGCAGTATTCGTCCCATCCTGCATCCCCAAAACCACCCACACCCTCTCCATGTCATCACCCTCTCAACAGTGCAACCTCAGGGCTTTGCAATGCACCAGCGCAGAATTCTTCCTTGCAGTCTCCAGGAAAAAAAAAAAAATCTGTCTCTCCCTCCAACTTAAGCTTTCACTACCACAATGTGTCCACTAGATGGCAATCTACCACCAGCGTCACTGTGGCCTTAAACCATTCTGGTTGTTTCAAGTTAAGAAAGCCTAGACGAATTCTTCAAACCACCCCAGGGCCAGTAAGATCAGATTCAGAGATATTGAAATCATTTGGGTTGTAGCTTGGTTTGTCAGATAACATATAAGATGTCCAGTTACATCTGAATGTCAGATAAACACATAGTTTTTTAGTATAAGTATGCTTACTACAATACTTGGATGTCCTATATTTTCACGTGTGCTAAATCTGTCAACTTAGCGCTTTGCTAGGACACCTTCATCCATGACAGCTTCTCAATTCAAGCAGAGATCATCCTCCATATATATATGTATATATATATATATATATATATATATATATATATATATATGCTCTGCTTTCTTGCAGTCCTGGGTTCATGGCGTGAACCCACGTCATTTAGTACTCACCCCCGACTCTCCTGCCATTATAACCCTCCATACAGGCTCCACACTTGTCTAAAGAAAATGCTCTAAAATCTGCTGGATTCCTATTATATTTTCTATGTCTGGTAGCTAATTTTTTAATATTAGTTATTTATATATTTTGAGACAGTCCATTAGACTTTATTTTTAAATGTCTATTTTAACATCACTTGCGTTAATGGAACACAGAAAAGCAGGCTGCAAAAGGCCATTTGGCTTTTGTTGATTCCACTCCAAGTCTTCAACGGTCCTTACTAATGACGAGGAGGTCTGACTTCTTGGAAATGAAGTATCTCCTTCATTCACCCAGAAGTGGTGCGATTTTAGTCCAGAGGGACAGCCTGGTAGATTTAGGATGCTTGTATTTGTAGTTTAGTTTATCCTGTTCTTTTGAAAATACCTCCTCATTTGAGTTTCATCACAAAATCCTGAGAAATAAAGGCAGACATCCATTTGGGCATTCAGTGGGGATTTACAGGCACCTACAGTACCAGGTGGACACAGGTAAATAAAATGTCTTTCCAGCTTTCAGGGAACTGACAGACTTGTTGGGGAGCCTGACGTGAAATACCCTGTAGTTATACTACAGGAGAGCAAGGCTGTGCAGCCCAGCCCCAAGGAAAGAATGTGATGGAAGCCCAGAAGATGGGGCAGCCACGTCTGCTGGGGCTGGGAAAGCTTCCGAGTCCAAGGCTTTACTCATAAAGGAAGAACAGAATTTGGGGAAGCAGAGTAGAATGGAAAGGGTATAACAGGCAGGTGCAGCGAGTGTACGGCTGTTGAGGTTGCAAAGATGACGAGGAACTTTGGAGCGGCTGGGTCTGTGTGCAGAAAATGGCGGGCGTGGGGAGGGGGGACTGGGGGAGAAGATGAGGCTGGTGAGGGAGAGTGGGAAAGGCCTCAAATGCAGTGCTGAGATCTTTGAGCCGTATTCTCGGGGCGATTAGGGAAGCACTGGCAGTTTTACTTTATGAATTGTGTTTCAAAGAGACAAATGGAAAATAAGTCAGAGGGCTTGAGAGGGGAAGACAGGGCTGCTGCAGAGCTGGAGGGAGAGGTGGTGAGAGCCTAGAGTAAGGCAGTGAGCAGAGAGCGGGGGGTTTGCGGAACATACAGGAATCAGAATCAGTGCAATAGGATAGGCTATTATCAGTGGAAAGGAATGGAAGAGAAAGGGAAGAGGAGAAAAACTTTGGTAACTAAGAAATGCTGTTCATTGAGAAAGGAAATAATGGGAATGGAGCAAATCTGGGGAAAGGGGGACCCCGTTGTGAATGTTGAGGCTGCAATTCCTGTGATTTTCTGGGTGGATACATCTAGGAGGAAAAACACAGAAGTCGGGTCTGTGAGAGAGATAAGGGCGGAAGGGTGCTACTGGCCTCTTCAGCACAGAAAATGCTGGTGGAGGCCGAGGCAGAGCGCAGAGCACGAAGAAAAGTGGTCTTAGGATGGACTCACGGAGACACCAACAAAACAAGGGTGACGGACGAGGAGTGGCCTGGGTGGAGGTGGAAATCGCTGGAAGAGTTGTTGGCTGAGGAAAGGCTCAGAGCCCGACTGGGTCAGAAGGTCTGGGGAGGAGGTTGGACAAATAATTGTGCAAATTAGGTATAATTATCCCAACTGACAGACGACACTGAGGTTTCCTAATGACGCCTGAGACTGCCTTCACCAAGTCCAGAAAGAAGTCTTTTGAGTTTGTTTTCCAATTCACCAAATGCAGATAAAGTCTTGCTACCTGAATGCCAAAATATCATCTAAAAAACTGAAAGAGCCTTAATAGATAAACGGCTATTACGACAGTCAATTTTGTGTGTATGTTTTATGTGACCATAGGAGGAACTGAAATAGCTTACTTTACCCAGAAATTGGTCCTCAGACAAAATATTAATGATGAGGATAACCATTTATTTAGCACTTACTGTGTACCTAGCTCTCTAACAGGTCATTTCATTTCACAACAACCTGTATTTCATTTGACACGTGAAAATCTGAGACTCAGAGAGCTTTAAGTATTTGCCCAAAGTTACAAGAGAAATAAATATTGGACAGGATGTAAACCTACGTCGGGAGGTGCCAACTTCAAGAAGCAATGTATTCTGATAGTTTTCGAGGGAGATCATAAAAAAGGTCAGAAGGTTGGGAGTGAGTGTAATAAAAACAGTTGAAATCTAGATTAGCTTTAGACTCCTCCCATAAACCCGAGGTCTGTGTTTAAATAACAAACACTGTTTAGTTTGATTGAAAAAGAAATAGGGACTTTGTTGTGGGACAGGAGAGGGAGAAGAGAGGGGGGCAGGAAACTGCATGTTCCAAACTGGAAAGGGACTTGGAACTGCTGAGAAGACCAGGCAGAGAGGGCAGTGAAGTGGGTGGAGGGGCGATGTGAGAACAGGAGGGAGGTGAAGGGAGCTGGATGAAGGTGGGGCCCAGCTGTGACCGGTCTCATTACCTGGTAGATACTGAGAAGGGGAAAGAGGAGACAGTCAAATCGGAGATTGTGACAGCACATGCCTCGAGACTGATGCCAGGAGGAAAGAAGTCGACAGGAGCAGGGGAAGTCATTCCAGTGCCCTGGATTGAGGTGTTGAGGCTAAAATAGCCACAGGGGAACCCAGTGGGGGGGGGGGGGTCATGGGGGGGCAATCATGGGGAGCAACGCTAGGAATCAATGCTGGAAGAAATCCACAGAATGTGGTTGTGTGGGTGGGATGGAGAGAATGTCAAATTGATTCCAGGTTTTAGAACCCAGGCGTCTAGCAGTACGATTTACAAAATCTGGAACTCCACGGGAGTTGGTTTCTGCCTCCGCATTACAGCTCCACCATCTGCATTAGTCGCTTTCCCCATTTTATTTGCTTCTTCCTCCCCTTCTCTGGTCAACTTGCCTCAGGGACATTGCTCCTGGGTAGGAATTTCCATGCACAGAGATCCCTTGGTTTTTTTTCTGGTGCATTCTCACCTTACAGGTGCTTCTGTCATCCCTCCCGCCTAATTCTGTGCAGTGCGTCCTTCTTCCCGCCCCGGCACCCTTGCCCCATTCATATCCTGTAGCCCCCCAGGAAGATGAGGCCATTTCAGATCTATTAACAATAATAATAAGCATTTACTGTTTCCACGCATTCCATTTTGCCCATTTCTTTATTTCACCTTCTTGCCCGTTATATATTTCAGTTTGACTTTTCTGTTACTTCCTATAACAATTATTTGCATTGGTGAAATCAGGTACATTTATTTGCATACCCAGTGGACTAAAAAATGTCCCCAGAACCAATTTAAAGTACGGTCAAAAGTCTTTAAAAAATATTTTATGCATTCATTTTCCTTTTTTTCAACTGGAAAACGCCTCCATATTTTCCCCCCTTTTATTTGTTAATGCCAGTATTATTTTATCAAGGAGGAATCCCAGTCTCTCTGCATAAATTCCACCCTCCAGTAAACATCCTTTAGCCCTTTCCTTCCTAAAGCTAAACAGCCAGCTCTTTACTCTCTCTCTTCCCCTCCCCACCCCCCACTCTCGGGGTTCTCTGAGGACCTGCTGTGTAATGATAGATGGCTACAAAAACCACACCTTATCTTTGTTTCCAGTCTGTTGCCTGTCCAAGCTCAGTTCTATCACCAAAAACTGCTTATTAACAATCCCACAAGTCTCACCGCCAGTTCCTCCCAGTCTCTCAAAAATAATCGGCCCATCCATATTCTGTTGACTCAATCTTTGCCATTTATGTCATCACCTTCAACCTTTTGTGATGAGCACAAACTCAACAGATCACCCACTTGAATCCTACAAGTGAACCTCAGACTGTTCCAATCTGTGGCTCATCACTACCTGGCTGTGTGACATTAGGCCAACCATCTGGCCTCTCCAGGCTCTACTGTGACACAAAGATCTTTAGGGTTCTGTCAACTCCAACAGTGGGTGGATTTCTCATCGCCACCACAAGCGGATCTCCATCAGAAAACACTCTAGAACGGCTGTATGAGTCCCAGCCAAGGGTCCATGCTTTCCTTCCCTCCTGCATTTTCCTTTTCTCCCTGAGACAGACTGCTTTTGAGACTGCGGAAGTCTCTCTTGCTGGACTTGTGGACTCTACCACAGTAGCCCATGCTCTGTCATTCTCAACCACCCTTTCCAGAAGTCTGAACTTTCTCCTTGCTGTTCTGGAACTTTCTCCCTGGTGTTCTCCCTTGGTCTGGAAGCAGATTGAGGACCTCCATCTCGGTGCAGTAACCTGACCTGACTCCCACGCTGCTTCTGAATTTCCATCTGCATTGTCCAGAGGTAATTGCCTCTTGAAATGCTTAGATAACTGCCAGGAAAATATTTACCTGCTCATTGGTGCTCCTGGGGAACATCGTGGGCCAGACTCTGCCCCTCCCTGCAGCAGGCTCTGCCCTCAGGCCTGTGACTCACTCACCCAGCAGCAGGGATCATTAGTCACTCCCTGGGAGCTCCCTCACCAGCTCAGAAAATCTGCACAGCGCATACCAGCCCAGCTCCTTTCTCCCACACTTGCCCTGTTCACCACCACCCAGAACGAATAAGCACCGGGTCTGCTCACCTCTACTCCCTGCGTCTTCCTGGTGACCGCAGCCTCATTTGTCGCCATGTCCCCTGGGAATTCCACAGACTGAATGGATGCTTTGCCCGATCCTCTTCCTCGGAAGAGGCTACAAAAATTTCCACTCCATAATTGTTACATAAAATGCGCGGGTGGGAAGAAGTGGGTCAAACACTATTTAGGACAGAGAATGTGCTCAGAACAGTTGAATCATGACTGAGTTTGGCATCGGTTTCTCTTTAGATTGTTTACTTGTCACCTTTGGCCCCTCTGCACCCGATTTCAGAGCTGTAAGCTTAAACAGCGGGCATCTCCCCAGGCGTGTTTACAGCAATTGTGGTTCCTGAGTCACTGAACTGTGCGAGTGACAGAGCCAAATCACCACCACCACGGTATTTATGCGGAGGATTGAAAACCACGTACAAACACACACAGCTCAGTGATGTGTGTTGGGAGCTGTGGAATAGTTGTGTCAATAAGGGCCACTGGACATCCACAACACTGGATTTCTAATTTGCTCTCATTCAAAGCACAGACTATTAGGGGTAGAGCAACAGGGGGTGCAGAAGGAAATCGGGTTTATGTCAGGGCAATAAATATGTGTGTGAAAGAAGGGGGGCAGTGAATTTAATTTCTTTAGATTTTCAAAGACTTGTAAACAACTTCTATGTCAAAGGCCAGTTTAAAAAAAAAAAAAAAGCAGTCTTCATAAAACCAAAATCCATTTTATCTTGTATCATGGATACAGGCGTTTAAGAGATGCAAATGAAAATAGGGGAAATGAACACATCTCAAACTGTGAGCCTTCCGGATACTAACATTGTAGGCTGAGCTTATTAAAATCATTTTTAAATGACTGCAACAGAGCAAGTCATGCACACAAAAAAATTGCAAGATCATAGTTAACTCTAAGTGAAGAGTTGATGGTGAAAATAAACTTTAAAGAACAGTTTCCTAAGCTGAGTAGATAAAAGTGATGGAAATTAAATGTGGTTGAGCGCACAGAGGAAATAGTTCAGCATATATCCATATGATTTTCAGCTCCAAGCGTGTTACATTTCGAAAAAGGGGCTAATAAATAGGACCAGTGTTGAAGTTTCCTGAAGACACGACCCCATGCATGGTTTTGCTTTAAAACCAACAAAATCCTGTCTATCTGTAAATGCCTCACATGCAGTTCTGTCCAAAAAGTACTGGCTAATGGTTATTTTCACAATCTCTCATAAGAAATGGCTGTGCTTCTAAGGCAATCATGCCATTAAATTATAAATTGAATCAAATTCTGGAAATCTGCAGAAGAGACAATGAGTGAAACTGTACCCAATTTTCTGAAAACCAAGTATGGGAAATTCAGTAATTCAGCTGAGGAGAGACTATTCATATCTAAGTTTTCTTTGTTTTTTGTCTTTAAAACCAAGGACCTAAAAACAGGTAGAAGCCAATTGTCTTTTAATTTCCCAGAGTAGGTGAGAATAACCCAAATAAACAAATACACAATAAAAATCTGAAGACAGTTTTAGTCTTATAGAAGTCAGTTTCAAAGGTGCACAGAAAGCCTTAGCAACTTCAAGCAAAGAAGCAGTCATTCAGCTAAAAAAAATTATTTGCAGATGCGTCATTCAGAAGTGGATACTTTACCTCTCTGAGAAAATTTGCCTGATATTTTTGGGAAAATATAAGGCTGGATGTGGCTCTGATTGAGCCATATGGTAGGTATTTAAATACTGGTTTGAACAAATAATTTGGATTATAATTATTGTTGCTGTTAAGAAAAACCAGTTGTTAGTTTACAAATAATCTACACATATTAATATATCATATATTAATAATAAAAAGCTGGCTTTATGAAAATAGTGAAAAACCTCAATCAAACTTTTCTAAAACCATCCCATTTTAGATTGTCTAGTAATGCCAACCTATTTAGGATAAATTAATATTAACCCCATCTTAATTACAATAGTGATAACTTTTCTAAAAATTAAGCAAGCTAACTTACATTTTAGGATGGTTGAAAACAAAATGTGCTATCAAAAGTGATACTATCATGTCATATCATCATTAACTGGGTATAGGACAAAGTTTGTAGTGTAATTCTTACCTTTGTAGAAAGCTGCAATGCAATTTTACTTTTGACCCCTCCTAAAGCTAAAACAGAAGAGTAGAACGCCCCAGGGAAGGACCACAATAATCCAGCTTAAAAGATGGCTGTACTGTTGCTGTATGAGGGCCCTGAGGAAAAAAATGTACAGTGATGCTCTTCTACTGAGAAAGGTGATCTGACAGGGGATTGACTGTAGACTTGGATAGGACTTTGGCGGTCATTTGGTACGATCATGCACTTTGCATTTAAGGAAACTGAGACACGAACAGGCTGAATCACGGCAGTGTGGCAACTGGAGCGTAGTATGTCTCTTGCCTTGGGTCCTAGGACTCTTTCCATAACACTGTACTGCTTGTCACAAAGAGGATGAAACAGCTGGGAAGATACGTCCACAAAAATCCAAGTGAAAACATAAAACTGGGAAGGGTGTGAGTAGGATTTCCAAATCCACCCAAAGCAGCCTATACCTTATGAGTTCAGTAAAAAAGAAAGTTTGAATGGTATTTTCATCACCCATCAATCCTCCTAATTTCATATACAACCTTTGATGCCATAACAGAGAAACTGCCCAAAGTCTTGGGAGTCATAAAGCAAGCGTCCACAGCCACCATAACCTAGCTGCCATCTTGGACCTTCGTGAGACCCGAATCAAATAGCCTGGAAGCCTCATGGAACAAAACGTCCTGAACTTTGCTCAGTGCTCAAGAGTTTGAGGAGAAAACACTCAGAGAAGTGCCAAGTTTATTAGAGTGAGAGAGCATTACCCTCACATTGCCACTAATAGATCCCAGAGATACATGCACTGACCTCATACCAATAATTATGGAAAATCTTTAGAGTTGGAAGCTACCTTAGAGGTCACCAGGAAGCTACCTTAGAGGTTACCCTCCCATCTGAGTTATAATATTAATCCCCCTTAAACATCTCCTTCAGTGAACTGAGGTGAGATTCTGTTTAACATATGGCCACGATGGAAACTCTGGTCAGCTCTGACTCTGTGCTCGGGAAGCAGAGCATGTTTAAGCATTGTATGGTTGTAGGAGTCAAGTTCCTTGGCGTAGGCGCCATTGGTCTTTTTTCCTGTGAGAAAAGGTTTCCAGAGTCCAGTGCAAAGTCCCTCAAAATCCCCGACCAAGCACAAACACAAAAAGGAGGGCTGGGACTAGCAACAGGTTTTGTCCTTGAGTTCTCAGAAGGTCAAGTTCTTGGTTCACAAAAGGCCTCTGTTGCATGGTTGTGGGGCCAGCCCTCTCCAAGGACATCTTGTCCTTAAGCTCAGGAGATTCCTCCCAGAGAATAGCTAGGTCTGCTGTTCCACCAGCTGTAGTTTGGCAGTCTTGACTCGCTGGGCTTCCTTTAGGTTCCGGGCACGAACGTCTGGGTTGGAAATGAACTCCACCTGTTGTACAGGGAACCAGCCTCGTTCGCCATCTGAGAGTCTCACGCCCTCCAGCCAGCCTATGGGTACAGGGTGGGTAGGAATAAGAATGACCTGGAAAACACTCACAATAATTTCCCCTGGATCTCCTTCCCAGAAACTTTTCTGAGCCATGAGGTTGAATGGACTGGAGAGCCCTCGGTATTTATTAGATAAAAGCCTCCCAGCACACCAACCCTGGCTGCTTTAGGTCTAGCAAAGTCTATAGCTGCCTACTCCTGAACGATCTCCACCTTTATGTGTTGAATTGTGTTCCCCCCAAATATATGGAGTGGTAACCTAAAGTACCTCAGAATATGACCTTATTTGGGAATAGGGTTGTTGCAGATGTAATTAGTCAAGTTAAGATGAGGTCACTTGAGTAAAGTGGGGCATTAATCCAATATAAATGGTATCCTTATAAAAAGAGGGAAATCTGGACACATACACAAACACAGAAGACAGAGGTAGAGATGGTGCTTCCACAAGCCACGTCACACCTGAGGTCACCAGAAGCTGGAAGAGGCAGTGAAGCCTCCTCTACTAGAGGCTTTAGAGAGAGCAGGGCCCTGCCAACACTTTGATTTGGGACTTCTGGTCTCCAACACCATGAGAGAATACATTTCTATTGTGTTAAGCCACTCAATTTGTGGTGCTTTGTTACAGCCGCCCTAGGAAACCAATACCTCCTCCTTAGTGTCCCATCTCTAACGTCCTGCCTGGTCTCCGTAGAGTCCCCCTCTTACCATCGCTGCTTTGTTGGGTCACCATCACCACATCTGCCTTCTCTAGAGCCAACTCGTCGTTCTCTCGGGGTTTGTAGGCTCGGAGGCACTGTACTTGTGGGGAATCTTTGGAAGAGAAGAGAGAGTGTGAAGACAGGTAAGTAAAGGCGAGTGGAGAAGGAATTGCAGGAGGAAATTGGGAGGACTTGGGATAGAGAAAGTTTGGGCTTTTGAAGAGACAACTGGAAAAGTCTTCATCTTCTATCAGGGAACAAAATGGTTGACAAGGAAATAGAAATAACAGAGTTGAAATGAATCAAAATTTCTATTTCTCCGGGGAAGCTGAATTGAGCAACATTCTGGGATCACCTTTAGTGATTCATCATTACAAATCCTGGAGACCCTTCTTCCGTCGGAAGCCTTCTCTGCCTCTGCAGTCCTGTGGGTTCTGAACTCCCATAAAACTGACTGTCTAGGCCAAACCCTGGGTCCCTTATCTAACTGTGTCGTGTGTGTGTTCTGGCTCACCAACTAGATTGTGAAACCTGAATCTGTGACTCACTCCTCATGTTCTTCACGGTACCAGATGTGGGACTAAAGGACTCGTAACCGCGGGTTTCCAAGTATGAGCTAAGAAGGCACTTAATCCCCTTCAGCTTCAGTTTCCTTCTTTGCAAATGACTGGGTTGGTCAAGCAGATTCTTGAGGAAATGCTGGATGTCTTATATTTCCATCTTTTTATGAATCAGGAGACATTCCCATAGTTTTGAAGCTCAAGATTAACAAGCCTCTGAGTACTCCTGACCCATAAGCATTCCATCTTACATGGGTTTATTGCTCTTTCCACATTACCACACTGTACTGGTTTCCTCAGGAAACATGGAGAACACTGCTTTAATCACCTGCACTTCTTTTTTGAAAGCGCATCCTCATCAGCCATTCCCAAGGTCAGCGGAGGGAGGAGGGTAGAGGGAGAATGATTTTGCCTTCCTTCCCAACCCTGGGGAGCTGAAGCCCAGCAGATGCATCACACAGGGAGAGGGTTAACAGAACAGAGTTCATAGCCTGGCTCTCCTATTTCCTTTTCCAAGCTTCCTGGTATTTGTTTGTTCTTTTGAGTCACTAAAGACTCAGTCTTCCTTTGAATTCAGTTCCTTTCTGGACATGAAGTAGGGAATCCTTGCTGGAAGACAACTGAGGGGCGTGTAGGAAACCCACAAATCCTGATAAGGAGCATGGATGCACACACATTCCTAATGTGTGTGGGTGTGTGTACCCATGGGGACCTGGGTAGGGTAAGGGGTGAGGGTAGTGGTCTCCAGTCATCCTACAGGAGGGCGTGTGCTTAAGACAAATCTACTGTGTTGCTATCCTCCTGTGACTCTTAGCTCCAGCCCTACTTCCTCCCATTTTCCCCAGACCTTCAAGTAGGTAAAATCCAGGCATAACAATAGCAGGATACACGTAAGGGGACAAATATTTTAAAAGAGCAAACTATTGCCCAAGGTAGGGAATATATGGTGAGAGTGGAGGCACTGCCATGGTGATGGAAAGTTTTAAGCTGAAACTCAAGTGTTTAAGCTCCAGCAGGCAGTCTTCCACCCTGAAATTCTGGACAAAAGCACGAAACAGCAGCCTCCCAGAATTACCACCCAGCCCTCTAAGCCCGCCGTTTTTCTCCTCCTCCTAGACCATCACTCACCACAACATTCCAGAAGGTCCAACTCCTCTCTTGGCATGGCCAAGGCTGAGATCCATCGAAGCTTTTCACTTCTGAGGAAACAAAGCAGGGTCACTGCTTCCACAGCAGCTCTGGGGGTGTAGGACAAGGGGCCAGTGGCGGGAAGGGAACATGGCTGTGGGGAAGACCTGTCTAGTTTAATGGCAATGAGGACAAAACTCAGAGACTCTGCTTGGTTGGAAATGTGACAGGACCTTGAACTACATGTTAATGTGTCTTGTCACCCTTTTTTTTTCCCCTCCTCTTTCCAGGCTTATCCTGCTAGGTGGCATCTCATAGCTTTCAAGTGGTGGCATGAAGTCCACTGTCAATTATAAGCAGGTAGATTTTCCATTTCGGGGACTGTACTAAGCAGAATGTGCATCTCAGTTTAGATTCCCTCCATCACTTTGCACAATTCTTGGCACTCCTCTGCCCACCTCCCTCCCATCAACTATCTCAGAGATGAAAATTATTCTGTAATCATAATTATATCAGGGAGATAATTCTAATTTTCTGTCATGTAATATAACCCAAACCTAATTTTGTAATTATCCGAAGGTTTTTGCATTATCTTCGTCTCTGCTTCCAAACACATGTGAGAAATTGAGAGCAGACTCTCCTACTGGTCCAGGAAGGTGCTGCCTAAAGCCCTGAACAAAGACCACGAGGCTCCTTCTGACTACTTGCTTCAGGTGACATTTTGCATACCACCACCTTTGTTCCATAAGTGAAGACAGGCATTAGTGATTCCACCCGGAAGTGTCTTCCAAGGGACCAAACTGAAAAGCATCTCCAACACAAGCATCCTCAGACTATTGAGTATCGTGTGAAACTTTTTTAAAAGATCTCATGTATCTTTTATAACATCAATACAGGGTCCAGTCTTGTAGCTGCTCATTCCTATAGACACTGTGTATCAGATTTTGTAGGTATTATTTTTTTAATACTCTCCAAATGTACATATGTGCAAATGTATTTTATTATTATTACTATTATTATTATCATTTAAAAGATGAGCAAATCAAAGTTGTCAACACTACAGACGTCTGCTCAACAGAAGACGGGGTTGGAAGGTGGGAACAAGAAAAGCCAAAGGCACCCCAGCACTTGTCTTAGGCACAGATATGCCCCCAGCCTTGGGTACTAAGGAATTTCTGGCTGTGCACATGGACATTCTCTCGTGGATGTCAGTATTCCAATTTTTTACGCCATAGCGGCCCCTCTCCTTCTGATATCTCACAGACTTTGTCCTACTTGACTAAAGGGTATAAAATAAACACTAAGCCTTGGTAGCAACTTGACCCCCTCTCCACCCAGCCTCCTATAGTTCTATTAGCTCCAGGAGTGTGGCTTCTATGGGTGCTCCTCCGTCCACAATGGACAATGGTGCTGTGCCTGTGTTCCGATCACATTTTCTGCCTCGGTACCACTTCCTGCCCAGGCTGTCCCCCCTCCCTCCCCACAACTCCTCTTCCCAGCCCCATCTCACTGAGTTTCCGTGCGGAACAGGAACTCGGCCTGGGTGCCTTGTGTGTTGTGCAGCAGGAAGAGCCGGAAGAGGTTTTTGTGAGGTCCATGGAGCTTCATTTCACACTTTTCCCCCCGGATGGAGGAGAAGGGAGCATGGTCAAAGACCAGGAACCGGCTACCCCTGCAAAAGACAAGGCTTTTCATCCTGACCCTGGAGTTGCCGTGCTTCAGCCACCCTCACACCTTTGGATCCAAAATCCCTGTCTTTAGCATCTGCACGTTCTCATAAAAAACATAAGATGGTGCTAACTTGCTCTCAAGATGGTAGCTCCAGAGTTCCCAGGGATTTGTCACCCAGTGACATCTAGTGCCATGGATACTTCACCACTTTAAAGAGTTGAAGAGACAGAACCAATAAACATTGTCTAAGGCCTTTAGGACCGAGAGTTAGAATCTGGAATTGGCTGAGTATCTCTGGGCTAGTAGGCTGAGTCTAGCCCAAGAAAACCACAAACAGACCGATTGAGAATGTGATAAAGTAATTTGCTGCATTTTTCTCTGTGTCTGTAACATGGTACAGTCTTGCCATATGATCTTGTGACACAATATTTTGCTTCGGATCTTTCTTTTTCTCGTCTAGGCCATGACCTGTGCTCTATGGGTTGAGCTATGGAGAAGCGTTCCTCTAGGAACTCGCCCCCTCTCTGTCCCTTTTCGTCCTTCCCTCTTGCCTCATCCCATTTCCCTCTTGTGCTCTGGCCTCCCATTCCAGTCACTGACTCTCGGGGCCGAGACAGCAGCAGACAGTCATTGAAGAGATGCAGATGGACTGGCCGCGTGTTCAGTTTCCTTCGCAGCGCTGGGGAGACACTGAACTCCAGGGCTGTCAGCTCTCCACTCTTCACCAGCCAGCGTGATTGTGAAATGAGCGGGAATATCTACGGGGTAGGGGGAGACAGAAGACAGTATCACAGCAGTGTGACACAGGACAAGTGCGAGGCTTCCTCTCAGTCCCATCCTCCACGCCAATCATCTCGTTCACATCTTCCTCTTGCGCATAACTCATCCACTAGACTCTGTTTCTCTCTGAGCCTCTACCTACGACCGTCTACTGTTGTGCAGCCATGTTCATAACTCAGACAAATGGAAGGAGCCTATGGTCCGACCAGTAAAGTGACTATAGGAGAAGCTCAGCCCTGGAAGCCTGAACGGAAAAAGAGATGGACCAGCCCAAGTAGGGCATGTGAAGGAACAAGGCAGGAAATAGTATGATGTGTTTCTTAGAAGTGAAAAGATTTGGGCAGTTCTGACATGATCTTTCCTTGCTTATAACCAGAGACTTGAGAGGAGCAGGTAGAGATGAGGAGAACGGGGGAGGGTCTGCTTGGAGCTGGAATTAGGCAAAGATAAAGGTACTGAATTGTGATCAATATGTGGATAAGGGACGTTCCCTCTCTTCCAGGGAGATAAGGATGGTATCTGTTCTGAGTTGGAATTTAAATGTGGAATGTTTGTTTTTGATTTGCATTTTGATGGGAGATTTTGGTCCTATATTTAGATTCCATTTTACATGGGTTTGGTTAGACTAGATGAAGACTTGATAAAATATTGAGTGGTTCAAGAAGCAAAATATGTATCTTTATAAAGGCCTACACTGGGAAGTTTTCTCCCATCGGCCCCGTACTCCCCATCCGGTAACCACTGCCCTTTATTTCTTATGTATCCTCTAGAGTTGCTTTATATATGCACAACAAATACATATCGATTTCTACCCTCCTACTTTTCCACCAAAGCTAATCCACTATAATACACACAGTCCTACATCTACCCTTTCTCACTGAACAGTGTGCCTGGAGAATGAATGCAGTAGGCATTTGGGCATCCCAGAAATAGGACAGAGCAGCAGGTGTGTTGAAATGAGGTTGGAGGCTGGCACAGTGGGAGTGAGGTGGTTGTGTGTTAGAAGGGGACTGGTGGGACATCCTGAGGAGTAACTCACTTTGCACTCAAACTCAATCTTCTGGCTCAGGTAGATGAGCTCCTCTGTCCGGCGCATCCTCTGGACGTTGTTATTGCAGTCTCGGATCAGCTGGCCATGAGCAGGGAGAGGGAAGAGGAAGAGTGCAGGGTTAGAGCGTTCACCTTGGAGGCCCCTGCAGGAAACCTGGACATCGGCTGTGGCAGCCTCGGTCTTTTCTACAAGGCATGAATTGCATGAAGGCAGCAACAAGCTGAAGTTCTAGCACTCGGGTACACTACGTATGACCTGATAGAATATTCTTGGGCCGAGTGAAAGTGAGATTTAATCTGGGGAATGTGAGAGTGCGAGCACAGTCCCTTGGTGTGCAGTGTCCTTGGTGTGGGGGTGGAGGCCATGGGGTGAACATGGGGGGCTGGTGGACACTGGGATGTGGCTGAGCGATCCCATAAGCAGGACCCTGTGCTGTGTGAAGCCACGGGCCTGCGCAGAGGAAGAGCTCTCTGTGGGGCTCAGCATGGGATGGCGGGTGCCTACCTCCTCCAGGGCATGGTGGGCCTTCGTAGCCTCTGCTTCCTCTGCAGAGCCAGGCTGGGTTCTCTTCAGAATGTTCTACAGAACAAAAAATAGACAGAAGCCAGATGAAAGGAGGGATGGGAAAAAGGAAGAGGTGACTGGGAATGAGCTAACGAAGAAGGCCAGGAACAAAGTTGGAGCAGCAAGTCACCCTGAGAAAGAAGGGTGTGGGCAGTGGGAAGACGCTCACGTCATCTGCAGGGGTGGGAGAGGGGCAGAGGAACGGACCGCCTTTGCCTTGGGGCTCCCTGAGATCCCCACTTGAGTTGAGGGGAGAGGACCAAGGTGGGACTGCCATACCTGGAGCAGCAGTTTGAGACGGGTAATGCGCTGGAAGGGCAGAATCAGAAAGGATTTGAGGGAAAGGCGTTGGCAGATGGGGTCACTCTCCAGCTTCTCCAAGACCTCTCGGAAGCTGCTGTTGGTGTTCCTGTGTGGGCAGCGAGCCTCGGGTAAGGAGGGATGTGGGGAGGACTGGGGGACACAGGAAAGGCATGGGGAGCGGAGATTCAGTGGACAGTCTGTGGGATCAAGTGGAATCCCACAGGGGGCCAGATGTGATGCTGAGGCCATCTGATCTGGAAGGTGGGCTGGGGCTTGAGATCATAGAGCGGACACAAGAATACGTGCTCTGGCGACAGCACTCTGGGTTGGGGTTGGAGGTTTGGGTGCAGAATCAGTGCAGGGCCCACATGGGGACAGAGTGGGGGTCGGGTCTCACAGCAGATGTTGAAAAGTGCGTTCCTGGTAGGTCTGGTTGGTGACGTAAGGCAGGTAGACCCGGCGGAAGTTGGAGGCGTGGTTCAGGACGACATCACACACTTGGAAGGTGAAAATGTTATTCTCAAAGTTCTCCTCCAGGTCTGAAAGGAACCTGTACAGTATTCAAACCAGTCTCGTGAGACTTGTGGGCCTCCAGTGAGCAGGTGGCTGATCCCTGCTATCCACTGAGCTCGTGACATCTTCTCTTCAACAGGAAGTAACCTCTACTGACTGGCCTTGCCTCTGTGCCCCTGGCTGTGCACTGGAGTTCTGTCTGAAGATATTCCTCGTTTGCCCCAGATCTAACTCTCTGGTCCTAATATTCTACTTCTTGTTCTTTTTATTTTTTCTGGTTTTCTAATCTTTAGATGCTTCCCACATCTCATCTCCAATGCACTGCATGCCCACAGTACATCTAAACTTCAACCCTGGAGGGATTTCTCATTAATTTATTCATCTACCTACCACCCTCTCTTCTTTGCTCTCCCTATCCCTACTGGGAGTCATGGAGGGAGACATGAGAGGGTTTCTGAGAAGACAAAAATAACAACTGGAGGTCTACAGGCCAAAGACAGTGAGGCTGAGTGAGTGGTACTTGGGAGAAGAGGACTCTTACGTGGTACTGACGTCACGCACGTCCTGTAAGCGAGAGAAGAGCCATTGCTGATCTTGGTTGGAAAGGATGGCCCGGAGCTGGGTTGAATGTTGAAAATGATCCACAGCTATAGTTAGACTGCGCAGGTAGGAGGCCTCTGACACAATTAGCTCAAATTTGGCCTAGGAGGATGAGGAGGAGGAAGATTAATTAAAAACATTTATTGAATCCCTGGTGTATGCTAGCCGCTGTGTAATGTTTTCAGGATAGAGAAGACAGATCTTTCCATAGTGCACAGTCACCCCAGGACCTAACCTGAGCTCGGGGTCCGAGGAAAGAGCGCCTGAAGCAGAGGGAAGACACGTGTAAGCCCCCAGAGGTGTAAGAGGAAAAGGTGCTTCCCAGAGACTTAAAATGAGCTTTTTCGGAACCATGTACTCAAGTAGTGGCAGGAGCTGAAGCTAGAGCAGCAGATAGAGATGAGGTCTGGAGAGGTACGTGAGCAAGGTCAAACGGTTTGGGCTCTCAACCGTGGGGAAACAAGAGGCTTTATGTAGGGGACTGACTTGATGAGATTTGTTTTTTGTAAAGATTTTCTGAGCACAGTGTGCTCAGATTAGAAGGTGCAAGAGACTCATGTTAGGAGAATGTTGTAGGAATTCCAGACGAGCGATGAAGGCCAGAATAGCCATGGGAATGGGGCGAGGTGGCCAATTTCATAATTATTCAGGAGGGAGATTTAGAACAACATGGTTATTTGCTAGAAACAGGGGAGGAAAGAACAGGAGAGTCTCAGCGAATGCCTCAGATTTTGAGTTTGGTAACGGGCGTGAACGATGGAGTTACTTACTAAGCTAGAGAACTTTGAAAGTGGAACAAATGTAGGCGATGAAGGTAATTTGGGGGCTTGAGGGGGATTGGAAGGAAACAGGATATTTGAGAATGAGATGGTGCAGTTGTGTTTTAATGGAAATTGTCCAGCACTTGAGAAACCCGTCTGGAGGTTCCATCAGGGGCACAATGACACATGGCCCTGTCTCCTCTAGCTGGGCTGCTCACGCTTTTCATCCAAGCATGCAGCTTCAAGACAGATGGATGGACAGGAAAGAGAAAGAAGACACACACTGTGGTGATGACTTGGCTAACCAGTGACACACTGGATGACCCCACACACAGCACTGAACCGGGACGTGCAGGCTCCCTGGCACCCTGGCTCTAACAGTCCCCAACTCTCTGGCTTTGGGGGGCTCTTTTAACCTCTCAGAGCCTCTGTTTGCTTGTCTTTCTGTGTAGGTACAGTGAACCCACCTCACAAAGATGTGTGGCAGTCAAATAAATGGAGTCAGGTCTAGCACTTTGTAGACCCCAGAGTGCTATTTTATGGGAGGAATACGTATGTAAGCACAGAGGCTTGTTTTCTCAGAAGCATGGGGCCAGGGCTGGCGTAGGCGCCCTGGTGGACTTGAGAGTAGGCTGCAGTTGGAGAAAGAGAGCTAGGGTTCATACCATCTCCCTGTTGTTTGGTCCATAAATATGGGGCAGATTAGTGATTTTCTAAATATCCTCCATGTGCTTTAAAAGTTGAGGTCAGAACAGGGCCCCCAAGCCTGAGTTTCAAAAAACCTAAAATTTAACCTGTCTCTGTTTGACGTGGTAAAAGCGCGGTTTAATCCGTAAGTCCTTCTGGACCCAATTTTACTCCTTCCCACTTCTGAACAGGGCATAGCATGGCACTAATATGTGTCAAACTATGTACCAGGCATGGTGCTAAAAGCTAGGTATGTGTCACTTATTTAAACTGTAGGGCAACACTGAAAGGTAGGCATTTATTATCCTCAATTTTCAGATGAGGAAACTGAGATTTACTGAAGTTATAGACTTGCCTAAGGTGACACAGCTAATAAAGGAAGCCAGGATTCAAACCCAGTGTTTTATATACACACACACACATACACTCTCCCAGTACCTCCTTGCAATGCAGTTTTACAAAGGAGAAAACAGAAGCTTAGGAAAAGCAGTAATTTGGCCAGAGTACAATAGCTGGCAAATATTAAAGTGGGCTTGACATCCAGGTCATTTACTCCAGAACCTAAACACTTAAATATTATTCCATAATGCCTTTCCATTGTGCCATGTTGTCTTCCTGGGAAGAAAGGTTTAACCCATATTTCAGGTTGATTCTAAGAGAAGCTCGCCATGTCAAACCTATTCTGGTGATAACTTAACGTCAGACAAACAGCCTCTACTACAGTCCTGCTTTTGGGAAAAAGGACCAAGCAGAAACTGATGGTCATTCAAAAGCCTCTGAGACCAATGGACCACAGGACAGCTACAAGGGGCACTCTTCAAGGGACCCAACAGAAAGCCCCTGCGTGGGCCTTGGTTGAAGAGGAAAACTTTAATGTAGCTTGAAACTCTGGTTGCAGAGGGAAATTTTAGTCCAACCAAAAGCAGCAGTGATGGGATTACTTCTACACTCCCCCCAACAAACTCAGAGGAATGGTCCCTTTGTATGAGTCTGAACCAGTAACAGGCAGCGGTCAATGGTCCATGACATGAAGAGGTGGGGAGGCGGGCTTAGTGGTGACCTTCAGAAAGCAAGTCAAACCCATCCGAGGGGAGATGACTGACATGCACGAGTATATGGTGGGGACAGCCTGCTCTTGGCGGCGGGGTAAGCAGAAGACAAGGATTTGAACACACGAGGCTATGCTTGCCTTCCTCACCGCCCCCCACCTCCACACCCCACCCTGCCCTGCCTGGTACCTCTTGCAGTTTTTGGTCTTCGTGGGTCATGGAGAGCAGCATGGTGCTGTTTCGCACCACAGGGATTTCCTGCCAGAGGGAGGAGCTGGGAGCCATGGAGAGACGCTGCACGTAAGACTCGGAGGAGACCGGGCTCTTCCGGGGCTGCCGGGGGGAGATGGGCCCCGGGGCCTCGGCCACACTGTCCGGCCGCTGCTGACTCTGGATCTCTTTGTTCAGAACCACATCGCTGTACTCCTGGTAGAGCAGCTGAGCTACGGGGTGAAGTAGCATGGGAGAGGGAGAGAATTAGGGAGACGGGGGAGTTGAGGCCCAGAAACAGACAGAAGCCACCAGATTGCTCTGGCTCTCCCTGTAGGTATCCCCACCCCACCGCTGACAGCCAGCACCTCTCCAGTCCTGGGCAGTAGGTCTCCAGTTCTGTTTCAAGGTACTCACAGGAGTTGATGAGCTTCGAGCAGCGTCTTGAAAAGCCTCCCATCACTTCCTTTGGTTTTTTCTCCCTGTGAAGTAAAGAAGGCCCCAGGGGTGCTTGGCGGCCAGTACATACGAAGCAGCCCAAGTTGACTGTAGATGATGTAGTCTCTAACCTCTGGGACATGTGCTTGGGAGGTCAGGGCTAAGACCCCTGGATAGGCAAGTGGTAGTCTGACCCGCTGTGGGGTAGTTTGGAGCTTTCTTGGAGGTCATGTTGAAGGTGTTTTTACAGGGGGTTTAGTTCATGGCCGAAGGCCTCAGAGGATGGGAAATAAGGACTCAGCTGACAAAACCAGGTAGACCCAAGATATCCCTACCCTGGAATCCTGGTGTCTGTCTCTTCCCCTCCTTACTCCTGGAAGAGACAGGGCCCCAGAACACTCGTCAACTAATGGAAATCTCAGTATCCTAAGAAAAGAGAGTACAGGTGTGTCTCTTGGGAAAGAGGGTAACTCACCGAAAAACAATGGTGTCTGAAGAGCCAGAGGATTTTTCCAGGGCTGGACCTCTTGTATCTGAAACTGGAAATAGGTGAAGCAACTGAGGTGTCAGAGGGGCATTCAGAGATAGCCAAAGAAGGTAACAAACACCTAGAGTGGGAGCTACAGGCATCAGGGGCAGGGTTGGGGGTAGTCGGGCAGGTGGAAAGGGAGGAAGTTCCAAAGTCGGAATCCTTTGAGGACACGCGTCAGATATGAACCCATCCCTCGTGTCACAAGTAGAGGGATGGACAAGTAGAGGATGTCTTTGTCCTACTAGGAGGGCAACTAGGTGTTGGTAACTGGAAAGTGGTGGGGAGGGGGGTCCGAAACCACCCTGGGAAAAAGATACACAATAGAAGAACACCATGGTTGGGTGACAGATGGTGACTGAGAGGAAGGAGAAGGAGAGGATCAGTGAGTTCAGAGAGGCTTTCAAGTGCTTGCCTCTGTGCTGGGGTTGGATGTATGGGGGAGCGAAGCCAGCAGGGAGACCCACATCACAGGAGCCCTGGGGACAGAAGATGAATGAGGTGGTAAGAGCTAGAGAAAGCCTGGTCTGACGGCAAAGCCTCACTCACCTGAAGAGCCCACCATGGGCAAGATGGAGGGTCTGCGCAGGCCCTGCCGATGCCAGCCCTTCTGCTTATTCGAGCCGTCACCAGAGACGGCAGGCTGTCCACCGCTGCCCTCCGGCGGTCTCCCTGAGTCCCGTCGGTGGGGCCAGCTGGACGCCTTCTCCAGATGGGGATGGCTGGGTTTTTCAGGCTGCCTTTCTCCACCGGGATCTGAACCCCTCAGGCTGCTGGCTCCTTTCTGAACTGTTCTTCTCAAAGATCCGCCAGCACGGGCCTCAGACTCTTCTGAGAGGCCTGCTTCAGAGGGCAGTCCCTGGAACTCCAGAGTCCAGGGGGTGGTTGGGGAAGAGGGATTTAGAAGGGTCGTCACGTTGCTGAAAGCCATGCCAGGGGGCACTTCACTCTTCCTCCTACTGGTGGAAGCCAAAGAGTCTGTTGCTCTGCCCGTGGCAGGAGGCCAGGAGGTACGTCCAGCAGAATGGGGAGTGGACACCACCCACCCTTGACAAACAGGCCTTGGCTTAGCATGAGCCCCTGAATTCATGGGTCCTCCCTGAATGCTCCTGTCCCTCTCCCTGGACTTGGGGGGTAAAGGGGGTGGTTCGGAGAGAGGGTCTATGATAGGGACAGGGGGGAGAGGCCTGTAGATTCTTGGGCTACTATCAGAAGAAACAGGAGAACGGTGCGGCTGGGACAAGTCAGGAGTTGGGGGTAATGGTTTGTTGTACCTTGACCTTGGGGAGGAAGAGGTCTGAGGATGGTGAGGGTTGTCCGGGGTAGAGGGCAGAGGTCGGTACTGCCTTGCCACAAGGGGGTCAGGAACTTCGGGAAATGAGCCTCTGGGGGAGCCACGTTGCCCTGAACTTAGGGCCAGTGGAGGAGGATAGCTACACTGCCTCAGTGTGGGGACCACTGCACGGATATGGCCGTCTCTCTCCACCATGGCGGGGTAGACGTGCCTCTTCTGTGGGGGCGGAGGGGGCGGAGGTTCATGGGCCTGCCCATCTACAAAGACAAGGGGGGGCGAAGAGCCATAGGCAGGAGAGCCTGGGGCAAAGGATGAGTTATGTGGGGAGCCCCAGAGCTGGCTGCTGCGGGGGCTGCTGGGGCTCCCTGGAATTAAGGGAAATTCTGGAGAGCCCTGCCCCAGACTGGACAATGAAGTAGGGGATTCTGGAATGCTGCTGCAGTCCCTACTGCTCTTCCTGTACCTTCTTGGGGTCACAGAGCCATAGATGGCAGGTTTGGGGGGCCTCTGGGGTAACTCTGAATGCGAGAAGGAAAGTGATATTCCTTCCAGGTCCGGAGTCAGCTCTGTCCTGTGAGAACCCGGGAAGGAATTGCTCCTCAGGTGCTGGGCAGACCCTGCGCAGTTGGCTAGGGAGCTCAGAGGGCTGGCCCCGTCCAAGCTGCCACACGGGTCCATGCTGGCTTCTGCAGAGGGGAAGCCATGGAGACTCTCAGGAGTCCCACAAGGAGACGGGTTTTCAGTCAAGAGAAAGGCTCCTGGGGTTTCCGGAGAACATGCAGCAAGAGAGGGCTTCTTCCTGGGAATGGCAACAGGGGCACTGGCCGATGACGAGACGGTTGTGCTGAGGCCAACTTCAGCAGGACTGGGAGGAGCTGAGTCTAGCGTCCCTGGAGGAGTCACGGATGTACGGCCAGAGACCACCTCAGTCCCCCAGCTGGACTCTGCCTCCTTCCCTAACTCGGCTCCCTCCGGGTCGCTGTCCTGAGCTGTTTCGTGGTCAGGTGACTCCCCAGTGGGAAGGGAGCTCGGCAAAGAAATGGGCTGACGGGACCGTCCTGCTGGCTCCAGGGTAGGATTCAGAGCTACAGGGGATAGATCCTCAGCCCTCGGCTCTATTTGAGTCCCAGGAATCCTGGCCAGAGCACTACAGGCATCTGGAAACAAGTTCCAAGGAGGAGAGACCTCGGGGGCTACCAGAGCCGGTGTGGGACAACCGTCACACTCTTCCCCGTGGCCTGTGCTCCTGTCTCCTCCCATGCCCCCCAGCGGGGCCCCATCCCAGTTTTCTGGTCCCTCCTCTGGCATCCCTTTCCCCTGTGGACCCTGAGGTTCTTGCCTTCTAGTTCCATTCAGAGATTTCCCCGCTAAGCTTTGCTTCTCATGCTGCGCGTCCACCCTCCTCTCTCCTGGCCCCCTATACTCCCTCTTCCTCTGTTCCCTCTGTTCTAGACCTTCGTGGCCCTGCGTCCTCCTCTCCCACTCTTCATAATTCAGACCTCCCAACGCCCCAGTAAGCCCGTCTCTTCCTCCTGGTTTTGCAGGCATCACATCACCTTGTATTTGACCCTGTCTCTGCCTCTGTTCTCCCTCTATGCTATTAACCTGTGTTCCCACCTGCTCCTGCTCCCCTAAAAGCCCATCAGAACAAATGGGCTCCCCCACGGCTCCTCCCCCTGGAAAGCCCACTTCCTCTTGTCTCTGCTCCTGCAGCCCCTCGGCCTCCTGGGGACACACAAGCCCTCCTTTCCCTGGACTTCCCTGCCCCCCCATAGACTGCAGCTCCTCCCCCTGCCTGCTGGTCCCACTTTCAGAATCCTGCAGGGGGTTGGTCTCTGCAGGGTGCTCTTCACAGAAAGGCAAGCACGGAGTCTGAGCAGAGGCGTCTGGAGAACTTTCCTCCTTCTCTTCTGCTTGTCCAGTCCCCAGCATCACGGAAGCGAGTCCTGGTCTAAATCCCAGCTCCACTCCACTGCCCAACTCACTGGACACTGGGACCTGGTCCAGATGGTCACCCTGGACAGGGCAGGCCCAGAGCTCTGGGGAAGCCAATGCCTTTGCCTGTCCATCTGCTGGGCTCTGGGGCACTGCCTCCTGGCACTCTGGAGTGTCCCAGGCCTCAGCCATAAGGTTTTCCTGGTCGGTCTCCACATCTGCAGGAGCATCCTTGGGGAAAGAGGTCATCCTGTCAGGTGCACCGTCATTCACATCTCTTAAATCTCTCTGCTGGGTCTCCAAGAGTCGGCGTCCCTCTGCCCACTTATAGGATGGGTCCTGGCCTTCGTGACCCTCGAGCCCCACGGCGGGGGTCTGGCCACTTCTCATGAGAGCTTCAGGGATGACACCGCATTCCGCTATGGCAGGAACGGCAGTCGGTGCTGCATGCGGGGGCTCCTCAGCCTCCATCGGGGCTGAGTCCTAAGGAAGAAGAGAAAGATTCCGTCAGCTCTTGCGCTTTTACCTGTCACACGGGCAGACCCGGAAGAACAAGAGTAGGACAGCTGGTCTACTGTCATGCATTGAGACAAAAGGCACTCCACAAAAAAAGCAACTGCTTCTATAAAACCTGTCACTTATTAATTCATTTAATAAATATCGATATGTGGACTTTTAAGTGCGGGGCATTCAGTAGTGAATGAGACAAAGACTGTGTCCTCCAGACCTGCAGTCTTGTGGGGGGACAGATTACATGGGACCCTCGCTGTCAGATACCAGGTGCTCCCAGGGGTCATTACTCTCCAGATGGTATTATGTCATATTGTCTGTCCCCGTCTACTCTCTGGTCACCAAGAGTGACTCAGTCCCACAGAACTCCCAGACACTGTGAGTGACACACCCTAGGTCTCACAGACCAGAGAAGCAGTGTCTGATGGGAGATCTTCCTCCCAAGGGGCTGACGGGATTAAAATAAATCCGGCCATTACAGCCTATGCCTGATGTACTAACGTGTAGTATAATCGTCTTTACACAGGGTCTGGATTTCACTCATCTTATTTTCCAGTGTCTAATAGAGCCTGTAACTAATTAACAATTTTGTTTTCAATGACACAGGCAGCTGTTGTAAAGTAGAATGACTTATTAGATTAGAAGCTCAGCAGACACAGTGGTTACCTGTTTCAGGTAGGTCCATAAAACCGTGACCCGCATTATCTTACTCTCCCCATCTCTCCAACAACCTTGTGAACTGCTCTCATTGCTGCCCACCTCTTCTCTCACTTCTAGCAGAATACTTCATCTCCCGCTTTGCAAAGTACTTACGTACTTGAAAACCAATGGAGCTGCGGGCATGTCAGAGCAACCTGCACTTTGCTCTTTCCGTCTTGTCTCCTGTGACAGTGGGAGAGGTGTCCCTGCTCGCTGAGTGCCGCCTTCTCTGGCCTGCCTTGTCAGGGATCTCAGCTGTGGGTGAGCTGTCTCACACTCCACCTCTGGTACAATCGTCCCACCAGCATTTACCATGCGCACGTCTTTCCCGTCTTTCTAACTTGAGGAAGGACTGGTTCATACCTGCTGTCTTCTTATCCCTACATCTCACCTACCTTCCACCCAACTTTAACAGCCCCATTCGGCTCACTTCCCCTCGGATCCTCAAGTTGTTAACACGTTGCGTACGGATCACGAGAATCTTCACGAGGGATTTAAACCCCGCCGGACGCAACGTGTTAACTCCCAAGGGGACACTCTGGACCCTTACCGCAGAGGTTCCTGTCAGCATCGGACACTCCTGACATTAGAAATACTCTTTCTTGTTATTTGTGAGACTACGTTTTCTGAGTTTAACCCCTCACGCTTTCCCCAATCCTCTAACGAGGTTACTGTACTCCTCTTTCTCACGCTTATCGACGATAGTTCACTTTCCGTCCCCTCTGCAGCATTTACATAATGATAGCTATATAATTCCGTATTTTGATTTATCATCTATCTGAAATAGGTGGTAAGTTTCACGAGATCAAGGATTACATCTGTCTGGCAAACAGACATATAAAGAAATGCTCAACCTCTCTAACCATCAGAGAAATGCAAATAAAAACCACAATGAGATACCACCTCACCCCAGTCAGGATGGCTATCATCAATAAATCAACAAACAACAAGTGCTGGCGTGGATGTGGAGAAAAGGGAACGCTGGTGCTGTTGGTGGGATTGCAGATTGGTGCAGCCATTATGGAAAACAGTATGGAGGTATCTCAAAAATCTGAAAATGGAACTACGTTATGATCCAGCAATCCCACTCCTAGGTATCTATCCGGAGAAATCCAAAACTCTAATTCAAAAATCGTTATGCACTCCTATGTTTATTGCAGCACTATACACAATAGCCAAGACATGGAAACAACCGAAATGCCCATCACTAGATGACTGGATTAAGAAACTGTGGTGCATTTATACAATGGAGTATTACGCAGCCGTAAAAAAGAAAGAAATCTTACCATTTGCAACAACCTGGATGGACCTAGAGAACATTATGCTAAGTGAAATAAGTCAGACAGAGAAAGACAAATACCATATGATCTCACTTATATGTGGAATCTAAAGAAAAGAATAAGTGAATGAACTAATCAGAAACAGTTTTGGAGAAATGGAGGAAAAACAGAGGGTTGCTAGATGGGAGGGGGTGGGGATAAGGGGGAAGGTGAGGGGATTAGAAAATAGTCGGTAACCACAAGATGGCCACGGGATTTTGAAAATTAATTTGGGGAATTTAATCAATAATGTTGTGAAGATTTTGTAGGGTATCTGATGGTCGCATTTGGGAGACCACCTCAGGGATGATGTAGATGCCTGATCTCTGCACTGTACACCTGAAGCTGAACAATAATGAATGCCAACTATAAATATATATATATATATATATATATATATATATATATATATATATACTTATAAGAAGCGGCGTACGGCATTAGGAATAGAGACAGTGGAAATGTAATGGCTGTGTGCGATGTCAGAGGGATAGTGGATGGGGGGGGGTTCACACAGTGTGAGGGATATAAATGATAAACGTCTAAGTATTACTTTGTCTTGTGTACCTGAAACTAATAAAAAAAAATTAGGGAAAAAAAAAAAAAAAAGAATCACATCTGTCTTGCTCAAGTGTCTACATGTAGCTCAGTCCCTGGCCCATACTGGGTGCTCAGTAAATACTTTTCCATTACAGAATAAGACTGTTTCCCTCCTCGCCCACACTCCCCGTATCTAATCTAGTCCTACTGACCGCACCTCCTCAGTCTCTCTCCTTCCCCCATCTCCGCTGCTAGACCCAGGTACAGCCTGCTGTCCTCTCTCCCCCAGGCCACTGCACCTGGGCACAGCCTGGCCACAGGCCTTCATGCAGCTCTTCTTGTCCTTTTTCCAAGGCATTCTCTACCCAGTCCCTGCGTGATCCTTCAAACTCTACTTCTGGTTTAAATTCTTCAGTAGCCTCTGGTTGCCATTGGGGCAAAACCCAAATATTCAGCAGGAGTTGCATTCCCTCCACAGCCTGGCCTCCACCTGCCTCCCCAGCAGCCCCGTCACCTGTCAGCACCCACTGGCTTTCCGTCCTTTAGCTCAAGCCCCCCTCTCTCTCCTGCAGGCCTCACGTGCGCTGCTCTTCTGCCTGGAATGCTCTTCTCCTGTGGTTCCCACACAACCCTTTATGTTGCTCATATTCATTGCACTTGGAATTATATACTTAATGTCTCTTTCCTGGGCTAGACCATGAGCTTCATGAGAGCACAAACACTGCCGTATTAACTGCTCAGTCCCCGCTGCCTGAAGTTTAGTTGGCCCTCAACAAAGATTTATCGCACGAATGAATGAAGGAAGAATGCCAAGCTAGAAGTGTTGTTCAGTTTCTAGTTCTGCCTTTTTTGTATCTGGCTAATTTAAGACAACTGTAGAAATCATTTATTTGAACATCCATTTTCTTATCTTTATAAAGGGGATAAAATATTTTCTTTGCAAGGAATTCTAATGAAGATTTAAAAAGTACATTGTTAAATTAAGGGTCATAGAAATGTTAAGGAGTGTAATTATTGCTGATGAGAGAGAACGTGTAAGAAAGACATCTAGGTCTCACAGCTGGAAGGTCCTTTAGAGACACACAGACAACTTTGCTTAGGACACAGCTGAGGAAACTGAAAGTTAGATAACCTGGACACTTGCTCGTATTTCTTAAGTAAATGGTACAGGTGAACTCCAATCAAGGTCTCCTGACTTAAGTCACCTGTAAGCAACCAGAAGTCCATGGGTAAGAAAGCTGGCAGGTCACAAGCCTAGAGAAGACTCCAGGGGGCCATGGAATCAACAGCTATAACCTGGACCTGGACCCTTCCTGTCTGGTCGAGGCTTGAAGTGGCAGCCCACCCCCCAAAATGCCTACAGGCCTGAGATACTGCAGAGGCACACATGCTTGAGCACACATCTACACACACACACACACACACACACACACACACACACACAGGAGCCACCCTTGCAGTTTCTATGCAATAGCGCCCAGCATAACCAAACAGGCAGATGGCTAGCCACCCTGCAGATGGAGTATGTGACAAGTTCCTGGCCACCTCATAGACCCAGATACCATCTCTATGGAGTAAAGAGCCGTGTCTAACATATGCATACTTGTATAGAAGGACTTTTATGTCCTTTTCCAGTTAATTGACACACTGTGCGACCTGTTCCCTGTATCTAGCCCTAAGGACAAAACACTATCATCATTACAGATGATACTATGATGTGACCCTGTTCTCTCGACCACACGTTAAATAATATACTTGCTCACTGTAAACATTTCCTGAAACTTGGCTCCTACTTGTCTGAGGAGACTGGGTAACTAAATCTGTAGTCTCCCCTCACCCACATGTGTGTTCTCCTGGCCCTATATATACACCGTCCTGTCATCAAAACAAGCAGTCTCTAAATATATAAGCATGTTTCTGCTATATTTAGGCAATACACACACACACACACACACACACACACATGCTCCACAGACAGACATCTTCAGTTCCCTTCTAGTGACCCAATCATGGCTGTCTCCTGCAACCCCACTGACACTACTTCTAACAGTCTTTACCCATTTGGCAATGTCAGTGGTCACCGGCTCAGTCACCATGTCCCTTCACTTGATGGTCCCAGTGATCTGATCACAGTCAGGCACCACACACCTAGCACGTGACAAAGCTAAAAAGGAAATCTGTAAAACGTGGTTTTACTCACATAAAGACACAGGAGAGAGACTTTCGGGCATTGCTCAGTACGCAGCGTTGCCTCTTAGCTCCTGCTCCACTGGGAGTGAATAATCACTAGCTGAGCACATGCAGAGAGACGCGCATCAGACGGGCCAGAGACATTGTGCATCTGCTGATCCAGTTCCTCACGCAACTGTGTTCAACACAAAGCTCCAAGTCACCCCATTGACGCAGTGTGTGACAGAGCTTAGTTTCTCCCTTGGAGCCCCCAAACCTTAGCTCTTGTCCATTTCGAGTCTCCAGACATAAAATCGTATTTCAAACATATCCCCCCTCCCCAGGCAACCCCCACCTCCATCACACTGCTTCTTCTTCGAACCCATGTTGAACGTTGAGAACCATGCTTCCTGGATTTCCGAGCAGCGTCAGTTTTTAAAATTCTGATTTACACCACAAATCACTGAAATGCTCCTTGAGATGACAACACTTCTGCATTTATACTATGTCGTCTATACTGCTGCTTATCTTAAGAAAATACCCCCAAAGTCAAAAGACAGGTTCTCATTTTGATTTAGAAAATAAGAATACCACATAGATGTATGCCTTTATTCACTGTTTGACATTATTGCCCCAACGCTACAAAGATTTAAAAATAAGAGTAGCGATCTGGACCACTCGCTGTGAAGACCTGTGTTCTGTCCACTTTAGGAAAGTCCTACCCTCCATCCCAGAGAAAATGTAACACACATCTCATATCTATTCCCTAACGTCTGAAAATACCACCTCATTCGCTGCCCTGTAGCCCAGATGGGCTTACACAGAATGTCCCTAGTGGCAATGCTGACAGATACTCCACAAGCCCACTGTGGCCCGGCTGCCACCCACACAGATCATGTGAGTGGGAGTGACCTGTGTGCGTTCTTAGCATAGACCTGAGGGTGACTCTGTTCTCGCCCACCTTGCACACACTCTGAATGGCCAGCCCCGTTCACTCCAGATACGGCAAGTGACTTTCCGGATCCACAGCTCACAGATGCTGTCAGCCACCTGTTTGGGGCTACACCACTGACACTTGGGTAACACTGCTCTTGTTCAATCCATGACTCTGTGAGTGACCCATTCTTTCCACACCTCGTAGTGACTGGCCACTCCAGACACCGCAAATGATATCATCTTGTCTATCCCATAGCAAGCCTCAGACAGACCACACTGTGGGCAGCCATACACTCTAGGGACCCCTATCGTGAAGAATCCGACTGTATTTACAATCACTGTGTTCTTTTGATAAGAGGGATTCCTTTACATCCCTCCTGGCCCCTCTCTCTTCCCCACTGGGGTGATGACAGACATCCATCCTGACCCCCATTTTGCTAAGACATAGGCAAGGCCTTTCTCCACACTCCAGGTACAGATAAAACAGGAAGTCTGAGAAAGAGGCCACCTCAGGAGCGGTGTCGCTAGGAGCTGGGATTTCTGGAGTAGGCCAGGGACGCAGGGCCTTAGAATGCCATGGGGGGGAGCAAAAGAGGGAAGAAACTAGAAATGAAAGCCACCCGCTCTCCTTCATCTGTTTGACACACCCTCCCTCCTCACTCTGACAAGAGTCCTGGCCAGAGTTCACTTCTAGGTAGACAGGAGGGCAAATCTGTCTCAGGAATCAGAGATCCAGGAAGGGGAGACGGGCCTGAAACCTGAAAGCCAAGCGGCATCAGGATTAGCTCACCTAGGACAGTCTTGCTTATAGATGATGCTCGGAACTACAGCCCCACCCCCACCCAACCCCCACCTCTAAATAGCTCCCTTCCCCGCCTCCCCACGTTCACTAGGCAATATTGTGATCGACCTGAAGCTTCTGCAGTACTCCCCAGATAAGGGGAAGGAGGAGGGAGGGGCAGGAGTCATTTTTGCTCAGAGCCTTGCTAGCCTGGGAGAGGTATGGCCTTAGACATACACAGTGTGTAAATCCACAGGAAACTCAGGGAAAGGAAGCCGGGGCCTAGTTAAGAAAGAGCAGACAGTAAAACATCTCTAAGTGGGGAACAGGTCCACAAAGGGAGTCTCAGTTATTCCTTATTATAGGGCTTAGCCTTCCCCAGGACCTTGACTTTGAAGAGCCCTATTATTGGCCTGGGGAACATCTGGGGGCAGGGTGCCCATTTCCAAGGCGGGGACCAGGCCGGAAGCAACTTTTTCAGGCAAGAGCATTTCCTCCAGCTTCCCTCCTCTTCCCGACTGGGATACTCCGTCACACGCCCCGAACTCTGCCTACGCCCAGCCCCCCATTTCCGGAGCCTGCGCCCCGGGACCCAGCAGGGGCTGGTCCCAGAGTGAAGGCCTAGTTTCCTGGTCGTTCCTGTCCCTCCCTTACCTCCACCGGGTCTCTGCAGCCGCCTGCCGGAGCCAGGAGCTGCGAGGGAGAAGGGTACCCACCTGGGCAGTGTCACATGCTGTCCCGGCCCAAGAGCTCCCTCCGAGTCCCAGGCGCCGGCCGGCCCCGTCGCGTCTCCGGCCCCGTCCCCGTCCCCTGCGCAGGCCTGGGCTGCCTTAGCCGCCCCACCCGCTCCTGCCCTTCCCCGCCCGGCCGGGAGGGAGGGATCTGGTTCTCCAAGGAAGTTTCAGGTGAGGAAACCAGGGACACACCTTCCTGGGGGAGGGGCAGGGCCTGTCTGCGCCGCGGCCCCATTGGTGTGAAAGAAGCTCCCGCGTCAGAGCAGGGAAGTGGCGCCCGGCTGGGAGGGTGACCCGGGCGGGAGCCCAGGGCCGGCGGCGGCAGGGGGCAGGGGGCAGGGGACAGGGCCGGCAGGAGTGACCAGAAGGAATGAGACAAAGAGGGGAGAGAGAGGGGCCTCTCCCGTGTCCTGGTGTGTCTCTGAAATCTGCCTGGGTGTTTCTTCTCCCCTGCATTTCTTCAGGTCTTCACCTGAGCCTGACTCGGACCCTGTGATCTCCTGCCTCCCGTCGGTGCTTATCTCGGGCTTATCTGAGTCTCTGAATGTTTGAGTCTCTGTGTTTGGACGTGCATCTTTCTCTTCAGGCCTCACTGCTCACTGCTCTTCCTTAATGTCTCCTTGTCTCTCCCTTAGGAGGAAGGGTGTAGCCTGCTGGCTGGCTGGCGGGTGTCCTGCGGTTCTGTCTCTCCCTCCCTCTCCCTCCCTCACTCCCTCCCTCTCTCTCCTTGCCTCCCCCTACAAGGCCATCTCACACAGCCTAGGAATGACATCTGGAACACGGCACGCCATGTCTTTCCTCTATGTGTTCCCTGAGTTCATTTTAGGATCTTTATATATCTCGGGGTGTGTTTTCCTTCTGTATTCTTCCCAGGACCTCTGTGTGTGTGTGTGTGTGTGCTTGTGTTGAAATATCTAAGCCTAAGTCTCAGGCCCTTGTGTTTTTCTCATGCCTGTATTTTTTTCCAGATTTTTTTTCAGGGAAAGCCTGTGTTCTGTTGGTCTCGAGTGCAAAGCTGAGGGTCTATCTTTATTCCTCGCCACAGACTTCACACAATGCCAGAAGGTTCTGTGGTACAGCCGCGTGCGCACACGCAGTAAGAAGCCCTCACCTAGGCACTGAGATTCTAGGTAGGTAGGTAGGTCCGTTTTAGTCAGACCACCCCAGCCCCACTCATGACTCCCTGGGGTTCCCTGCTCCTGTAAGTCAAGTAGAATCTTCCCAGGAATGCCCTGACCTGTAAGCTCAAATGGCTAGAGGGTTAGACTGTTTGCAGATTACTGCGCCCATTGGCTGCTGCAGATGCCGGCTGGCCATGCCTACCCCCGTTTTGAAGGGGGCTTTAGGGTACAACATAATTAAAGCAGAATGGTGTCTTCTCCAATCAAGTCCTGAAACATTTCTGTGTTCAATTTCTGTGCTACTTCCACCATGCTGCTCGGAGGGGTTCAGTCCTCCACCGTTCAGCAGCCTTCAGCCTATTCTAAGCGGCCATGTAGGTGTGGGAAACACCCAGGGAAAGCCAGGACGAGGAGTTCAGGTAGGAGACAGCAGGCCTACCACGTGTCATACGTTCAGAAAGGGGATGAGAGTGGGGAGTGCAGTAAGTCAGAAAGTTCACTTAGCATTATTTACAATGGCCAGGATATGGAAGCAACCTAGGTGTCCATCGATAGGTGAATGGATAAAGAAGATGGTGGCACACACATACAATGGAGTATTATGAGCAATTAAAAAGAATGAAATCTTACCATTTGCAACAACATGGAAGGACCTAGAGGGTATTATGCTTGGTGAAATAAGTCAGACAGAGAAAGACAAATACCATATGGTTTCACTTATGTGTGGAATATGAAAAAAAAAAAAAGAAAACAAATGAACAAACAAAACAAAAAAGACTCATAGAAACAGAGGCCGAAGGGATAGTTGACAGAGAGAAGGGGATGGGGGGGAACGGGTGAAAAGCGGAAGGGAAATATAGGCAATAATATTGTGATATGTTTGCACGGTGACATGATTACTAGATTTACTGGGGTGATCACATTGTAAGGTATAAAAATGTCGAATCACTATATTGTACACCTGAAACTAATAAAATATCTTATACAAACTATACTTGAAACATTTTTTTCATAAAGTCATAAAAAGAAGTTTAAGCTAGAAGTGTCTCTACTTCTAGGCTGGGAGAGCAAACTCAGTCCAGGGTAAGGGTGAGCAAAGTTAGTAAACCCCTGACCCCTGGGCACCAGTGGCTGATGTCTGCCATGCTCCATACTGCCTACCAGGAGAGGGCAGTGTGGTCAGAGGTACTGGGCCGGCCTCCCACACCAGCCTGGCTCTGCTCCTTGCCCCACGCCAGCTGCACTTGATTCTCCTTGATTGTAGCTCTCTATCCCTTTGTTTTCTCTCTCAGGTCTCCTAGACTTGACCTCCTCTTGTTCTACCAGCTCTGACCTATCAGCATTTTTGTTTTGTTGCATCACCACCCTTGATTCAATGACCTCTGGGCTGTTGTCCAGAGAGTTAAGCACACAAGGCTCGGCTGACTTTTCAAGTAGTAGTGAGATGTCGGAACATTAAAACTTATCACGTAGAGCATCCCGTGGAGCACCCTTGCCTGCAGGGTGTGTGCATGTGGGAGCCAATCTAGCTCTGGGCTCTTCCTCTACCCTTCACGTTGCAAACTATGGTTCTCTCTTTTTTTCTTTCTTTTCCATTTCTTGATGCTTGCTCTTGGTGCCTGGGCTTCTTAATCAGGCCTGTCATCCTACCCCCATATTTTGATAAAGGGATTACAGTGATCTCTTTTAAAGCAGGACCTCATAGAGTTATCCCTGGGGCTGTCACTGCCCTGACCAGACATCCTCTTGGTGACACCATCCCGTGTTACTGGCCACATGGTCCCCCACTTGGTTAGCTCTGTCTGGATCCAGTGCCAGTTCTTTAAAAATTGCTCTGGTCTTTCTGACTCTGCCTTTTGTCTGATCCCATGACTCACCTTTGAACTTTTTGAACTGATTTTGAACTCAGTTCTTTCCTTAACCTGACCGACCATGGTCTCTCCATCTTTCTCCTTTAAGTCCAGCCTCACTTGGCCCTAGGGTTCTTAGCTATCCAGTGCCATTCCAAGGGATGTATTTTTTCTGTTCTCATCCTTGGTTTCCCCTTAACTTCTTTTGTCAACCTTTGCATGTTGGCACTAGCCTAAATGTTCAAGGTACAAATACTAATTGCTTCATCCACTTTTTTTCTTTCATTCATTTACTCAATATGCATTTTTTTGAAACCAGATACACAAAAACCAAGTCTCTGCCCCCAAGGAGCTCTCAATCTAATCGAGGAGAGACACAAGTAGCAAATAATGATAGCAGAGAGTGATGTATTGTGTTGAGATGTACACAGAGTGCAATGGTGACATAAAGGACAGAGCACTGCTTGGGGAGTAAGAGAAGGCTTGAAGGAGAAGGTGATTATTTGAGCTGATTTGTCTGAAGTACTCTGTTCACTGGTGGAGAGGAGGACAGAGAACGGCATACCAGCAGACGAAATGGGACATGCAAAAACAGAAGCCTGAACACCTTCTGCTGAGGGAGGAGCAAAACGTGTGGGCTTAACATGAGGCGTGGTGAAGACAGGGCAGAGAAGGAAAGGAAAATTAATGGGAACTATGTTTTAAGGTGACAGACATGTTAATTGGCTTGACTGTGGTGATCATTTCACCATCGTATATGTGTGTGTGTATCAAAACATCAAGTTGTACACCTTATATGCAATTTTTATTTGTTAATTATACCTCAATAAAATGGAAGGAAAACATTTAGAGGAGCCTCATCTCTGGAAGTATGAAGTCCAAACTCAGCAGCATGCATGACCTACCAGCCCCTTGGTGATCTGGCTGCCTGACCATACTCTTTCCGGGGCTTAGGAGGCTCAGTTCTGGAAATTTTTCCTGTAGGTATGTTTTTAAGTTGGGTACATATGTCATAGGAAAATCTATATATGCCCCTGCATTTTATTCAGTTGTACATTTCCAGATTGTCTGGTAAATAATGTCTGAGGGTGACCACGTCTTTCCACACAGTGGTTACAGCTGTGGCAGAGTGCAGGCAGTTGGAAAGAGACCGCAGGGTCCCATCCTGCTTTGCAGGATGCTTTCCGTGATTGTCTTGCTTTTTTGTTTGTTTGTTTGTTTTGAGTGTTTGGAGATGATCCCTGTTCTCAAGAGACTGAAACTGATGAAATCTATTTAGGGGAGTTCTGGCTCTATTGCAGTCCCACACCTGCCAAATCAGTAAAATCTCAAGGAAATATTTTTTTTTCATTTGCTGTTGTTTGTTTTTAAGCATCCACGTAATTAAGATGAAAAGGCAGATTTGGGAACCCTGATGTAAAAGCAGTGGTTCTTTACCAGAAACTTCAATCATAACCATCCAATGAGTTTTATGAATGTGCCCTCGGCCCAAACCAAGAGTTTCAAAGCTGTAGGTGTGGGATCACGCAGAACTATTGGGAAATAGCTCCGTACGAGCTGGGTGCCTAATAAGAGTGGAGACTCTCGGAGCTACAGCACTGGTTTCTAAACATCTTTTATCCTACCTCCTATCAACTGAAGAATTTTCAGCAGGCACCCCCAATATATGTGTGTTTTGTTTATTTATAAACTATAGACATGTACTTCTTTATACTATGCAAAAACATTTAAAATAGGAGTTATAAAAATAAATACAATGAAAAGTTCTAATATTTTCATCCCATTCCCCCAATGAGTCTGCCAAGATCCCACTATGTGGACCCCTGATAGAGAGAATGGGGCCAATGATTCCTTAGCTGGACCCCAACTTGTATTTAGATTTTACAGTTTCAGGTAACCTGTCTGAAAGCAGAATCGCCTCCTCCCCACCCTCCCAAGGCACTCTTACTCAATTATTTAGTTCACTTAATCAGTCGACATACATTTATTGTGTTTCCATTATGTGCAGGGCATGGAATGAGGGGCTGAGAATGGTACACATGGTCCTTCATCTCAATAAAGGTGTATTATGCCCGCACATAGACATTAAACAAATGATGACTTGATAATTATGTTCTTATGATTTTAATGGGTGCTAAAAGGTAAGTGTATCACCTAAGAGAATGAATGACCTCATGTGGACAGTTAGAGAAATCAGTAGTTTGGAAGTACTACGCCAGCTGAACTCAGAAGGATGAATAGAAATGAGCGAGGCAGAGAGGATGGGGAGGAGGGTTCCAGGAGCAAGAAAAACATTTGAAAACACTGAGGCAGGAAGGCCATTGGCTCATTCCAGACACTGAAAGAAAGCTGGAGTGTTTCAGAGCTCCAGGACAGGACAGTGGCACCCTGGCACAAAATGAAACCAGTGACGTGAGTAGAGACCAGGGATCCTGTGGGCCCAGGCGACCAAATGAAGGACTGGGGTCTTTATCTTGAGGGGCAGGGAAGCCATTGAAGGATTGACAGCAGGGAAGTGACGGCCAGATTTGCATCTCAAAAAAGAAGTCGCTTAAGAGCTCTGGCCCATGACCGCTATTCTTTCCCTTCTGACGTTTGGGTTGGACTTAGAAACCTCTGCTTTGACTTGGCCGTCCTCTTACAGTTCCCCTTTCCCTACTTTCCACAAATTTTCACACATCCTTCAAGATACAACATTCAGGTCACTCTCTTGGGGCAGCCTTTCCCTGTTCTCTCTTCCAAACTTCCACACTAGTTAGAGCTAATATCCGTAATGACACTTCCTTCATTTATTATAATGTACCTGTTTAACTTTTATTTGGGGAAGGCAGGTGCAGAAAGTTGAATTACAATCTTCACTTCATGGCACACACTGTCATCTTTGGTTCCTTTGGTTTGTTCAAGGTGCCTCCTGTGTTTGGCTTATTTACTTTATTTTTTAATAATAAAAAACTCTATACTGTTTGTGGGCATGCATTTTTAACTTATATAAATGTTGTTGGGCTATCACTCGTGTTTTTCACTTTCTCCAGTCAGAGTGAATTTAAAAGACTTAGTCATTTTTCTTTGTGAACTCTTATTCCCTCTCTTTTTATTTTCCTTTTGTCCTATTTTCTTCTTTCATCCACCTTTAATTTTATCTTTTGTGAGTGTATATATGTTTATGAGCCATGTTATATTCTTTTTGGTATAAGATGAGAAATACACATACAGAGATACATACTGATATATACATAAAGTTTATATCATATCTTATACTGGTAGGAAGAGGGAATTGGGGTCCCAAGAATTCCTCTGAATGGGTGCGTAAAGCCAAATATTTCTTCTACTATTTTTCTACATATATATTTTATTCTTTTCTCTTAGAGAGAGGCTGAAAAACAGGCATTATACCTTTTCTTTGTGTATTTTTTAGACTAAAGTCTCATTTTATTGAAAGAATGAGTTGGGTCTTTGTGCATTGGCTCTCCTTCTGATGGACATAATAAAAGGTGAAAACTGATAACAACACGCTGATTGTTTTGAATGTAGAAATGCCCTTACTGGTCAAACACTGTCTTTCACTTTTGCCAATAGAAAGTCATTGGCTTTATCCCTGCTCTCAAATGCTTGATGTCTATTTCTGGAAGTGTCCTGTTGCAGCTATCAAAGTCCCCAGTGGTTGTCCTGAGGTCCAAGCATCCCTCTCCCACTTGTATCCATATTATCCAGCCAAGACTCCTGTTGCTGCCCAGGAGTCATACTCCTAATAGTGGCCCAGAGTATCCTGTTGTCCCTGTGCCCCTAGGGTTCCACTGACCAGCCTTACTTCCCTGTGGGAGTAGAGAGGTTATGGTGACAAGAGAGAGAGGGAGTGACCAGCCACGCGTGTCACAGTTTTGACTGCCAAAGACAAAAGACACAAAAATGGAGAAAGAATAAGGATGAATGGAGAGGGAGACGCCATTCCCTTCAATAGAAACATCCTTCTGTTTCCCTTAGCATACAAATATTCGTGCCTCCGTGGCTCCCTCAAGACAAGGATAATGAAGACATTAAAGTCAGAGAAGCAAACATTAAGAAGAGAAACAGAGATAGAAGGACAGTTCAGTCCTATCCTGTCAGAGATGATCAAACAGCTCTAGACCGGGTGTGACTTAGCGATCGCATTCCTAGCTCCTAGGCAGTGGCCAATTGGGGTTAGCGTCCTCCCGGTTACTCAGGCCACCAACTAAGTTTATTGAGCACTTATTTCAGACTGTTGGCATTCATATTATTAATACGCATATACTCAAGTTAGGATGCTCACTGTTGTGAGAAATAATACAACGGCAATGAGGACATGGACTGTTGCAAAAGAACTTGGAAAATTTAGATGGAAATGGTCAAATAATACTGCAAAGCAACCTCTAATAAGCCCACAGAGAGGTGAGAATAATAATGCCAGGGAAATTCAAGGAAAGTATGATTAATGTGGGCCAAAGAGCTGTCTTCAGCTGTCCCTGATAGAAAGTGTGGGTAGGTGTGGGAGATACATTTCCCATGATAATTGATACTCTATGCCACTCCAAATACCCAGGTTCCATTCCTGACACACATACACCTGACAGTGGTTAAGAGCAGCATTTTGGAAAACGACTGGGCTGGAAGGTGAGCATGAGAACTTGAGACATCAGCTCAGGTATGTGTGGAGGTGGTGGAAGGCAACATTACCTGAAACAACCTTCCCCCTTTGGGCCCAAATCGACCTCCACCGAAACGTTTTCTGTCCTATGTGCTTCTCTGACAGATTCACCAAAGCACATGCAGATCTGGTCCCCATCAGAAGTATATTTTGGATTTCTAGTTCCTGAAGGAAATGTGAATTTCCTGCTTGGCAGAAGTTATAGCACCATCTTGTGGAAATAAATGGTTTTGATCACAAGCCTTTTTGTTCTGAAATTATTAGCTGTCTTTAAAAAATCAATCTTGAAATGTATTCTTGGTTCTAAATCCTTCTTGCAATATACAATTTGTGAGTAACAAAAGGTTCCTCATATATTCTGAACCTTCGATGGCTTAGTTAGCAGCTCTCACTCAGTGACAGCTTTCTTATTTTCAGAGTAATCACAAAATGGATTGAGGGCCACAGTTGGCCCGTGGGCCGCAGTTTGGACACCCCCTGTTCTATAATATCAGCACATAAAGAGCTTCCTTGTTTATTTTTCAGCTGTACAATATTCTGTTGAATAGATAATTTAGATAAAATAGCATTATATTCTTTAGTGGTTTTCACTTATTTTACTGTGTATGATTCATTTGTCTGTACTTAGTTCTAGATAATTTTTGCCAATTAAAAAAGCTGATTTATATGTTACTATTTTATTCATTAGTGCATTAGTTCATACATGCAACATATACTATCTATCCATCTATCTATCTATCTATCTATCTATCTATCTATCTATCTATCTATCTATCTATCTATCTATCTCTGTTGGCTACACTTTTATCTTTTTCTTAAAATGGATTTTCCAAATATGTGGGTTGATTTTCCTGAGTCTTACTTAACTATAGGCAGAAAAAGACTATAATGCGCTTAATGGCTATGGGTGTGGTTTTTGGAATCAGGTCGACCTGGATTAGAGCCCAGGTTGCCTCACACACTAGCTTGTAACCATAGGGAGGTTCTTACCTTCTCTGTGCCTCTGTTTCCTTTTTATTTTCTTTGAAAAATGAAAGTAACAAAAATACTATATGCATAGAATTTTCATGAAACTTAGACAAGATAATATGCAGGTATCGCACCACAATAACACTAGATATTAAAATTATTATTACAGTCTAATATAATAATGTCTAATTCTGGGCAACAGAATTAGACATTTAAATTTTATTCCAGGTGCTAGAACTTTTTCTTTCCCAGTGAAAGTTACTCTTAAGAAGATCTAAGAGTGCTAACCAAACTCCTTTTTCTTAGAGTGAGCACTTCACCCTAGCTTTCAGCCAGCCTTCTCCAATCCCTAGTTCCTACAGCACTAAAATATTCAATTCATTTATTGATTCATCAGTTACTCTTGAGTTCCCACTGTGCTTAAGGACCAAGATATTCAATTATCTTTAAGAGTCCACTTCATTTTCTCTGCATTAATCTTATTCTATAGTCCTTTGAAAAAGTGAAAATCCAAATCACAATGAAATGTCAGGAAACCAACAGAGAGACAGAAAATTGGAAAATAAGAAAGAACCTTAAAGACTGTCAACTTGTCATTTCATAAATGAGGCAACTGAAGGCCAGAGAAGTTAAGCAACTTTTCTAAGGTCACACAGTGAATTAGTGGGGGAACTAGGATGAGAACTCAGACATCTGGACTCTGAGCCAGCACTCTATTGACCAAATCATCCTGTGCTCAAGGATTCATCTCTTTTTTGGGGCCCAACATGATTTAAAAAATTAAAAGCAAAGAAAGAGGGAAGCACAGGTTTAAAAAAGATCAAAAAATGAACCAGTGCTATTCAGTATTGGTCAAGAAATACTGGTCAAGGGAAGGTGTAAGACTCTTCCCTGCTGGTTGGGAAAACATAGTCATGTTTTCACCCAGTGGGATGGCATTCCAACTCTCCTGTTTCTGTCTCAGCAACACGTATTTAACAATGATACTCGACACTCACAGCAAACAGTAAACAATCTTACAGGTTGGTGGTTGGCAATTCCTGTCCACATGCCAAAGATGCTTCAGGTGCCAATTTCAGGCGGCAAGTGAACCAGCGACCACCCACAGATTCCCATCCCTGTCATTTCCAATGTTTACTGTCCATCATGCTCTCCACCCTCTTGCCAGAGTTGTCAAGGACAACACCCTAATGTGTCTTCCCACCTGACACCAGCACCATCCTGGCCTTCCAGAATCACAGGCTCAGCAGTTGGGCACACTCTTTTGAGAAGCCAATGGCCACTGCTCTGTGATAGAAATGAATAAATATTCCCAGCATTTTTATAGTAATTGTTATAGTCCCACCCTATTTCTTTCCTTTCTACATATTCTTGATTATTATTATCCACCACATAAGAATATACTAAAAGCAAGAATTGGGTAAATCTAATGGACAGTAAGATAATCTAACTTAAAAGAATGAAGGTTAACACATCCCCAGGCCTATAAATTATGGGTAGAAATTTGGACACAATGACTATTAATTTGTACATTCACTCGAAGTTTATTGAGTGATACTACTATGTTTCCCCAAAAATAAGATCTAGCCAGACCATCAACTCTAATGCATCTTTTGAAGCAAAAATTAATATAAGACCCAGTCTTATTTTAATATAAGACTGCATCTAATATAAAATAATATAATTAATATAATATAATATAATATAATATAATATAATATAATATAATACAATATATATAATACCGGGTCTTATATAATAGAATATAAGACCAGGTCTTACATTAATTTTTGCTCCAGAAGACACATCAGAGCTGATGGCCTGGCTAGGTCTTATTTTTGGGGAAACACGGTAAGAACTGTCCTGATGCAGCCATTCGAGGTTAGGAATATCAGTAGATCTATAGCAGAGTGGCTCAGAGTTCGTTTAAAGCCAGACTGCCTGGTCTTGAATTATGTTTCTATCAGTGGATGATTTTGTGACCGTGGGTAAATTACCTTCTCTAAACTTTTCTGAACTTCCTGTTCCTCATTGTTATATAAGGTTGGGAATAGACCTTTCCACAGATTTAATGTGAAGATTATATTATAGCATTTTATGGATGGTCTAGCACACAGTAATGCTCCATAATTATCAGCTGCAATTAAAGTTCTACTATACTCTAACCCACAATTAGAGGGATTTAAAGGAGGTTAGAAATCAGAAGAGAGCTCAAGTCTGAAAATTTGGAAATGAGGCTGACAGACAGTTAAAGGATCCCTTATTTCTTTACCAAGTGTTTGGTGAGCACTATTTGTTAGGAATGTTAATGTACTGGGGATGAAGAGATAAACCAATTCTCTTTCTTCCCCTTGTGAAGAGATGATACATAAGAGAAATATACTATAAATCCCAGGTTTAAGATTATAAAATGTTGGATGTCAAAAATAAAACCTGAATGCTGTTGCCTTCCCACGGATCCCCCATGTTTTCTTACTGGATGAGCTGGGGACGTGTTCAAAGGGAGGGAGGTTTCCCGGGGACCTTTGCCAACTAAATCACAGAGGGGTCACTGAGACTGGGTTAAAGCTCGGCCTTCTGTGAAGGCTGCTGTGTCCAAGGCTGAGTGGCCTCCTATGCTACTAGAGGGGACATTGAAAGCCACAGAGGTGAAGGTTTTGGTGACTTATCAGCCCCGATACTCTTCCTGACAAAGGGTAGACTTGGTATCAGATACCCATCCACTATTCTCTCGTCGTGAGCTGGAGGGTCTGCGTCACTCTGGTGGTGATTTCCTGGGCTCCTTCCTGGCCTGGTCCACATGGTCCTCATCTTAAGGGTGACACCATTCCCTTCTGTAACGAAAGATTACCTAGAGCCATGGACACTTGTGATGGGTAGAAAGAATGTCATAGCAAAACAATAAATGAAATAACTGTGCCATAGGGAGCTGCACATGTCAAAATTCCTAAGAGAATTTCTGGAGGTAGCAGTAATGAGTAATGGAAGCACAAAATGCGAGAATTAGAGTAGTCATAGGAAAGAGATGGAATTCCAATTTCTCAATAGAAACATCCACTGTGTTGCTCTCAGCCACTGAAATCCACCTTTGCACTCTAGAGAAGCTTACATGATAACAGGAGGGGCAAAAAAGACAAAAACCAACTTCTAAGACGATGCGGTTGCTAAGAAGGAATCAATGGATGTGCTACCTATGGGCTCTGATGACTGTCTTTCGTTTACAATGAGTGATGAATACAAACTAACAATTGGCCACGTGGCAATTAATCTACTGATTGCTTCTTGATTACTGATTCACCAAAAAATTGTTTCGACTAACAACCCATAAAATTTGTGGGAATTGAATCTTGGGGGGCTGCCTAGTGCTCCCGTATTGTGAGTCTAGACTTCGTGTGCAGGGGTGTAAATGAGTATGAGTCATTCTGGACTCATTTGAAGACTCGGTGTGTGTGAACGTGGGTGAAAACATTTCAACATGTGGTCCTCCGTGCGCTATTTGTAACTACTCCCGTATCCGCTCCTCAGAAAGACCAAATCCAGGTACCAATTTAAGAAGGAAAAGCCAACCCTGAATGGCAGTGGGTTGGAAGACCCACTACTAATTGTATAATAGCTTACCGTTTGTGTCACGTACCACGTGTGAAACTCAAACACATGAGATGACCATTCGTTAAAAATTAACTTTGCCTTACTTCAACAACAGAAGAATTGCTAACTGCTTTACTGGTAGCCAATTTCAAAACTTTTTGGCAAGGAGATAATTTAATGAATTTGTGATTTTACAGATTGCTATAGCAATAAATTGGCAGGTATTTGATACTTCTGTGAATTGCTGATGTGCCAAATAATAGCTGGCTTGCCCGGAAGTCCAGAACAACGCTTCCTCGATGCGTCATGTAGAAATCCAGCATCTTTGCTAGTGCACACATTTTGCTAGTGTCTTTGCTAGGCTAAACTAACCCTAGGGTGAACTATTGAACTTGTGTGTGCCAGCCTCTGAAGAAGGTTCTCCGGGATTAATGTATGGAAAGATGCTGCTGTTGATAAGCCCCTGAATCCATCTGTCATTAATATCAATGAGATACTCCCTGAGGAACTTGGAAATAACAGAAATAGCATTGCTTTTTGAGAAGTAAAACTTGCAAAACCCACTCAGAAGGGATGATAAGAATGGCCGCAGGAAACAAGACAACCTGAACAAACAACAATCTGAGCGCATCCAAAAGTCTCTCCAGGTGCTTTGATGCACGCTTCCAGATGCAGGGGAGGAGGATCTGACGGATGTAGGGATCCCAGATGTAACAGTTGTGTGGGGTACTTGTCTAGCGAAAGGCTGAGGAATAAAGAAGGGGGTGATGCTGAGGGCCAGCAGGTCTGCAGCACTGTCTGGGGTGCCTGGCCTAATGGTGGGCATGCTGTCCCCCTGACAGACCTGTAGCTGGCAGGTCTACAGCTACAGCTCAGAGGGCTTGAGTGATCAGTGATCATAACTGGTAGGATCGCCACGTGAGCCCCCTCTGCTCCAATCCCATGCTCACCCATCAACCACGAGGCATTCATTTGCCTTTTTGTGTAGATATTTTGACAAAGAGGGAATGTGTTGATCAGCGAAGTTCTTGCCAATTTTTTTTATAATAAAAATTCCATTCAGGTTTATCTGTGGTTCTTTTTTTAGTTTGGACAGTATGATACAGCTGAGAAATGCATAATTTGTAGGAATTAAACACCAAGCTGGACCCACAAAGAGAGGGCCAGGCCCTGGGCAGAGACGACCTCATTGAAATACAACCCCAGGAAAGCTTTTCTGAGCAGCTAATTGGATCCTAAAGGACAGCCCCACTAGATCCCTCTCTAGAAGCAATAAACGGCTGTGTTTTTAATAAGCAGTATCAATAAATCATTATGTCACCAAGAAGCAAATGAATCTAACTACTATTCTACAAACTCCTGACACATGGCCAGTTATTTTTTTTAGGATTGTATAAAAATGTACTGTTCCCAGACAACCTTTTAATTTGGAAAACCTACAAAGCATATGAAAATATTTACTTGTGATTCAGTCCTCCTTCATTTTCATTTGTAACTTCCATAGTGGCAGAAAGGAAAAAGAAACCTTACTACAAAGTATGAATCTCTCTCTGAAACCTAAAGGGACAGACAAGAGAGGAGGGCCTAAGGAATATATCAAGGTTCCTTAAGAACCATTTTTGCCATACGGGTTGAAAGTCTGATTTCCTTTACAGAACTGGATTCTAATCCACCCTTTGTGTACCCATTTTGGTAATTCTGGCACTTATCAAATGTTTACTGAATGGATGGATGAATGAATGAATGAATGAATGAATGAATGAATGAATGAATGAATGAATGAGAGAATACCTAAACTGAATTTTTGGACCGTCCTTAGACTGGATATGGAGTTTCTGGCTTGCTTAATTCTTGCCTACCATAACCGTACCCAATTAAGGCCATTCTTTCCAAGGCAAAAAAGAACAGACTGAAGTTTGATAAGAATAACTGTAAAATCTCCAAAACGTTTAAGCATTGGTCTTGAAAGACCTTTCTATTTTTTCTTGATTCCCAATATTTTGTCTCATTCTACACGTATTAAAAGCATCTTACCTGAACTCAAACAGATTAAATTTGTCGAAGGATTGGCAGAAATGAGAGACTAAAAAGAAAAAAGAAATTAAATATACTATTCCAGTTCCAAATGTAATGTTCATACATTGTTTTATGCTACAAATGATACACATTACATGTATGTACAAGTCAGTAATTTAAAAATTGGCAAATTGCTTGATGACTAAGAAATTATCCAGGAACCTCATTGTTTCAAAGTAAATATCTAAGATTGAAATAATTTCTCTACACATGAACAAACCTGTCAGTACTAGACAGAGTTTATGTTTCAAAAAGTAAAATTTAAGATCCAATGAGCTGACAAACTCTCTTCAAATGCTGTGAGCATGAGTCACGCAGCATTTCTAAACTGAAAGCTATTTTTAAAACCTCAGTTCAACTGAAGTATTGGGTGGTTTACTAGTAAGGAATGAGAAGTATTGGGTACAACTAATGTGCTCAGGACAGACCTCCTCTCTCTTTAGTTCAAAATAATTTTAAATTTCTCTTGAGATTTGTTCTCGGACCCACATGTTGTTTAGAAGGGTTTTTGTTTCATCTCCAAATATTTGGGGATTTCCCAGCTATCTCTCTGGTGTTGATTTCTACTCTAATTCCATTGTGGTCTAAGAGAAGACATTGTATGATTTCTATGATCTTAAATTTGTTCAGGTGTGTTTTATGACCCAGAATGGGGTTTATCTTGACTAATTTCCATGTGAGCTTGAGAAGAATGCGTATTTTGCTGCTGTTGGATGAAGTAGTCTGTAGATGCCCACTGCATCCAGTCGATGGGTGGTATGTTGAGCTCAGCCACTGATTTCTGCCTACAGGGTCTGTCCATTTCCAACAGAGAGATGTTGAAGTCTCCATCTATCATAGTGGATTCATCGATTTCTCCTTTTAGTCCTATCAGTTTTCGCCTCATGTATATTTTTTCTCTGTTGGTAGGTGAACGGATGTTAATAATTGCTATGTCTTCCTGAAAAACTGACCCTTATCATTAAGTAACGTCCCTCTTTATCCCTGGTAACTTTCCTTGCTCTGAATTCTCTGTTTCTTTTGAGGGCTGTGTCTCCCCCTCCCTCTATCGTTGTCTCTGTCCTGACCTCTTCCTTTCTCTGGTCGTTTTCTTTCTCTGTTTTCAATTTTCCTTATTGCTCTTCCACAATTCCCCATTCTCAGAATCTCTCTTCCTTACCTCCCCCATATGTATCCCACAGTCTTTCTAGAGACTTATCAACAGTTCTAATATTTGAGTGCTTTCTCAAACATGGGAAGTCTGCATTCAGGTGAACCGTCTTATAAACAATCTTGGAAAATACTATCTAATAATTCATAATAGCAATAACATCTGTCAACCCACTTATCTGGGATATTGAAATATTCTCTCTTGATACCATAATGGCCAATAGCTATCTCATTGTACTTCAGAATTAATTTAACCATAAATTGTTTTTAAAATATACTCTTAGACTGAAGAAATATTTCTGATCTAGTCAATCATAAAAAGATCATATATTTGACCATGCATTGTGCCTGGAACATTGTAGGTGTTCAATAAATATTTGTAGACTGACTGGGTATCAGTTTGATTAAATCTGAGATAACCAAATATTAATGAGCTCTCTTTGAGTCAGATTTTTCAAGAGAAAAAAAATTAAAGGCACTACAGAGCAGCAATTAAAGGGCATGCATTTCGGGGGCAGACACACATTTACTACTCATATGACTTTGAGTATATTTAACTTCTCCAAGCCCCAATTTCCTGTTTTTTAAAAGGAAAAAAGTGATAGTATCCATTTCATGAAGCTGTTGTGAAGATTATTTGAGATAATACATGCTATACACTGAGACTATTCCTGCTACACAGTGAACACTCAATAACTAGGATTAATTATTGTCAGTCTTTAACAGCTTCTTGGATAGCCTGAGTGGGTCTGACGAGCATGGCCTCTTCAGGGCTCACAGTTGTCCCTTGAAATCATTCCCCTCATTGGCCATTATCCTCTGAAAGCCAACTTTGCAAAGTCTTATTATAACAATGTCGTCAACAATGGGACTTGTGGATTACGTGTTGTTGAAGGCTTAGTAAAGCACGTTGTGGCTTCTGATTTTTTGTTATGTCTTTATTGGGAAAGTGCGCAACCCGTTGAAGAGATATTAGGGATTAAAAAGAGCACAAAACTGAGACAATTCTATTAAAAACTGAAGGGATTATGCTTTAGGTAGCAACCCCTTCCCTTTTCTGTACTCCCCTTACCACCTCAACCACACACACACCCCTTTTTTCACTCTAGGGTTGGGAAAGTTTAATATTTAAAAGTACTGAGTAATTTCTGTGTGCCTGGCTTTGTTCTCCAAGTTATGGATGGGGACGAGATGTGCATGGGCAGCACAGATTACATATTGTGGCTTTGTTGGTGAGACATAAACACAAGGACTGAACTAACAACAGTTTTCCTGAAATGTAAGTTTACTCCATAACATAGATCTCGGTGTAATTTTCTCTGGCTTAAGAAAATTATTCCATAGATTTAACCTAAATCCATCACACAGAAAATTCTTACTCTTTTATCTAGCCTCAATGTTCACAAGGTTATTATTTTCAGGCAACTACTTCTCTGCTATGTAAAACGAAATTAATAAAATTGTACACATACGCTACTTGTGAACAATATGCTCAACTAAGTTAGCGTTGCTGTTTCCTGAACTCTCCCCATAGCAGAAGAATAATCAGCACGTATTTAGAGAAGACTGAATTTCCTTACCTACGCTTAAAACGAATAGCAGTGTAAGAAAGAGTCAAGCAAAGACTGGATACTACAACACATCTAAGAGGAACTGATAGTAAAAGAAAAGAAGGCAACCTGGTTAGCAACCACACTTGGACACAAGGACCTCAGAACGGGAGACCAACTGAAGGCTGGGTAGGGACTTGCTTTCTGAGAGCTTCTGTGGGAGCTGCAAAGCCCCCTCTTGGTTCTGACTGAGAATGGGGCAGAATCCTCAGAAAAGGAGGTTCTGTTCCCTGATGGGCTCCACCTAGCTGGCAGCTGCTGAGGGCTCACTGAGGCGTGGGCTGTGAGATGTAGCACATGCCCACCTCTAGCCGGAAGGAGACGCAAAGCAACTCTCTCTTCTATTTCGGCTGTCACCCCCAGCAGGACGCACAATTAGGAAACACAGCCAGCCACAGAGTAACCCTCCGAGACAACATCACTTGTGACAGTCCCTGGATGTAGGGAAGCAGAACCAGTGTGACTATGAACAAGTTCCTGGCTTAACCTCTGTCGTTCAGCATCTCCCCTCTGTAACGTGCATCCCTTGTGTTGCAGCACAGGTGGGATGAAAGGTCCCAGACAAACCAGCTGACCCCAAGTAACAACTCAAGGTGAGGAGATGCTGCAGAGCGCTGGTTATGGAGGCAGGGAGTGGATTGGGGACAGCGAAGAGTCGACAAGTTATCCCAGGGGGGCTTATTAGAACCTGCCTGAGGGAGCGTTTTCCAGAGCACAAACCACCAATGGAGGTTGATCTTTGGATATACTCTCTAGTCTAATCTCTCTTCCCTCCTGCGAAGCCAACCTCTCGTAGGAGGGTGGAGATATTTGCAAGGTGTTCTCATGTTAATTGATGTTTCTTTCTTATACTGGACATAAGAAGGTTAGGAATTTCGTATCAAGCAATTGTGCAATTTACAAACGAATGAATTCGTGATAGTGTGATCCCCAGTGTGATTCATGGCATAAACTTGAAAATCTTGTATATGTATCACATTTGAAGATATGCTTACCTGTGCTTCGTTTGTGCATGTCCCCGGTGAGAAGGACTACATATTTATACAGGGAGGCAGAAAAGTGCTCCTGATTATATAAAAAGGGCTGGTCCATAGTAAGTAATCCATAAATATTAGAATTTTTTCTTCTTTACTTCTCTTTTCATGCCCAGGTGAACTGCAGAAAAGATAGAAATTAGGAAACTGATGTAAATGACAAAAATCCTATGAAATCCAAGTCGTTTTAGTACATGTTTTTCTATCTTCAACATCATCAGTTATAAAAATTCATTTTAGGGTATAAAAATCAAAAGTGTGAACTAAGACAATCAGAATTTAAATGTAAAATTTTATGATGCCAATAAACTAAAACAGGAAAAGCATCACCTCAAAATAACGTGGCTTCTATTACACATCAAGTTGATGAAACTTTTAACCTTTGGGCAGCTTCTAAAAGTGGTCAGAGTGGAACACGAACATATGCAAAATATAAATACATACAAAAGAAAATAACAGGTAGATCATATTTGATATAAATATGTTCTCAAATGTTTACATTCTATGCCAGCATGTGGAAATCAGGAAAACTGCCTCTCATGAGCAAGTCGTAAACTGAAAACCTGTGTAGAGACTCTATTTCTACTGTCAATACCTTAGGAATATTGGTGGTAAGTAGATATTTTCATACACATGAAAATGTAGAAGCAACATAATCAGTAGTTAAGTGTAATATTTGGGATTATCACACGTGCTAAAACTTAGGAAAACCCTGTAAGAACATAAACATGAATATCTATAACTCAAAATTGTCCATAGCTTGTTAAAATTAAACTGAAATAACTTGTCTTGATAGTGTTTACTAGTCAAAGAATAAAAATGACATATATATACACATATACATCATTTTTGAGTGACGTATTGAAGAACTCAGCACACAGACAACACAGGCAGGATTCACTGAAATAAAAACATTGACATTATCTGTTAGCATTGGGCATTTTTAGCAGCTAGAATGGAGGGCCATTGCCCCACAGTTACTTCAGCCTCCAGTTGTATCCAAACGGTCCAGAGGTCCATTGGGTCAGGACTGAGCCCTAGCTGTATCCAGCATTATCGGTTGAATTCGCCTGACCCATTTCACTGAAGTCTCAACATATTTCCAGGCTGATTCCCTTGCCGTCCTCCCGGAAGAGAATTCTCTCTAATCTGCTCATTCTAATTAACAAATCTTTTTCCACTGACTATCACTTATCATAAAAGTAAATTCAGCATGGCCAGTGATGCATAGATAGCTTATCTCTCCTAAAACCATTTTTTTGGTTTGTTTTATGGGGCAATCCACCATGCTTGTTATTTCCATTGTGTACTAATGCAGTGCAGTTATGATATATGTTACCCTCTAAAATACTGGGACCCCAATATTAGAGTTAGATAAGTGGTAGTCCCACCTAGATATAATTTAGACTGGATATGCAAGTAAGGCCATCTAGAAACTTCCTCCTTTCAGGGTGGGGCCATTTCTCAGGGAATTCATCCCTACCATGTGAAGTCTACTTTTTATTCCCATCTGAAACACACTGTCTCCTACTGTTCTAATAGCTTTCCACCCACAAAAACAAATGTGTACCTATGCACAGCATACCATGGCATGCTAGAAACACAGCTGCCGTATTCTGTCCCTTATAACCAGGGACCTTTCTAAGTATTTGATCATTAAGGTTTATAGATACATAGTCATCAGTCAGCTTAGAATTGCACAACAAATGGTCTGATGACCATGTGGAGAGTGGTTTCTGCAAATTTCTTCCCCAATGAAAGCCTTTGTAGTAGAAGCCTCCTAAAAACTAAGAGTCAAAAGTTACGGCTGCATTACTAGAATTCCATTCAGTCACCAACAATCGATCCAGTTTATCATCATAACATATGACCAAAAGGTATCCCGGTACAATGCTACTCAGGATTGCATTCTTCTATTTGACCTTGTCAGGTTTCAAAAGCAAGATCCATTCCGGCAAACAGATGACCTCACCATTTTCTGCATCTGGTATAATTGTGTTAAGAAATAATATCATTCTCTAGCTGTGAGCCTTTCTTGAGGCACAAAGGTAATATTAGATTTCCCTTATTATGTAATCCAATTATTCATTTGTCTATTCTCAGCTACTTTTTCTCCTTTTCTCCATTTATCATCGATTTTAACCCAGTTTTCCACCTTTAGAAGGGATATTAGGTTCAGCCACTGTGCTGTTACACATTGCCGACAAGTGTCTCCCAGTCTATCCGATCTCTATAGTGGTACCAGGAGATACAGTGGTACCAGGGTCCTTCCCACCCCCTTTTCTCAAATCACCCAGGAAAGTGGAGGCATCTGTTGAGTGGGAACTCTCCCTTGGTCCCACTCATGTCCAGTGTGAACACACACTCATGAAAGTATGTAAGCAAATCCTTTGTACCTTCATCGCTTCCCATTTTAGACAACAGATGTTTAATTTGCCCGTTCTAATTCTCTGTCACACCATTACGCAGAGAATGACGTGCAGCATAATATGTCTATGTGATGGGATATTTTTTTGCCCTTCATTGGACAATAGGAGCTATAAAATGTATTCTTTGGTCTAGAGAAATGTAACGTGGTGGTCCAAATTGGTATAGTCCTTACTCCTTTAACCCAGTTTTTAGTTCATATTTATAATGGCAACTTTGATGTCTTTGTCTATTAAATCCAACCCCTGGTCACTCTTACAGGCAGTTTCTGTTGCCTGCTTTTTTTCTAGAGTGTGGGTCATACGTTGTTTCTTTGCATGTCTCCTAATTCTTTTGTTGGAAACTGGACATTTGAGTTAAAACTCCAGGTATTGGTACCTTCCCCACTCTTCTCTGGGGCTTTTTATTGTTATCTGCTCGGTTACTTGTTTATTTGTTTGTTCACTGGCTGGATTATTTTAGTGACTTACCCTATTCTCCCCACCATCCTATTCTCCCCACCACCCGTAGGTCAGGGTTAAGTGTTAATATCAGAGGATGTCGCTTTTCCTGGAGGGCAACCTTGGCTTAAGCCTACAGTCACCCTGGGAGGAGATGGTTTTGACAAGGCTCTTTGCCTATTTCCCTGACCATGTCCCACTGTTAAAAACTCCACTAACTGTGGGATGTTTTCAACAATGCTCCAGGGCATAAATTGATTGAGAGAAAGAGCCAATCAAATTTTGGGTCCATTGAAGGGATTCATCAGATGGAGAGTTTAGCGTTTAAGATTCCTTTTGACCCCTCAGAGGATCCACTTCAGCTACTTCTTTCTCCAGTTCCTGAATGCAAACTAGCCAGCCTACAGTTTAGCCGGTATCTCCAACTAATCTAACAATCTCTTCCCAACTGTTTTTCACCATAACTTCTGGCTGTTTTTGAGAGAGCCCTGAGGCTTGAATTTCTCATACTTAGCTGCAAATAAAGTCGGCTCCCTTGGGAGAGATTACTGGCTACTTGATGAGTCACGGTTTTATGGCTCAGGGTGGGGACGAGGTTATATTTCTCCCCAAGTGATATCTCCATTTTAGGAATTGGGCTCTTGATATGGAAGGCAGTTGTCACAGGTCTTCTTGACTAGCCTTTCTGGCTGGGACCACCACATTAGAGTGGTGCTGTGCCCAAAGAAGGGTCGCTGTCCCTTGAGTGGGGCTCCCCGCTTGGCTGCCTCCATCACCCAGAACTTAGCTTCAGTTGCAGGTAGCTTGGGGGCGGGATAAGATGCTTCTGTCCCACCCCTCCTTGGAGACATTCTCTGATGGGAAGTTAGGGACTGAGGGGCAACCCTGTGGTCTGGGCTGCTAGAGTGGAATGCCCTTCTCCATGAATTAAGGAGGGGTAGGGAGGCAGCTGACTTTGGCTCAGATATCACAGACTCTTGCTCTTCTTACTGAATTTTCGTAGATTTTCTTGAATAAATGTTTCATTAGCTTTTTGCCCTTAGGGCCATTTCCAGAAACTGTAACTAGTTGTTTAAAAACAATTTTCCCCGGTTTCACTGGGGAACACGTCCACAGAGCTTGTCACACTGTCATACCAGAAGGAGAATTCCCCATTAGTGTTTTTTCCTACATAATTTATTGTGAGCTAAGTTATCAAATAAAATGTTAATTTTCATCATTGGCTTCTATTCATCTGTCCTCTTAATCAATTCTTCAATTTTCCTTCCCAAACTGTTGCCTGCCACACTGGGGTAGTAAAGGATTTTTAAACACCATGGCTAAGGGCTGGAATAGCCAACTGCAGAATGTAAATTTGGGTACCTCTTCTTACATGCAGTTGTGGTCCCGGGAATTATTTTCAGCCATCTTCTCTGACAAGTTTTTGGGAACATTTATTTTGATGACCTTCCTACATCTTCCAAACTCCTGGGCTTTGTGGCACCGTGAAGAGACTGTCCACGGAAGCTGCAGTCCTAACCACTGCATGCACCGCTGGTGGGGCCTCTCGTACCTTCTCTTTCAGCAGCAGCATCAAGAAGCCCATTCGTGTTTTAACCTTATTTAGTAATTACAATTTGGCGGGAGAAAGGACTTTTTTTTTTTTTTTTACTTTATTCTTACAATTGGAAGCAGTATATTTGAGAAATCTGCTTTAGGATTTGAAGGTATTATCTAGTTTGTTATGGTTTGACAAGTGAAAATGATAGAATTCATTTATTTTCATTTCATTTTGCTTTTAGAGGTCAGGGATTCATCATCATTTCGTGGGCTTGAAGTTTACGACTGCACCCTGCTCAGTTTTTTTTCAAATTACTTCGCTATATTTCTTTTTTAATAGATGTTTTGATTAAGATAGATGGAAGCCAGAAATGTCCAAATCTTCGTGTGAAGAGATGGTAAAAAGATATTTCTAATTAAATTGCAAAGCAATTTGTCAGGGGAATATTTGAATGCCAGGGAGCTGGCGGAAACTGAGAGGAAATGCACGCACAGATCAGAAATAGACATGTCGATTTTCAAATTAACTGAGGAGAACCAAGAAAAAGGAAGTAAACAATACCACATACTATTATACAGCATTTTATATGTCAAGGGAGAAGAGAGGCCGGATGGATTTAAAATGCGATTATTGAAAGTAAGATAACGGGCTCCGAATAGCAGAGGACTTGCCAGCTGTGGAATTCTCCTGCACTGTCACTGCACACGTTGCCCTTTCTTTACACGCTAAAGATCCATGTGTTCTTAGAACTGCGAGCTGTCCTTGCACACCCCCTTCCCTGGGTGTCCCCTGGTGGGCGCTCTGCATTTTCCTTCCCCTTGCTCCCATCTCCCACCTCCTGACGACCCTGGCATCTGCCCCACGTGACCCGGCGCCGTGTGCCACACCTTCTCTCCAGAACCTGAGTGTAAATGGCTTTGTTTTGTCCCCAAGCCTCTCCTTTCTCTCCTCTTGTGGCTGCATCTGATGGACCATCACAGTTTTTAAAAAAAATACATAACACACACAGTCCGTTACTTGCATTTCTCGTTTCTTAATAGTGATTTTGATGAGCAGAATGATTCATTTTGAAAAGGTCCAGTATTTATGAATTTTTCAAATTCGACGTCTCATGCTTTTGGATTATCTCTGAGAATCGTAGCCTTCCCACGATCATGGAGATTTTCATCTATTTTGCTTGCTAAAGTCTACATGGTTTCAGGTTATCGATGTAGGCCTATAAGAGTCTATTTTAATGTGACACTTATTAGAGCACCAGGCACGAGTGCCCCTGCCACACTTCAGAGGGAGCACAGCCCTGGCCCATGATCCCTCACACTGATGTCTGTTTCCACCTCACTCTCCTGAGGGCGCCCTTCACCTCTGCACTCCTCAGGCTGTAGATCAGTGGGTTCAGCATAGGGTTGAAAAGGCTGTAAAACAGGAAAAGGATCTTCTGCTGCTCCTCGGGATGGCGGGACTTGGGGGCCATGTACATGACGATGGCACTGCCAAAGAAGAGCCCGACCACGCAGAGGTGGGAGGAGCAGGTGGAGAAGGCCTTTCTGCAGCCCTCCCCAGATGGGATCCTCAGGATGGCCGAGAGGATGCGTGTGTAGGAGACCAGCACCAGGCAGAGGGGCCCCAATAGGATAAACACACAGGCAGCAAAGATGACCACTTGGTTGAGCCGGGTGTCAGCACAGGCCAGCTTGAGGACAGACAGGATTTCACAGAAGAAGTGGTTGATTTCATGAGGCCCACAGAAGGGCAGCCTCAGGATGAGAACCACATGGACCAGGGCCAGGAGGGAACCACACGCCCAGGAAGTGACGGCCAGAACCGTGCACACTCTCCAGCTCATGATGACAGAGTAACGTAGGGGGTGGCAGATGGCCACATACCGATCATAGGACATCATTACCAAGATGAGACACTCAGTGTGAGCAAAAGCCATGTACAGAAAGGTCTGTATGATGCACGGGACAAAGGAGATGGTTCTATTCTGACTCACAAGATTTGCTAGCATCTTGGGGACATTGTTGGAAGCATAGGACATGTCAACAACAGCCAGGTGTGACAGGAAGAAGTACATGGGGGTGTGAAGTCTAAAATCTAAGCAGATAATCCCCAGGATGAGTCCATTCCCCAGGAGGGTGAGGGTATAGAAGAGAGAGAAAAATCCAAAGAGGAAAACCTCGAGGGCTGGACCGACCTGGAATCCCAGCAGAATGACTTCTGTGATCCACGTCTGGTTGCCTCCCATGCTTCTGCAACAGAGATTGACAAGTCCAGAATACCTCAGTCATGGGGCACCCCCATTCGGGACCCCCTCCTGGCCAGGACAGGAAGGTCAGAGCTGTAAAGCAATCGAGACACAAAATGTTTACTCACTGTTACAGTGTGGACATTTAAAAATGTATTCCTTTGAATGGATTCTCTATAGTGTATTTTTAGAAATATCATAAAAACTTAGTATCGTCCTATTAACCAGAAAAAAATTCCCCTTTATCAATGAAATAATAGAACATATATGTGTATATATACAGATGATAAAGTCTATTATAACGTTATTATATACTCTACCTAATAGGATGCACACACATATACAAGTACGTTGTCCGGAAAATTCAGGTATTCTGGCTTCCCTTCGAGGCTGAGTCTTCATTATTAATGTACTTAGACAAGAGATGACCCTGACAAAACGTCTGCAATAAGAGGTAATTTCATTTCCTAGGTTTCCCTGTCTTCTTGGTCCAAGAAATGAAGTGGTGAGGATCCTCTGTTCTTTATGTTCTTTATGCTTATTTATCTGCCTACCTTCCCACGTGCTTTTCTACCCACCTATTTCAGAGAACAAAAGCAATGACAGAAAATTAGATAACGACTTCAAAAAAGTACTATATGCATGTGTTTGGAGCTAATAAAGACACAGGAAGCTGCAAAGACTAAACTTGTGTCCAAGGATAGCGTTTGAATGAGTCGTAGGAGACCTTCAAGAGGTGAGGTGTGGGCAAGAGCCTGGTGAGGAAGGGCGGGCAGGCTGAGGACAGGGCCCGTGGGCAGCAAAGCCTGTCTGGGCCTTAGATGGAACCCTGGGAGCGCACACTGCTCATGTGACGTGTGCATCTGGGCTCCTACTGCAGCCAGGCCAGCGACCCAGGACAGCACGTGTATGGATGCTTCAGCTAGCCGCCATGCAGCTCATTAGCGCCTTTTCCTAAACGATCAGAGTTGACTAACGAAAGCTCATAATTAAAACATTCTGGAATTATAGAGTTTTACATGTAAAGCTTTTTGGTAAGGTATTTATAAAAGAAACCAGTGGCCTATTAAAAAAAACACTATTTCTAAACGACAAGAATAAATGAAAAGGTAAACAGAATTCTCAGTGAAACAACTCGTTTCATCTGATGCAAATACAGACAAACCATATGTAATACTGGATGGAAACTGGACTTTTTAAAAGTTTTGTAGGAAGGACAGAAGGAGACACCTCTGTAATGGCAGCTTTGGGGCCTCTCTCCACACACTAACTGTGGAGCAGCTCATTTTTGAGGACCAGGAAAGCAGAAAAACATAGCATTTAAGAGGAAAGCTATTCTTTTCTTTGTATGGCTTTGCATTTTGTATTTCCCAGTTCACGAAGCCAGTTTTTTTGTGGTTTTTGTTAGTTAGTTAGTTAGTTAGTTAGTTAGTTAGTTAGTTAGTTAGTTTTAGTTAGTTAGTTTGTTTCATCTGAGAAAAGGCTTGGAGCGGATACAATAGAGGGACAGACATCTGAAATGAAGATTTAAGTATCCACTTTAGCTACACATTAAGGAAAGATCTTCAGTGCACAGAATGTGGGAGAAAGTTTCATGAATCCATTTCTCGGTTCTTGCAGAGCATGAAAATTAGCAGCAGGGCCTGAAAAAAGCAGATCCACGAATAAGGATGAAAGCAGCATAGTTCACAGTGTAGGTGAGGCCATCATTCCAATCTGATTCTCCAAGGTGAACTTTATGAACTTGAATCACCTATGCTGAACCTCACTGTTTTCATGTGTAAAACAGTGAAAACACGTCCAAGTGCTGATGTGAAGAACTGATACCATTAACTAGTAGATATGGGAGTTAAATGTTAGCTGTTATTAGTATTAAAGAGACCACAACATTCAAGGAAGAATCCAAATCATTGGGATTACAAAGCCAACAAAACCATGGTATAGTAAATTCTTCCACATTTACCTGGCTTTTTTTTCTGTTATTTTTGGGATTAAATAATAAAACACACCATTTTACTTTCATTTCTGTTAATGTTTTTATATGCTGATTTTCAAAAATAAGTTCAAAAAGGAACTTAAAGAAATGGAGGAATTTTTTAAAGTAACTTCACTCCTGGATTGAAGAAGAAAATACAGGAACTAAAACCCAAAAGGCAATTATTTTATGCTAAATATCCCAGAGAGAGAGAGAGAGAGAGAGATAGAGAGAGAGAGAGAGAGAGAGAGAGAGAGAGAGAGAGATCTCATGGAAGGAAAGGGCCCACCCACAGTAAAAGTGTATATTGATCGCTCAGTGAGAACACCAGTTACATTCAGGGCAGTACAGACTTGTTAAATTTTCTCACTGAGAAATTATTTACCATCTGCAATAGTCACTCTGACACTCAACTTGATTCTAACGAGCACTACAGTTTAAAAACCAACACAGACTCTGAGCACAACGGGCTGGATTTAAATCCTGGCTTTGCTACATACCGGCTTTGGGACCTCTCTGTTCCTCGGTTTCTCCTTATACAAAAAGAGGTGAATAATAAACCCCACCTCATAGGATAACTGACAAAATTAAATGGATTAACTTATATAAGACACTGAATAAGTACTTAAAGATACGTTATTGGGGATTTGGAAACCATTTTTGGAGAGGAACTTCTCGATCCAGGAATCATAAGGAAACATGTTACATGTATAATGTTCGTCTGCTAAAATAAGGACCAAAAAGAGAATCTTCACAGCAACAGACTCTGGGTTTTACCTGCAAGAGAATGCCATCTCTCTCCTGGACAAATGAGAAGCTGGTTCTATGTGGCCAAAGTCCCACGATCTGCAGGGACGGGCAGTTAGCAGGGTGGGGAAGAACAAGCAAACCGCTTAGCTCTGCCTGGAGGGTTTCTCGGTGTAGGATCAGGGACCTGGGCCACGTGGCCCCTGAAGTTCTTGGTAGCCCTTAGCCAGCTCCTACCCTACATGGATGGTGGGCTGATTCCTCCTCTCTGACACAGTCACAACAAACTCAAGAGCTGACACACGAGGACAAGGGGAGGGCCCTAGAAAAGGAGGGTCCTACAGCGTCAGCATCATGGCCACACCTGGAGATCGGCAGTGTTCCCCAGAGAGCCCCTCAGAGTCCTAGTTATGAAAACAGGCTTAGGACCACACGTGGACGGCATTTTGTCACTAATACTTCGAGCCAGAGATTTCACTCTCTCCTCCTTTTCCCATGTCCCATCTGCAGACCCCCGCCTCAGGGATTATGAACCACTTCTACTTACAGTGGTATCATCAGTGTTCTGCTCTTCCAACATGGCCTTGGGTTTAGAAGACACCTCACAGAGGAAAAATAGGATTGATCTCTTCTCTACGAGGGCCTTATCGGGAGGTGAAGACCCGGTACCCGGCTCTCATCACAGACCTTAATGACAGACTTGCTTCTGGACGCGTGAAGGCTTTTTCTATCATCATTTGAACCCAACTCCCTCCCCACAGACACAAATAATGAGTCAGGGGTCAGACCATGTGGAATTACATCACATTCTCCCCAGATGATTGAAAGACTTTGCTATGTTCCTATGGGCAAGTAAACCAATGAATGCATTTCCCAAGTTTATTCATTTTGTTCTTTCAGTATCCCATGGGATTTTGTGTTGTGTGTTTGGGAGTTGTGTGATTGGGGTATAGGTGTGTGTGGGGGGGGGTAGAGCCTTGGGATTGAGTGAAGCCAGCATGTTTCTAAACTATACAAGACCCTGGCACAAAAAACTAAAAAGTCAAGATTGTTACAAATTAATTTCTCTCAATACTTATTTATCAGTCTTGCAACTGCTCCACTCTCCAATTCCTCCTGACTGAGGAGGAGAGGCTGTGATTTCTTCATCTCTCATGGTGGGGGCCCCACGGACCCTGTTAAGACATCATCTCAGGGAAACAGGTGTCTCCCAATGGAGAAATATTATTGCCAAACAATCACTGCACATTTCTCACAGATATTTGTGACTTGGCAGTTTAGATATACCACCCCTTTCATCTGTAGTTTGCCCTCCATTTCAAATGTCTCCAGATTTCTGAAGCACACTTTTTTTTTCCTTCATCCTGGGTTAAAGCCCAGTCAAAAGAAAAAAATGAATCTCTCTCTCTCTCTCTCTCTCTCTCTCTCTCTCTCTCTCTCTCTCTAATAATGTTTGATGATTGTAAAGTCCTTCCAGTTCTAACTTCTAAGTGTATCTCATCTAGTTCTCTAGAGCGTCTTAGTTTTTAAACTATAGTGGAAGGAGCCCTTCAAAATAAAAGTAATACTCCTATATTTAATCTATTGGAGAGCAGAAAAAAACATATTTAAGAGGAAGCAAATTGGGGTTCTTTTCTGAAACGAACCTGTGTCCTATGGAGCCTTGCTCCACTTACCTCCTTGTTCTCCGGCACACACTCTGTGCTTCATTCAGGTACTACTCCCCAGTACTCCCACTCCTGAAATTCTTATTCCTTGTTTCAAGTCAGTTTTATCCTCGTAGTAACCATTTGACTTCAAACGTAATACTACTCTTCAAACCACTCATGGAGTCTTCTTCACCTGTCTCAACCAAAACTGGACTCCCTTCTCTGGTAGACTAAAAGCACTTATTATTAACATCCTTCAAGGTTGTGCTTAAATATGTAGGGTTTTTTTTAACTTTTAGTATTCTTTTACTGTTCATCTTTCATATATTTTACAAGTAAAACAAGATTATTACTGAAAGATAAATCAGTCACCAACATTCAGATAAAGCTAAGGACAATCATTTGGTGCGTGTTTGTTCAGATATGCATAATTACCACTTTTATTTCTTTTGAAGAGAACAATATGATGGCATTTAACACAGAGATCAAAATGAAACATACAGCCATATCTCAGACAGGTTCAGAGCATCGGCAAGGTTTACTTTAGATCAGGATGAGACACCAAAGATGCTGACTAAATATAACGAGAGAAGATGCTTTCCACAGCCCCATACTCCAGGATCAAAGACGAGACAGGTCCTGGAATAGTTCCGGAGAGGCCAAATCTCAGCAAATAATAGCCAGTCCCCACCAAGGACACAACAAGTCTCCCAGGAGAGACCACCATATGGACCAGGATGAGATGACATGAAAAAGAGGCTCTTTAAACAGGCGAGACTGCAATATCTTCAAAGGAAACATTTAAAATTCATGTAGTCCTATCATACATGTATAACTTCACCTTCCCCACTCCCTAAACCTCTCATTGCTGCTAATTAAGAACAGTAAGCTAATCATAAAAGCATAAATAAGTCCCTTATTCTTCGTTCAACTGCTTAGGAGAACAAATAAGACTTGTGACCTAATAATGTATTTATGCATACTATTATCAGAATAATGCCAGTCTCCCTCATTATGCTGTAAACCCATCTAGGTAGAAATTTCATATGGAGTTGACCTTGAGCAACCTGGGTGTTAGGGGCATCGATCTTCAGCACCGTCAAAAACCCATGTATAACTATTGATTCCCTCAAAACTTAATGACAAATAGCCTACTGTTGACCAGAAGCTTTACTGATAACAAACACAGTCAATTAACACATTTTATATATGTATTATAGACTGTACTCTATTTTTGTATATGTATTATAGACTGTACACTATTGGAAGCTAGAGAAGAGAACAATGATATTAAGAAAATCATGAGGAAGAGAAAATACATTTACCATATTTATTGAAAAAAAATCCACATCCAAGTGGACCCGTGCAGTTCAAACCCGTGTTGTGCCGTGTTACTATCACGTTCTTTGGGGTTTTCTCGTTATTGCTGGTCGCATCACAGTTGCACCCTTAATTCTTTGCCTTTAAGTCGCGGCTCCTGCTTGTCCCAATTTAAGTTGAGTATACCTTAGAAAACATCACTGTCATGGAAATATGTAGGCATATAATCAAATACTTTCCATATAGGCTTGTTTTTGAAGGAGATGACAGTTGCTAAGTCTGAAATATTTAAATAACTTCTATGTTATCCACCTCTCCCAACTCCTGTATCTTAAATATTCTGCCAATACCTTGCTTTAGTCTACAAAATTTTGTCTACGAGTCCTGATTATGGCATAAAAAATACACAAATATACATTTTCTTATTCACATCACCATATTAGAAGTGTGTACATTATGCAGCTAGCTGGAAGACATTTTCAGTTTTTTGGGCAGCACTGACTAAGGGAGGAATGCGGTCATAGGAAAATTTCAAGAAGCTGACAAGGCTGCATCAGCAAACCCTGTGTAGATGCTGGATGAGATGACGTCACAGCTTCCTTAGAACTCTGCTACTTACTATTCTATAAGCTTTCACGAAGTTCTCTGCTTTTCGAGCATCCTCTTCACAGCAGCTTTGACTTCTTTGCTCCTCAGACTATAGATCAAGGGATTGAGCACAGGGTTGCAAAGGCTGTGAAACAGGAGGAGATATTTCTTCTGCTCCTTAGGGCCCCCAGACTGGGGCCCCACATATATGATAATGGCTGTGCTATAAAAGAGTCCAACCACACAGAGGTGGGAGGAGCAGGTGGAGAAGGCTTTCTGGAGCCCCTCCCCTGACTGCATCTTTAGGATGGCACGTAGAATATGAATGTAAGATATCACAATGGAGGAGAACGGGCCCACCAGCACCGACACTGCCCCCGCCAAAACCATCATCTCATTAACGTGGGTGTCTGCACAGGCAAGCTTGAGAACAGCTATAATTTCACAGAAAAAGTGATTAATTTTCTGGGGTCCACAGAAAGGCAATGGTAGGAGTAACGCTAGATGGACCAAAGACAGGAGGGAACCACACGTCCAGGAAATCACCGCCAGGGTGATGCAGACTCTCCAGCTCATGATGACAGAATATCGAAGGGGGTGGCAGATGGCCACATACCGATCACAGGACATCACCACCAGGAGAAGACATTCAGTGTGAGCCAAACTCAAAAAGAGAAAGGTCTGTGTCATGCAGCCAGCAAAGGAGATGGGCTTGGCAGGATTCAGGAGATTCACCAGCATCTGGGGCACTGTGGTGCAGGCATAGGTTATGTCGACAATGGCCAGGTGTGCGAGGAAGAAGTACATGGGCGTGTGCAGTCGGGAGTCCAGGGAGATGAGCCCCAGGATGACCCCGTTGCCCAGCAGGGTGAAGGCGTAGCACAGGGAGAAGAGCCCAGAGAGAAGCAGCTGAGTCCTTGGGCTGAGCGGGAACCCCAGTAGGAGGAACTCGGTGACAGAGGTCTGATTTCCCCCCATTTCCTGGGAGGGAGACATCGGAGCTCACCAGTTCTGAAGGTGTGAGGGAAGGGTTTCAACATGGTGAATCTGTGTGTCATTGCTTATTTCCTCAGAAAGTATCTTTACATGACATTTCTGCCCTGTTAGTCACTTACTAAGTGAAAACTACGCATTCCAAGTGAAACAGAAGGAATTTTTTCCCCCACTGGTACAAACTAAATGCTAGTCTTCTATTAAAATATTCAGTAAATCTCACCTTTATTTCCAAACCAACTATCACCATAGTTCAAAATACGTTGAGACTTAAATTGACTTCATAGCAGAGGACACTTTCCTCGGTTTATGATGCATCAGAGGTTTGCCGTGTGTCTTCCCTACCACAGTGTACACACATCCACACATGGGAATGTTTCCTGTTGTCTTATACTCATATATACAGAGGGTGCCAAAACAATGTATACAGGTGAATACTTTGGTCAACGTTGCTCAAGCAGTAGTTCGCCATCATCAGAAGTGTCTGGACGCTGATGGTAACAACTTTGAGCATCTCTTGTAATTGCAGACGTCAAACAGGACTGGTATTCATCTTTTGTTATCAGCTTATATTGAGTATTATACTTTTAATACAGTTTTCCTTTCTTAAAATGTGTATACATTTTTTGGCACACTGTGAGTGTGTGTGTGTGTGTGTGTGTGTATGTATGCAAAGTAGTTGGTATTTTCTATATTATTCTACTCTCTTTCATTAGTAAAAATGCTGGTTGGATGATTTCATGATGAGTCACAGCCTGGGGTTTAAAAAATACTGATCTATACCCAAAGCTAAGCTAAAGCTCTAACTATAGAATTATACACATAGAATCTTTAACATTTTATAGCTTAACTCTAATGTAAAAAACATTCTTTATCATGTATTTTTAGGTTTTTGTGGCTTATCGATTTTTTAAAAAACACTTCTACCACAGGGTGGGTGTTCTGAGGTTTGAATCACTGTAACTGCTGAACTACTGCTTCTGTTTTCTTGTCTATTTGAGATTATATCCCTCTTCAGTCCAGGATCCATCTGAATTTCCAAAATAAGAATCTCAGAACATTCATAATTGAGTTCCTAGCTATCCTTTACCCATTCAAATTTTCTGATAAGTTAATATTTGAAAGTTTTTATCAGCAAAAGTGCAAAGGTTTTACCCTATTTCAAAGGAAGAACCAGAATTCACAATAAAAATTATTGGGAGATGATTTTGTCTTAGTCTAAGAAATAACTTCATCAAAACAGGAATCAGCTTCTTGAAGAGAACTGGTTGTTTTGTTAGGAAAAATTGGTGAATGATTTAAATCAGAGATTGAGTAACAATCTATTCAAGATGGGATTCCGGTGTTATGTGAGAAGTTAACTAGGAGAATGCTAAGGTCTCTGACAACTATAGGATTCATTGGCCCTAAAGGTATAAAGAATTGTTAGCCACTTTCATTTCAACTGTCTAGCAACATTTGGGACCCACGAAGACAGCAATGCTATCTCTAAAATGGCGTATAATGAAGGTACACAATAAACTCAAGTAGAAGGACCAGTGAGGGTCTCCTCATCTTCCTCCTGTCTGCAAACTACTAAAACACAAAACTTAAAATCCACAGATATCTACTAAACATATTCCATGTCCTGCTACATGTCTCGGCTGGGACATACAAGACACTTCCTGTCTGCTGGTGTATATAACCTGCTTGGAATGGCAAGATTGTTAAAAGGACTCAAAAGATAATTCTCATATTTAAATAACTCACCAAAAGGAAGTTCACATCCAAAAAAACAAAAAACTTCAGGACACTCTTCGGTAGTAAACTCATTTTGTGGTCAATTAGGTCCATTATTTCATGAAAATATGACTTAATTTCATGAGGCAATAGAAAGGTTTGCAAGCAAATCTCTCAAACAGCTGTTTTATCTTATAATTTAAACATGAATTTCAAGGTTAAATGCATCAAAGTGAATGATCCATATTAGAGGTGGCTAAAAGAGATGGTAACTTCTAAATTATCCTATTAGCTGAGTTTATAAATAAAAGACATCTGGCACTGATAGACATTAATAATTACATTCTTGCTTTGTTATTTTTCATCCCACATGGTCTATAATTGTATACTGACAAATTGTATATGAATAATGTAAGAAACTTACCACAGACTTAGAGCTAAAAATGAAAAGAAAGGCTGAATATGAGTTGGGTTAAGCAAAAATAGACCAATAAAATGAATAGTGTCTGTGAGTTACTGTTAAAATTCCTTTCTTGCAAGGATCTCTTAGGAGAAAAGGTGCCCCAACAGAGACAACAAGATTCCTCTCAGAAGAGATGATTTATTTTCTACTTAGGTCAACCAGCTCACAATCTGCTTCTGCGTGCTGCTGTAGGGGAAAGCTAAAGATCCATCACGTACACTGCCATCTCATTCCTTCCAGGAAAAGGGGGCTCTCATGATACTTATCTCTGGTGTTCTCTAGACGGACATTTATGACAGGACAATGATGTTGATGATTCCTTCACTCACCATACGGTCCATGATCATAAATTCAGGAGCATTCGAATAACTTCTAGGACTCCTTCATTCACTACAATTACCACACGCTTGGATTTATTATGGCTTCGAGAACTCCAACATTTCCCCACCCATTAACCCCCCAAATAGATTAAGGGCAGATGGAACCCATATATTTTTCCCGTCCTCTCGAGTGTTGGCTGACTTTTATGTCACACCTCACCTGCACATGCATCCTATATATGTTTCTCATCAAGCACCACGAGGAATACAATTCATAAGGTAAGGCCAGGTAGCAGGGCCTATGGAAGCCATGGGGAGCATGGGGAGGAGTCACAGAGAGGATGAGACATCCCAACGGGACTTGTTAAATCCTGTTTTGCAGGATTTACTGTAGAGACAAAAGGGAAGGAAACATCCCACCAGGAAACAATCTCGGTTTTATAATTTCCACAGACTCTAAGCCAAGAAGGAAAGAGTTTCCCCCAGGACTGACCACAACTACTACTGAGATGGAAACTGACCTGGTTCTACATTCTAGGGAATGCAACTGAGACAATGTGGTGGTGCCTCTGTAATTTAAATTTCTCTTATTCTTATATCTACATGTATTCTTACACTCAAATATAAAGGAGGTAGAATATAGTTTCCTAAATTAAAGTTATTTTAGTGTACATGCCAAACAACAAAAAAAATAACAAAGTGGTTATTTTTTACCTAGAGAGCAGGGTTGAGGGACACAGAGCAGAGGTTGGGGTGATTAGAATCTACAAGGTCAGAGGGGTCAGAGTTCAGACTTAAACCTCTGAGAGGAAGGTGCCTCCCAGCTGCAGGGCTGCCCCCTCTGGGGCGTAGTGAGGCTGAAGTTGGAAATTGAAAGCTGAGGAGACCAGCACGAACTAGCTGCCACTGCCAAGGTAAAGAGTTGTTGGGGCTATGCTGACAAGAACAGCCAGCAAACAGAGAGGAACAAGGCCCTTCGCCCCTGTTCCAGGCTCCCAGTCTCCTTTAGAGCTCCCGACCTACACAACCTCAGCATAAGCCACTAAGATCCATCACCCAAATGGCCCAATTTGGATCAGCTAAATTGTAAGGCTGGATACCAGATGCTGGGGTTTCTGAGTTTATCGATACAGAATAACATCTACCTCACTCACCCTGAAAACTAATTAAAGGACAGACACAAGAATTACTGAAGAAGAGTAAGTAGAGGACGAGGTTTAGATGGCTGCCCAAAGAGGTTTGCTAATTCCGTACCCTGAATGGAACTTCCTGCCTAGTCATAACAGCGCCATAAGAGCCCAGGCCCTAAAAAGCCAATATGCACCCCAGGAATTCAGCTCCAGAGACTGATCTCATCTGTGACCCAGCATCAGGAAGCTTTACGTTAAGGCTCCCAGGTTCGGCCAACGGCGAGAACCCGTTTTTAGGGTTATCTTTTCCTTTCCACTTTTTCTCTTCCTTAGTCTTTGCTTTTTCTTTCCTTCAAAAATTCGCATTTTAACTCATGGTCTCCATTGACTTGACTTTCTCTAGGTTGACCTTCTCTGCAAGCTACACTGACAGATTTTGTTGCTGATCTAACGGATGGATAGAGAAGAGCATGTTTTCTTTTAGGATCATTAAATTCCTTGTATGCGGGCTCGTTCTTCCTCAGGATTTTTGATGACAGTCACTGAGTGCTGATCCATTTCAGGCAAGAGCTGAATGTTGTCATTATTGCTTTCATGGTAACAAGCTTAGACTACAAAAATGTGATTTTTATATTCATTTCCTCTCCCAGATGTTATCTCAAGAATCTTTCTGCAATTGCAGCTATGTATACACTGTAAAAGTTTAAGTAGGATTCTTCTTATAGTTTTGTCTCCCAGCAGTTACAATGAAAACCATTTTAGATCCAGTCTCCTACGCATTATCTTTCAACCTCTTTGAGAGTTTCTCTACAACAACCAACAAAAACAATGCAGTTTTTAATGGTAAATTTTGCCATTAACTCAGTCTTACCGTGTGATCATTTTCATTCCCATTATATCCTTTTCATCAAAATTATATATGTATATATGTGTATATGTAGATGCATATATGTATGTGTGTGTATGTATGTATATATATCTTCAAGCTGTATTCACACAAATTATATCACTTAACATCAATAAATGTTAGTGAGGTACTTAGTTAAAACACTGTCCACATCGGAACTAAGACAAAACCCAGGACTGGGAAGGCTAAATTACATCTAGAAGCAGACCTATTTCGTAAGCTGTGGCACAATTGGGATTGATTCCAAAATAGTAAGCCCCTCAGTTTAATCCCCTGCTGGGTTCTTGCTTTTCTTCAGTCCTATCAGCCGAGAACACTGGTAAGGTAGGTCCATCCTGAGTCTATACACAAGAAAGGGAGGAAATCTTCCTGGGAGAGCATTCATTATACAGGAAAAACAAATGGGTAAATGTGACGATGGGTGAAAGACCAGAATCGTGGGTAAGGTGAGATACTGCGAACAGCATGGTGTCCATCTCAGATGGCCCCTCTTTGGGGCAGTGCCCTCTGGGGTATTGTTATTTTGCGAGAGGCATGGAGAGGGAGTCGTTACTGGAGGCCACTAAGGTAAGGGATTCTACTCTTATCAAGGGTAATAAAAAATCCCCAAAGATGGGCTGACTAAAAGACATGCTTTGTCTGCTGTTAGTGCTTGGCCAGAATAACATAAACTCTTTGGTGTCTCCCACTCTGTTCCGTCAGGTAGATCCAACCCTAACCCACATTGAGCTAAAATCTGTGATTTTGGGGGATGAAAACTAAGAAGCCCTGTGGGTTTGGAACCAGTACAATGATGTGAAACCCCCAGCTCAGTCCTGTTACTGGTTGAGGGGGGCAGGCAAGTTACTAACTCCCTCTGACTTGGTTTCCTCATCTACAAAAGGAAGAGAGTAATATGTACCTCACAGTGTTATTGGTGAAAGGTAAATAGGATATTTGGGAAGCACCATCACAATCCTCAGCATAATGTAAACACATCCCTTTTCCTCTGCCCTCAGCCCTCTGAACACTGTGACTCACGTTAAAAGAATATATATGTAAAGAGTCATAACACTGAAATATAATTTATTAGAATCCTAGGACTCAAATATTGAAATATGTATAGAAATCTCTCATTTAGTCAGGCATTTTCTGCAATTTATTAACAAAATATAGTTTTATTGTGCTTTCTTTTTTTCTTTCTTTTTTTTTTTTCGTTTTCAGTCAGAGCCACTTCTCAGATTGCTAGAGGACATCTCTTTATAATTTATCTACACTATTTGCCTTCACAGAAGTTTGGTCTTTTTTGGTCTATTCTTTCTCAAGTACTTTTGAACTGATGTAAAAGTGAATACCAGACCTTGATTTTTCTAATGGACCCTTGTAGAAAAATTCTGAATTCAAACCTATAGCTTCTATTCTGAGAGAAATTATCCTATATTTTCGTCTTCCTCTTTCCTTTTAGGATTTTAACTTTAACACAAGGTATACATACTTTAAAGAATATACGAATTTTTCTAGGTAGAGTTAAAACATCATGTTTTATGAAAATATTGCCTGTTTGTTTAGAAACCTTTAAAACAGGGCACACAATAATTCCATAGTGTTTATTGTTACATTAAGAGCCAATGTTTATTTCTTTATTCAAAAATTGTTATTTGGGGCTCAGGGGGAAATGGATCAAGGTCAGTGGATTTCTGGAGCTAGAAACGTCTTGATACTAAGAAGATAAGAAGACAAAGATAATGGCCAGAGACAAAAGTTTTGCCCAAATAAACTAATGGACAGAACAGTCAATGAGTAGAATAGTCAGCAATGAGGCTTTTTGAGAACTGAGAGAAATGTAGGCGAGAGGGAGGAAGGGAAACGTGTCCCCTTTGTTTCTTAATTTCATGGGAGAAGAAAGATATAGACTGGTAATGATATGTAAGACAATTAGGTTAAAAACAGATCTACAGAAAGCAGATAATATACTATCACATATATCATACACTCGAATGGCACATGATACCACAAGTAGAGAGGAAGCGAATTCAAAAGATACCATAATCACTGTGTTAAAGAAAACAGTTATCATGCTGTCCTGGTCACTTAGGTCCAAAACTTGTGTTAACAGAAAACAAATTCCTCTTTTGTATCATTCTGATCGTTTGTGTCCAGAATAAGTGATTTATCCCACCTGGAGCAGGCACTCTTAGGAATTTGGTTAAGTCCTTTGGAATTTGGTTAAGTCCCTTGGAATTTGGTTGAGACTCTAACAAGTCCTTATCAGACTTTGTTGTATTATTGGTGCTAAATGTGGGTCTAACGTGTTATGCGAAGCTATTAGCCTCCATTCCTGGTGCTTTCTCCCTTCACAATACTTCCTTGCTGCTATAATAGTTTATGAAATCATCAGCCTAAAGATCAATTGTCACCTACATGCAACTCTGTGACTTGAACTCCAGAAAAGGTAACTCTCCCTAATAACCGACGCATTTTTACTCTTAACACAAACTCTTTCTAATCAGATGGTGCAGAATAACATGAAATGGAACAATGGTCCTGATATTTCTGTCTCTCAGATAAAAACATTCATAAAATTAAACTTTGCCTTTCACAGAAATAAATTCATTAGGCTCAGATTCAGATGCTTTTCCAGAAAGAATGTCTTCACCTTTAGATGTTAAGTTCCGGAGCAAGGAGTTGGCTCTCCCCATAATCCTGCCTGCATTTCCCAGTAGGACAGTGCTTATCCCAGGTCAGTATTCTGTTTTTTGGAAGTGCACTCTTGTAACAGCATATATTAAGGGGTTATTAGCATATATGCACATCAGTAAGGGAGATGAAAATGACCGAGGGATATACATGGAGATTTGAGAGAACAAATCCTCGTGAGAACAGAAACCAGATCTGAGGTGGTGCTGGGAACTGGCTCTTTGAAGTTGGCTCTCTGGCCGTGTTTCACCACTACACCACTCTGCTCTCTGTGACATTCTGCTTATGCTTTGTACCCCATGTTTAGGGATAGAATCTGATCAATACGTATTCTTGATACTAGACATCTAAACATGAGGTTTTAGAGCATTTCCACTGCCATTCCCCAAGTCACACAGAGAACAAATCCAGCTTCAAGAGTCTGCCTGGCATCCCTCACACTGATGTCTGTTTCCACCTCACTCTCCTCAGGGCGCCCTTCACCTCTGCGTTCCTCAGGCTGTAAATCAGTGGGTTCAGCATAGGGTTGAAAAGGCTGTAAAACAGGGAAAGGATCTTCTGCTGCTCCTCGGGATGGCGGGACTTGGGGGCCATGTACATGACGATGGCACTGCCAAAGAAGAGCCCGACCACGCAGAGGTGGGAGGAGCAGGTGGAGAAGGCCTTTCTGCGGCCCTCCCCAGATGGGATCCTCAGGATGGCCGAGAGGATGCGTGTGTAGGAGACCAGCACCAGGCAGAGGGGCCCCAATAGGATAAACACAGAAGCCACAAAGATGACCACTTGGTTGAGCCGGGTGTCAGCACAGGCCAGCTTGAGGACAGACAGGATTTCACAGAAGAAGTGGTTGATTTCATGAGGCCCACAGAAGGGCAGCCTCAGGATGAGAACCACATGGACCAGGGCCAGGAGGGAGCCGCACGCCCAGGAAGTGACGGCCAGAACCGTGCACACTCTCCAGCTCATGATGACAGAGTAACGTAGGGGGTGGCAGATGGCCACATACCGATCATAGGACATCATTACCAAGATGAGACACTCAGTGTGAGCAAAAGCCATGTACAGAAAGGTCTGTATGATGCACGGGACAAAGGAGATGGTTTTTCTCTTGTTCAGAAGGTTTGCCAGCATCTTGGGGACATTGTTGGAAGCATATGAAATGTCGACAATGGCCAGGTGTGCGAGGAAGAAGTACATGGGGGTGTGCAGTCGGGAGTCCAGGGAGATGAGCCCCAGGATGACCCCGTTGCCCAGCAGGGTGAAGGCGTAGAACAGGGAGAAGAGCCCAGAGAGAAGCAGCTGAGTCCTTGGGCTGAGCAGGAACCCCAGTAGGAGGAACTCTGTGACAGAGGTCTGATTTCCCATCATGCCCTGGCAAAACTGCCCATACGTGCTGTGAGCTGAGGAGCAAATGCAGACCTGGATTAGTTATTAAACAGAAAGAGGGGGTTATGGAGTACACTGTGTGTGGATTCAGCAAGCAATCCTTTTTAGAGTCATTATGTCCAATCCTTTAATCCCCAGTAAAGCAGAAAGGCAGTCGGTTCAGGTAACGAGTCTAAGTGGGCACAGGATGTCAAATACTATTTCCATTTCTGTAGAATTTTATTTACTTTGATTCCATATTTTTACCATCATGATGGCAGCCACACAATAAATTGTTTTCCAGAATGACTAATCATTTTGTTTTTGAGAAAGTCCCCATAGCCATAGTCTCATGAAATTTTAAATTTTACTTTCTAAACCATTTAGTTTTCAAATTTTCCTCCCACGTTCTCTTTATCATTTGATTTTCTCTTATTTTATAATGTGCACAGAATACATTGCACATTACAGGTGCTCAATAAATGATCACAGAGTAAAGATATGAATCCACTAAACGCATGTAAACTAATATATGAAATAGGGAATGAGATTTACAAATGCAACTTCAAAGAGGTCCATTTCCTCTGTGCTCACCAGGTTTAGGGCTTTAGCAAAGGAAGTTGGCACTAAGATGTTTACTTCCTGATGCTATGCAGGAAAATCTGGCTGTTTCCCTTCTGGGCACGAGCTGCGTGACATCACTAATCTGGTCAGCATTCATAGAAGCCATTTATGGTACAGGGTCAGGGCACGTGGTCATCCACGTAAAGAGTTACCAATATAATATTTCCCATCCTGTCCCGCCCCAGCCTCTTGCAGGGCTTCTTCCTTAGTTCTGAGTAGATGCTGTTTCTGGGCCCCACTGCATCTGAATAGTGCCCAATACATTTGTCGGATGGATGGATGGATGGATGGATGGATGGATGGATGGATGGATGGATGGATAGATGAAAAGCATTGCATTAGGAATAGCCTCCAAAGTGCATATCCTGGAATTTAATCAAGGCTTTTGTTTCCTTTATCATTTCCTCTGGCTGCCATTCCACCAACCATATGGCCATAGGGGTGACAGAAAGGGAAAACCTGAGATGTTCCATAGAAGTGTATGTGACAATTCATGATATACATGGTCCTTCCCCCTGGGCAGCTTATGACCCCAGTTCTGCGAATTCCAACCCTGTCTTAAGCCCAGAAGCTGCCTGCCCAGAAGTGAACACTGTACTGTGCCTCCCATTCTGTATGCTGGTTTCTGGAGCCCTTTCTTCCTCCAGACCCCAGCGTCTTTAAACTCCCATGCTTTGTAAAAGGCCTTTTACTCACTGTGGCACCAGTGCCGGTCTTATCTCAGAGATATCCGATTGAGAAGAAATTGCACAGAAGTGAGGAGAGATTTTGAGGGTCAGAGCTGAGGATCTTGTTCCCTTCAACAGTCTCTGAAAGAGGTGCTTTGCAGAGGCAGGAGTTGTCCCTGCTCTCCTGACACAGGCAGGTGCAAGGAGGGGGCCTGCTTCCTGTGAGCACCAGCTAGAAAGCTTTTATAGTGAGGCCATCTCCACTCCAGATTGCTCTCCAGGTTGTTCCTGAGGGTCCCTGAGGGACACAGGACAAGGACACAAAAGACAGACACCATCTCTACCAGGAGAACCACAAGTTGTTTGTCTTTCTGTCTCCATTTCTCTGGGCCCTGGGGATGGATGGTTAGAAGAAAAAGAGCTGGTATTATTGACTTAATACCCAGCTGGATCCATACACATGAAACCTGTGCAGTAATAAGGACAAACATACTCCTAGGACCATACTGCAAATTATACTCCCTTTGGGGTGTGTGAGAACTTGGGTGGTGAGGCCTTCCTGGATCTCAGTCTTGCCCCAGGTGGATTTAGTGGCACTTGGAGGAAGGAGGAGCACGTCCTTATGAGATAATGACTTCCAAAATTGGCATTCGCTTCTCTCTCCTTTTCCTCTTAGGTAATTCTAAGATGGGTAATGGTGGATAAGAAAAACACTTGTATCAACCTTCCCATCCTGTGGACAGAAAGATGCTGAAACCTTTCCACATAGCACCTGGGGTTTTATATAGGGTCCTGGAAGAACAGGAAGACAGAAAGCAGAGCAAAGCTGGCCTTGAAGAGGTGTCTTGGGGTTTAGAGGGCAGGAGTGTTGAAGTCACGACTTTACTGGGACATACTCATGAAATTCAGTGAAGCTTCTGATATGATGACACCTTGGAAGGAAGTGTTGTCTTTACATTCACATAATAAAATATAAACAGAGGATATCTTAACTTTTTTTCTGATTGTCTTTCTTATGTGTGTCACATCTACATACGTGTGTGTGTGTGTGTGTGTGTGTGTGTGTGTATTTTTTTGTGTCTTTTCTCACTGGGCAAAGTTTGGGAGAGAAACATCCCAAACTCACTTATCAGACACATCTGGATCTTTACTGGAGAAAGGAGAAGTAGACTGTTAATGTGTGAGCAATGTGGTTCTCTGTTAACAATGGACGGACCAAAATATGCCTATGGTTTTTGGCTCACAGCCTAATCAATAATTCAAAACACACATATTTCCATGGACAAAATAAAGAAGCTCCAGGAATAACTGCACTGAAACCTCTGAAGGACTGATAAGTTTAGAAGCCATGTGGTTAAAAACTAACTGAAGCACTTAACCCCAAGATAAAAAATAAATGTATTGACGACTTAAAACTGAATAATTAAAAAAAATATATTACCAAGATGAGTTTCAATTTCTATGTAGTAGCCACAGATAGATACTTTATACCCGTAATTATCCATATACAGATGCTTAATCATTTGAGCCATTCATTTATTAACTCACTTATTCAATTTACATTCGTTGAGTATCTGCTCTGTGTCGGCATTATCCTGGACACTAGAGAAGCAAACATGAAGGAGAAACTCCCTGATCTTCAAGGATCTTACAGTTTCCCTACAGAGTGAACCACGCACATAAAAAATTTAGGGGCTGTCTCAGAAGTGTGCACAGGTTACTGTGGCCGCAAAGCAGGGTGTGTTAGATTATTCTGAAAGGGAGTTGGGACGGCCGTCACGCTGAATGGGATGCTTAAACGCTCTGCAGGAAGACATAAAGTAGATAGGACACGCCAGCTCTACCTTAGGGTCTGAGGAGGGCACAGCACACGGATGACATTGGAAAGCGGGTTCAAGAGAATCTTCGGCACCAGGTCACAGACACAGACCTTCATTTTAAAGAAAGAGTAGACTGAGATGACTAAGTATGTGATTATAGAGATTCCTGTTTGCTTAGCATGAGGACTCTTTAGAAGACTAAGGTTGGAGACTGAGGCCAAGCTCTGTGAGGAGACAAGGTGTTCAAGTGACAGACGATGAGGACCTGAGTTAAGGTGGTAGCCACGGCTGTGGGCAGGAGAGACTGTATAGGAAACATGTAAAGGAAACACAGCTATCAGTGCTCAGTCAGTTGATGCTGTTGGGTGAGGGAAAAAGCAGAGCTCGGCTGTTTCCCAGGTTTATGGCTTATGTGGCTATAGGTAGAGTGGTTTCTTTCACTTATACAGAGAATACCTGGGGGAAAATGAATTTATGGCAAGGGTTAAAAAGGAGAATAGTTTTTAACGCAATGTGCCTATGCTATATACAGGTGGGTGTGTCCAATAAAGAATAAATTAACATATTTTGGAGTTCGTTAGAGATATCCAGGCTAAAGATATGGATTTGGTAATTGTATGCATTAGGCGATAGTTTAACTCATGGCAGTTAAAAAGGTCATTTAAAGAGAGCAGGTTCAGTGAGAAGAAAAGAAGCACAAGAACTGTATCTCCAAAATGACCCATATTTAAGAGATGAACAGAGAAAGATAAATCTCCAAAAGTGAGCAAGAAGGAAACTGAAAGACACAGGCAGCAAACCAGAAAATACGAATGAAGGAAATCAATGAGCTATGGTGCAGCCAGGATGCAGACTAAGACATTCACTTTAATCATATGAGTAATTCTATGTCTGTTTTTGAAATACAAGAGTCTTATTCTGCACAGGCCTAGAATGAAGTTAACATTTATAGGAAAATAAAATAAAACCAAAATTACTGAGAGAAAGCCATTATTATCCTTCAAGAAAAATAAAGCGCTTTTTTTGGTATCACTTTCCATTTGCATCAACAAGTGAGAAAGGTGAATAATAAGCAACATGGTTAGAAAATTTTAATTTCCAAAGAGCCTGTTATGAAGCAGGTAACCGGAAATACCACACAAATGTGCAGCAGCATCACTGTGAAAGTGAAAAGCAGTTGTTACCCTGCGTGAGACAGGACTCAATGGATAGAAAACAATGCCGATGGAGAGAGAGGCAGATGACCCGATTCCCAGCATGAGACTTTTCCAACCTGTGCCCTGCCAGGAATCCACCACATTCATAAGGAGCGTCTGTCAGCTCCTTAGCAGCACATCTCTACTCCAGCAATTTATCAACATTATTCTTAATTCCTCAACACACTCAGAAAGGGCTGGTGATTGGGAAAGGAATGAATTTCACACCTTCTCCTTTTTTCTCCACAGGGGACAAGAGTCAACACAATCTGTCAGTGTAAGCTCTAGGGAAAGAACAAGGAGCAATGCTTCTTTAAACATAGAAAAATCAATGTTAGATACACAGTGTATTAATCACGATGATTCTAAGGACAAGCTGTGCATCTGTTAATTTGGTGGAGTTTTTTGTTTGTTTGTTTGGTTGGTTGGTTTTTTTTTTAGAAAACTTTTTTTAAAATTTTATTAGTTTCAGGTGTCCAAGACACAGCAATACTTAGACGTTTATCATTTATATCCCTCACACTGTGTGAACCCCCTTCCCCCCCATCCACTATCCCTCTGACATCGCACACAGCCATTATATTTCCACTGTCTCTATTCCTAATGCTGTACTTTTAACATCTCCTTTTATCTCTCAACTGCCCAGCATTTGGTAGAGTCAGTAGGTAACAAAGAAGTGTTTCTCAAAGCAGGGTCCAAGGACCACCAGCATGAGAAGAGTACTTCACGCTTAATAAGGGAACACAAAGCACTTTGCAAACTCTAAACTCAAAGTAAATGTAAGATAGTATTTTTAAAACAGCTTTTATGCATGCAGAGCCCCTTAGAGACCACTGTAACCAAAGGTGCCGTTTTTAAAGATAAGAATAGTGAAGCTAGAAAAGCTATGACTTTTTTTTTTTAAGGTTTTATTTATTTATTTATTTATTTTTCCCATTTTTAAAATTAGTTTTTTAATTCTGTTCGCTTCCGTCCATCTTCAGTGCTACTGCCACTGTCCCCAGTCTAGGACAGAAGCCTGAATTAGAACAGAGGGAGAGAGTCTCATAGTTAAAAAGGAACTTAAATACATACAGGTAGCATTAACTGCAACTTTAATAATATAAACAGATATAGATTTACTACATCAATTAAAAATGTGTTATATAATCTTAAATATGTCTCCATTTTTGGACCACACTGTCTACAGTATACCATAAATATTATTTTATTATCTCATAATCATCTTATCTCTAACAAAGATAGATTGTTATTATTTTTTGCCTTAAAAATACTAACTAGTTAAATTAAAATAATTGATCTGCACCTTTCTTAACTTTGTGAGGCTCTGTTTTAGTCCAGGGCTGACAAAACCCACTAATGTGAAGCCTCTACATTTGGTCTCTGCCTTCCACTCCTGCTGTCACACAAGCCATTCTCTACATAGTCACAACTGTCCCTTTAAAATGCAAAGCACAGTATATATTTCTCCTGATTAAAAGTCAACACCCTCTCTTTGAACAATATAAAATCCAAATTCCCTTTGAAGGCTTTGAAAGCGCTGAATAATTCGGCCCTTCCTCCCTCTTCCACCACATCTCTGGTTTTCTTCCTCGTTGCTCAGTCTGCAAAAACCACACTGGACCAAGCTGTAGAGCAGATCAACTCTTTCTAGCCTCAGGGTTTTGGCACTTGCTGGTCCCTGTGCCAGGAGTATGTTTTCAGTTTATTTCATAGTGACTAACTGGGAAAAAAAAAATTTAAGAACATAATCTGTTAGTCATTTTCTTTAGACTTTTCAGGAAATATACATTTTTATTGAAAAATATATTTTTAGGGCCTTAGAGAAGCAGATTTTCCTCACATACTTGCTCCTGGATTGCCGTTGTCATTAAACATAGCGTGACTTATAAGATATTCGGTTACATAATTTCCTCTGGCCAACTTCTATCATCCTTGGTGTTTTTTCTTCTGACATCCTTTTCACTTCTTTCTTCTCCATTATTTTGTCCTCCCTTCTTCCCTTTTTCCTAACCTTCCTTCTTACCTCCCTCACTTCCTTTCACCTCGTCCCTCTCTCATTGTCCCTTTTCACCTGTATGTTCTCTTGGGCCCTTTCTCCTCAGCACACCATCTTTTCTTCTGAATGTAAATTGTTTCCAGGCAGAGTTTGAATCATAATTTAATGAAGAATCTCAAACAGAGTATTTGAGATAACAAGGTGACAAACAGCAAAAATCAAAACAACCAAAAAGACCAAAAACAAGCTTTTCAGCAGCCTCAGATCCTAAAGCGCGTGCGCCAATTCAGAGGGGTCATGGCCCATACTATCCTCGCCTACCTGTCTCTAGAAGGTATAAACGTGAAGTTTTAATAACACACAGGCTACCTTAGTTAGGAACCCTCTGGACCTAGCTATTCCTTCTCTTCCAAGTAGCCCATTTCTTCACTTTAAGAGAACTCTGATTTTAATTTTAATTTGTTCTTCCTTCTTTCTTGACAAATAGATTATAGATGGATGTTTAGTAACATAGTTAGCTAAAGAATAGATTGTTTTCTAAAGTTTAATACTGGACCCTTGCAATTATATCCATGTTCCTCCTTGACTATAACTAGCCATGAGCTAACATCCATCTAAACAGAGCTCTTAACAATCAGCCATTGGTTAGTGTGGAGTAGCAGCCATAACTCTCAAGGGTTTTTTAAAACTTTTTTTTTAAGTTGTTTCATATCTTCACATCCTGGACACACTGTAGTACTGAAAGTAGCAATATAAATATATTTTTCCTTGTCTCAATGACAACTTGCATAATACATAAAAAATGTGAAATACTTGTCTATTCATCAAAGACTAGTGATTTATCATTGATCAAGAGACTAAGGGGGGTTTCATGTTTTTATAAAAAGAATGGCGACAAGTCAAAAGGAAATTAGGAGTGTCTGGAACCTGAAGTTCAAAGCAAGTTTTCCTTTACGTTTATTAGGTTGAGATCTAAGCAAAATTCACGTGATTTAATGATTACTGATATGGAATTGCCCCATATACAGAATCTTAAATATTCCCAAAGCCTCGAGACCATGAGACATTTCAGCTCCATTACTCAGGAGAGGTCAGAAATGTGAGATTTGGTGTATCCTACTCAACTGTCATTATATGAACAACACCTAAAGATGAGTGAGAATTAACCATTACGGTGAATGCCTTAGTCAGCGCCCCTCTGATAAATTCTTTTCAAATAAATAAAAACCGTCTAGTTTAAATTTGTGTACTCAGCTTAGTAGTATTCTCTATCTGGACTTACGTTTTGTTGTTAAGTATATCTAAAAACCTCGACTTGCATTCACATTGATCTCTAGAAACATAATCCTTTATCTTCTAAGAGCTCAACTGGTAAAGATAATTGACACATTGGTTCAATTCTTGGTATATGTCAGGAACTGTGCCAGGAACTTTGCATATATGCTCTTATGTGGCAGTTGTTAAAAATACACTGCAAACTGGATGACTTCACGTAAATGAGAAAATTAAGACTCTAAGAAGTAACCTTGAACCCAGGTCTGCCTGGCTACCAACTCCATAAGCTTAACCACTGCCCTCTTCTTTGTCTGGTGTGTTGCATTTGGTACGCCCAGGGGACACATGAATGAATACACATGCTCTACGGCAAGACGGTCATGCTGTCCCACCAGTTTCATTTGCCTTAGTGTTTGTTACACAGAATAGCTTTTCAAATACTTTCTTCCTTCCTTGATTTTAAATTAATGTATAAACTAAAAATAGAGGAAAATAAAATCCACCAAGGCCACCGTTCAGAGGTAAATTTTGTTAATATTTGCTATATATTTTTTCCAAATTTCATGTATTTTTAGCATAGTCGAACTCATAAAAATTCCTGTGCTGTACCACTCACTATAATAATCTAGGCAATCTATCAAAAAACTTAATTTTAATAGTTGTATAGTATCGCATCGTATGAGCATGTCATAATTTACTTAATCACTTTTTGGATATTGAGACCTTTTTCCGTATATTAAAAACATTACACTATTTTTAAATACTATACTAATATTATACATATTATAGTGTATATATATATATACTTTCTTCTATAGGTTTAAAATAATTTCAAGATAAATTATTTATAAAAATAAAATAATATTTTTACAAAGAGAAGAAACTTCATCCTTAAAACAAAATCATCCTTTGCAACTCTACCTTATATTGAAAATTTTAGAGGTCAACTTAAATTATGCAAGGGATTTTGAAACTTAACATACACACATATGTCTATATTTATTTCTATATTTCTATATGTATATATTTTAAACATGATTTAACTAAGAAATGATAACTTGTATTTCATCAAAATTAAAAACTTCTGCTTTTGAAGAACACCATTAAGAAATGAAAAGGCAAACGACAGAATTAAATAAAATATTCACAATACATGTTTCGGACAAAGGATATCTATCCAGAATACATATAGAGCTCTTAAATTTAATAAAGAGACAAATGACCCAAATAATGAGTGGGCAAATGGTTTGAACAGGTACTTCATGGAAGAAGATTAAGGGTCAATAATCACATTAAAAGTTATTCAACATCAATCGTTTCAGAGAAATACATATTTAAACGAGATACCACAATACATCCACTATAAAGGTTAAAAATTTAAAAACCCAACTGTAGTGAAGATGGTGGTCAACTGGAGTTCTCACATGTTGCTGGTGGTATTGTAAAATGGAACAATTTTTCAGCGCAACAGAAACTAAAACATATGGTTTTATGTAGTGAAATAAGGAAATATTATACTTTTAGGCATTTCCCAAAGAAAATGAAAGCGTATGTTACACAAAGACATGGACACAAATATTCAGAGCTACTTTTTTAAAAATAGCAATAGTTAAGTGAAAGAAGCTAGCCAGAAAAGAGAATAGTCTGTATGATTGCATTCATATGAAATTGTGGAAGCAGCAAAACTAATCTATGGGGACAGAGATCTGTAGTGGCATATCAGTGGGTCCATAGGGCCCAGGTGAAAAGGCATACATCCACTGTACAAGGACACCAGAAGAAATTTTTTGGGTGATGGAAATGATCTATAGCCTGATCATGTTGATTTGTTGTAACTCGTTGGACTATCCTCTTGAAAGAAATATACTTGTGTATAAATTATATCGTGAAAACGGTGACTGGACCACAAAGCAACTTTACACTGATTGCTCCAATTCCACTCCTATCTGTGTGGGTGCTTCCTAGCCTGTCACCATGCCATAGTTGTGAGTACCCCCCTCAAGTATGAGAAAGTCCTCAAAATATTTGTGCATTGATCAATCAATTACGTATTTGCTCAGTGCATCCAATGTCCCAACCATGTTAACTCCATACTCTGCGTCCTGGGTGCCTCTAGGGCATGTCCACAGGTTCCTGCACCATCACTCCACCTGTATCCAAGCAACTGGCTATTGCTCATTTCTTCTTCTAGGAAAAGAAGGTGGGAAAATGGGACTATCTAATTATTGCACTTTATAGTTTTCTTCTCTTTTCTTTATCATTTCTGTTTCCACTGATTTTTTTCTTTTTCTTTTTGTCTCTCAATGAAAAGTCCATACGCGGAGTTTAACGTAGGGTGAAAGGATTGGATGGTCCAGCTAGCCATTTTGTTGAGATGCCCTTAAATACGAATATTTCTTGGACTGTATGGTTTATCCAATGAGTTCTTCAGCCTCTTATCTAATTGTGAGCAGGAGGGGTCGAATACACCTGATAAAAAGTACAGGGAGAGTAACTGAGCTCTTACTCTCACCCTTCAGTGCTCAGACTTTCACTTAATTCCTGTTTTCAGACCCAAGCTTCACTGGCTTCTGCTTTGTCTGGGATCCGAGATCCTAGGATTTCTTATCTTCAGTGTCTCCAAAGAATGAACCTTCACACTCCTGCCCAGAGTAAGCTGTTGCCTAGCTGTGTGTGGGTGTTGCAGAAGTCAGAAGATCCAACCACTGTAGTAATAGACTTTCACCTTATCCCCTTTTCCACCCTTCTGCATACTCCCACGCCCCACTGTTACTTGTGTCCTCAAGTCTGTAGCCTGTCAGGGACTCTTAGAAGTAACCTTACTTCCTATTGGTTTCCCCTTCTGCATCTCATTAGTTGGTAGCTTCCTCTCTAATAAATAATGATCATTCCTTTGTGTGCTTTCCATTATTTAAAAATATGCTGCAATTTCTCTTGTTTGCTTATGCCTCCTCTGCCATGCTATTTGTTCCTGTGGGTTATGCCTTTTGCTCTATTGCCATTTTAATGGTATCTGGAAAGGGAGAAGAAACAAATGTGTACATTTTCCTCAGATAAGAGAACACTTATCACCTACAATTGTATGTTTCTGTCAATTAATTCTTCACTCTACGAATTCTCTCTCTCTCTTAATGGAATTGAATTGAATTCATCTAGATTTTTACACAAGAAAATTACCCCAGCATATTCAGCAAAATCTTTTGACTATTAGTAGCTTGCTGGCTTACTTTTTTCAGGAGGAATTTGAGAGACGGGGAATTATTTACCTTTAAGTTATAAACTGAAGATTCTTTATTAAATTCCATTAGATGTCATGTTAATGTCTCTCCTGCCTGAACTGTCTATAATAAATCTAATGCATCCCAGGTTCTTCTTCCATTTACCTTAATCCCAACACTGCTCCACTGGCATATTTGATAGATGGTGAGCATGAAAACCAATGTAAACTGAAGGCCAAGGAACTCACAAGAATTGGTCACTTCGGCAATAAAAATCAGTCTGTTCCACTACTTAGCTTATAGACTCATACTTACTCCTACAACAGAGTTTGAATTAAATGTTTTTTTATCTTGAATTGAGTAATCGGTTCAATGAGATGCCCAGTCGGGTTTGTGTATAAACATATCAACACATTCTTGGGGTGCTGATTTCCTGGGGTGAGGGGCCACCTGCCATCTCCACCAGGTTAAAGACCGGAGATAGCCTGAGTCTGGGGATGCAATTAGTGAGCGTATCTATGCTCCTCACTGCAGATCTGGTCAGTGCCCCAGCCCTCCACTTGCTAGCTGACAGGACCCAGAGTCTTCACTCAAATATGAAACTAACTATAAGAGCCTCAAACTATCAGTAACCTATTAGATCCCTTTGCAGTACTCTCCCCCTTTCTCTCCCTCCTTCCCTCCCACAGTGGCTCTCAATGAATCTAGAGAGATTCTGAGTTGAAAGGTATGTGCACCTCTGAGCCTGCCCAGGGAAATCACCTTCAGGCGTTCTCAGAAGTTTTCTTGCCCTTGCTCCCTGAGAGATCCTGCAAGTTCAGTTAGTTCACTAAAGAACCTCAAGGCTCAGGAGCCATTTAGAGAACTCATTAAAAAGACACAGCTGCAAAGTTGCCTCGGGCATCTTGACAAAGATTTAAAAAAATAAAAAAGGTTTTTAATTGATCTCGAAGGAATAGAAACTATTTCAGGATCAAAAAAGTGTCAGAAAAAACCTCCTTGTGGAGTTCATTAAAACTTTGCCGCCATTAATCACAGCAGGATCACTCTCATGCAGGCAACTGCTCAGAGACCACAGGGGCACTTGGCCTTCTGGGGGAGAGTCATGGTTGTTCAGCTGTGGACCCACAGTTAGTGCACAAGTGGTGTGTGGAGACACCCTCCTTGGAGGCTGAAGCTCCAAGCATCTTATCAATGGGTTGAGCTCTTTTCCCATCCACACAATTAAATAAGAGAATAACAAACCAAATAAAAATGTTACGTATTCCAGGCATAGTACTAAGACCTTTACGTGAATTACTACCAATCATCAAAATAATATTCAAAAGTGAATATTCATTGCCTTCCTGTTTATAAAAGAAGGAGCAAGTTCAATCAAGTTAAATAACTCATCCAATGTCATGTCAGTGGCAGCCCCCAAATTTAAAACTGATTCCAAAGCCTTTTCCATATTCCTGTTGATAGAGTCCAACAGGAACTCAAGCACACTCTCGCGAGACCTGCTCACAGTCCTAATTCAGCCGCCCAAACAACCCTCTTGTACATTTCTTCCTTGGCAACAGCAAGGAAAACAAGGGAAACACTAACTGAAGATGTGATGAGAGGATGTGAGCTAGAACTTCTTCTGATTAACAGGATTCCAACACTAATATTTCCTGCTGCTCGTCTGTGTCTGTCCCAGTTACTATTAACCCCAGGTCTGACTCTACCACTTCCTTGTCACTAATACAATAGAATCTTTCTCAATACATAGATACCAAATTGATGCCAAATTATTCAACCCTCTTGCTTCTTCTGTACCTTAATGAAAAGCCAAGGTGAGGAGCAATGCTTGGGGTGAATGAGCTACCGTGTTCGTCTGGGTCCTCCAAGAGCCGATGTCAAGACAAAATTAGACGTGCACAGGAAATACCATAAGGAAAAATGGGGAGGGACCCAGTGAAGGCTTGGAGGGCCATTGGATGCAGGTCTGATTCCTGCGGAGGGAGAAGGAAGGGAGCAAGGCATATGTATCACCTTGAGTCACAACCAGAAGTAGACGGTTCTTTCCAATTTGGTAATTTGAAGGAACTTTAATAAAGGGACTAATTACAATGTTATGCGCAGGACATATGGAAATCACAAGGGAAAGTGTAAGATCCCAGGAAAGTGCAGGGATCTGAACAAACTTCCTGACAAACTCTAGGCCTAAAAGAGAAGAGGAGATTGCTGTTACTAGAACCTGGAGACAAAGAATGTGCAGAAAGGGTGGCCTGATAGAAAGTGGACTAATAAGTCAACAGGATCAGTCCACACTGATCCTGCAGGGAATGAATAAATACTAGACATCACTCTCCTCCCTCCCTCCAGTCTCTTGTCTTTTTCCCAATTAGCCAAACCCAACAAGAAGCCAGCAGGCAGTGAAACCCCATGGTGTAGCACGTACAGATCAGTCTTACTGGACACAGAGCAGGGCAGAGAAAGATGAAGTGTGGACAGGGAGGGGTAAACAAAAGGCGTCCACACAGCATTGGATTCACATATTCACCAGAACTGGCCACAGTTTGGACTCCGTCAGATCAGAAATCTCAAGGAAATTTAACACACATTTTATTTACAAAGATTTACTTACAGGAATAAACCATATTTTGACTCGTCAGAAAAAGTACATGAGTTAACCATAGTGGTTAAGAAGTGGGACAGTTCTTCAGAAAAGAATGCCAACTAACTGTGGTAAAAAGTAATGACAGAATTAGAAAATAATTTGTAGCCAACTTAATAATTGACTCGGGCAGTCAATGGATGCTAAACTCATTGGCTGAAAATATTATTAGAAGACAAGTTCCTCACATAATCTCCAAGATCCAAGCTGCAGAATAAATACTGATTCACTTTCAAAGGAGGAAAACGTTTCTTCACAATGCAGAAATCTGGTGGAAACCACTTAACTAAGTTATCAAACTTCACATTATTAGTAACAGGACAAACTGACATCCTGCACCTCCTGACATGATGCATGGGGAAGAACGCACCCTCATCTAAGTAGAATTCCTCTCAAAAAAGCTTGATCTCAACCTAGGTATGATGAAACCAAACTTCAGGACATTCCACTAAAAACTAGCCTGGACTCTTCAAAAATGTCAATGGCATGAAAGACAAAGGGGAAGGGAACCCTTTGAGATTAAAGGAGACTAAAGAGATAAGAAACTAAATGCAACGCACGATCTTTGATTGGAACCTGAATAGGAAAAGAATAGCAAAGAGCCATTAGTAGATAATATTATTACATATGTGGAGGGCTGTCCTATACATTGTAGGATGTTTAGCAACATCTCTGGTCTCCACCTCCTAGATGCCTGGAACACCCCCTTTCCCCAATCATATCAAAAATATATCCAGACATTGTCATATGTTCCCTGGGGAATGGGCACAAAATTGCCCCTAATACATATATGTATAACTATAGATCTATAGGTAGCTAGCTACCAAAAGAAAGTAAGATAGATAGCTAGCTAGCTAGCTAGCTAGCTAGCTAGCTAGCTAGATAGATAGATAGATAGATAGATAGATAGATAGATAGATAGATAGACAGATAGATAGATAGACAGACAGATAGACAATACATAGATACATAGAGAGATGATAGAAAATATGTCAAAATACTGACAATCAACAATTAGTAAATATAAGAGGAGATATGGGTGTTCATTATATGATTCTTTCTAAAATTCTGTAGATCTAAAAATTTCACAATAAAAAATTAGGAAAAAAGAAAAGTTAAACCAAATAATATATCAACTAGATTGACCCCAAAAAATGTAATACAAAAAGAAGACAAAGAAAAGCATAATATATAAAATACTATATGACAGTCTGACTTGAACCCACTTTCCTTCTCCCATTATTTACCTTGAATTACTTTTGATAGCCAAAACGTACCAAAAAAATCTGTTCATATATATTTTCTACCTGTTACTTTTTAAAATCATCCAGTGCAGACCAGTTTATCTGGCACAGAGTTAGCCTTCAGATATCAACTGTTATTACTGTATGACTTTTAGTGTCAGTGTCATCCCTAGTCATGTTCTACTTCGGGTTTTAGAAGACAGTGTTCTATTTATGAAAAATAACCAAACTAATATACAACCAAAGAAACCCTACCCTAAAGGATCAGACCAATGCATGAGCACACCTTGCCCAGGCATCTGCTTGGGGCCCCTCACTCCAACCTTTCCTCCTTTTCTTATCCTGTTTGCCACTCTCTCCTCTCCTACATAACTCTGGAGTTTAACTAAAATGTTTTTCAAGTGGTCTTTCCATATTTAAGGCTTCTGATAAAGTCATTCAGTTTCGACTAGCTTTAAATTCAATTATTTAAGCTAAAGCTCAATAATTCTGCCAAGCTGCTTTTTTAAAGAATCAGACTTATGTGATTTTACAGAAGAAAAAAGCAGCACACTGTGTACCTCTTGGTCACCTTCGTTTTCCCTCCTTTTCTCACCCTCTGCCATTGTCACAACTTCAGCCCTGTGGCTGCCCATAAGCTTTGAAACCTTGAGTCCACACATCAGCTTTCACACTCATCTAAGTTCACTTAGCCTGGACCTTTGACCATATGGGAACCTCTAGTCTTTCCATTGTTCCACCTTTTCTTCTATTAGTTTTCACTTCTTTTCTTACTCTGCTTAGACTCCAGGTTCCATCCGTTTAACAATGGTTTTAATAAATCATCTCAACCTTATTGTCCTTTTACTGAAATTGCCTGAAAAATATGCCATTCTTGGGTCAATTCCATGGTCTTACCATCTTTCCCCTCACACTCAGATTGAGCACTGCAAAAAAAAAAAAAAAAAGAAAGAAAAAGTAACTTTACTGGAGGAGCAGTTTCCAATCTTTCCTAGAACACGTCACAGTGGAGAAAGAACATTCACAAAAGAAATTTCCCCACATAACAAATGAAAATGGTAACCAAACATTTCTCCATATTTTTTTAAATTAATGTTCTTTTCTCTACAAGAAATTTGTTTTAAATTAATGTTCTTTTCAAAACAAGAAGACTTTGCAAAGAATCAAGACTTTGCAGAGAATCAAGAGTTTAGGAAAGTTAGGTTGATATAGCTGAAGGATGTGAAGTATGAAAATACAAAGCTTAACATTCACAAGTAGAAACAATAAAAAGCATAAGATATACCACAGGGACCAAATTGATAAACAAAATAAACTTTTGCCACATGGGAGGGTGACTGGGGGTCTGGGTGAAAAATCAAAACCACACTGAGATACTAGCTTATCAACAAGACAAGTAATAACAAGTGTTGGAGAGGTTGTGGAGAAAAAGGAACCCTCATACACTGCTAGTGGGAATGTAAATTGGTACAGCCACTATGGAAAACAGTATGAACTTTTCTCAGAACATTAAGAACAGAATTACCATATGACGTAGCAATTCCTCTTCTGGGTATCTACCTCAAAAATCTGAAAACATGTATCTGTAAAGATATATGTACCCCTATGTTCATTGCAGCATTATTCACGGTGGCCAAGACATAGAAACAACCAAAGTGTCCTTCGATACATGACTGGATAAAGAAGATGCTATACATATATATACATGGAATATTACTCAGCCATAAGAAAAGATGAAATACTGCCATTTGCGACAACATGGATGGATCCTGAGATTATCATGCTAAGTGAAATAAATCAGACAGAAAAAGCAGAGAATCATATGACTTCACTCATATGTGAGATATAAACTGAAAGCAACAAATGGATAAGACAAAGAAACAAAAACTCATGGACAAAGACAACAGTTTAGTGGTTACTAGAAGGTAAGGGGGGACAGCATAGAAGAGGGAAAAGGGAGTCAAACATATGGTAATGAAAGGACAAATGACTCTGGGTGGTGAACATACAATACACTATACAGATGATATATTACAGAAATGTACACTTGAAACCAATATAATTTTATGAACTAATGCTACCTCAATAAATTTAATAAAAATTAAAAAAAAATTGGAATGGGGAAAAGAGAATAGAGATACGGGTAGAAATACACTAAGGAATATAAATAATAAAAGCAAGCATAACGAAATTGAAATAGAGAAATAAAATGAAATAGCATGAAAATAAAAGGTATGGAAGATAGGCATACAAATGCTAATACATTCATTTTCTAGAAAATATAAATCATAAAATATAAACATTTTGAAATATAATTCAAGAAAATTTTCCTGAAGTAAAAAAATACTTAAGTCTAGAGATTGAAAAGGCAAACTGTGTCCCTGGGAAACGGACACAGAATGGTCATATAAGGATATATTCTACTAGTATTACTAGATTAAAAAGATAAAGAATTATGTGGTGAGCCCCCCAAAATTAAAAGCTGCTTATTAGCAAAAAGAACCAGTTTGAACTTGTACATTTCCATAGCAATATTCAATGCTAAAGTTTGTGAAGCAACGCCTACACAATTCTCCAAGAAAGAAAGCATCCTCCAAATTTTGTACCCAGCCAAATGGATGTACTAACGAAAGGCACAAATAGCGTAGAAAATGAAGGAATTCAAAGAATATCAGTCCTAAAAATCTATGGCAAAAGAATTGGTAGTGAGCATTGAATCTTTTTAGTTGTAGGACTATGATGAATATAATTATGAGCATTAAGGTAGTAGAACGAATTTCAAATGTTTAAAACATACCCTGACAGAAGATGTAGATGCCTGATCACTGCACTGCACACCTGAAGCTGAAGCTGAACAATAATGAATGTCAACTACAAGTTTTATATATATATATATATACATGTATATATGTATATATATGTATATATACATATATATATTATATATGTATATAGTTACAAGAAGCAAAATGCAACATTAGGAATAGACACAGTGGAAATGTAATGGCTGTGTGCGATGTCAGAGGGATAGTGGATGGGGGAGGGGGGTTGACACAGTGTGAGGGATATAAATGATAAATGTCTAACTATTACATTATTTTGTGCATCTGAAACTAATAAAAAAAGAAAAGAAAAGAAAAGCACACCCTGACAAAGTAGAAACAAATATGAATAACAAAAGTTGAGAGAAGATAGGAGATTGTGTCATGCTGAATTCCTCACCTTTAATATGTGGGAGCAAAAGTGTTTCACTTAAATATGACATATCAAGTAAAAGAGACAGAAGTGCCTTTAACTGATGAGAGTGATATTAAGATTAACAAAAATCAAGTGGGGGAGGAGAGAGAAAGAAGGCAGGGTAAAAAGTACATAGACGTTGCATTATTGTCCATAGTAGGTAATTACCTACCTTTGACAGGTAATTAAATTCAATGCAAAGTAATAGAAGATTAAGGATGTTATACAAAATTATAGCTGTAAAACATAATCTTTAGGATGAAACCACAATTCTCCTATTTATTAATAGAAATGTGCACCACAAAAAATAAAATATACAACATAGTAGTTTTTTAAAGCAGTACATCTACAAAGCTTAACATAAAATCAGATGACAGAATCTAGACCAAACATTTTAGTCATACCAACAAATATAAACAGACTTAAACTCTATTAAAACAACTTGGAGATCGGATTAAAAAAACAAAGCTCAATTCTATACTGTTCACAGGAAACGGTTAAAGCAGAGAGATCCAGAAGATCGAGAAAGAAAAGTGTGGGGAATGGAACGGAGCAAAAACACAAACAAAAGTAAAGCATGAGCTGTAATCTTAATATCACACACGGTTTAACACAGACCTAGAAAAGCATTAATATATCATCTAAGGGTACTAATAACACCAAGAAACAAAATTAACACAGAAGATATAAAAGTTATAACTATATAACTTCAAATGAAATAAGGTCCACCTTCATAAAGCAGAAACTACAAGCTATATGAGGAGAAACGGCAAGTAAAACAGAAGCAGGAGACATCAATTCACCTTGCTCAGCCATATCAGATCATTGAAAAATTTAAGATACAGAGGACTAAAAAAAGTATAATCAATAAAGTAGATCTAATTAATATTTCACTGACTCTGAATCCTGAAAATAATGAATCTTCTTTTCAAATGTGAGACCACTCATGAAAGAAAGAAGGAAGGAAGGAAGGAAGGAAGGAAGGAAGGAAGGAAGGAAGGAAGGAAGGAAGGAAGGAAGGAAGGAAGGAAGGAAAAAAGAAAGGAGGAAAATAGGACCATAAATCAAGCCCCAAAGAATACTAATTTCAAAAAATAGAATTAATACAGGCACTATTTTCTAAGTACAACTAAAAAAATACTAATAAGATAACAAAGAAATTACACAGTATCTTAAAAATTTAACACAATGTGTAAACACTCAGTGAAGGAAACTTTAAGACAGTGCTTAGTGATGCAACAAACTGGTCAAATGGAAAATTTATCACGTTCTTGAATAGGAAGACGGAGTATTATAAATACCCCAATTCTCCTAACCTATCCAGTAAATATAATGCAATCCCAAAGTAGCATTAGGATTTGTTTTTTAATTAGATAGGATGATGCTAAAATCATACAGAAAAGTAAAAAGCATGAACAATCCAGGAAAATTCTATAAAAGAATTACCAGCCTTTTTGTATTTTCAAATTTCATAAAATTTTAGTAATTAAACAATGTGCTACTAGTGCATGACTAAAGAGATACACAACGGAATCCGAATGAAAAGACTGTAAATAAATATATATTGGAATTTTATTTACAATGAAAATGTAGCTCGAAATTAGTGATGCAAAGATGGATTATACAATAAACGTACTGAAACCATTACACATACTAGAAAAATAATAAAATTGGGTTTATGTCTCTCACTTTATACTGTTATGTCTCCCAGAAACCCAAGTCTATTCTCAAGACATGGGGAAGCAAGGGAAACTTTTTCACTATATACTCTTGAATTTTAAATCATGTAAATACATAAGCTTTTTAAAGAAATAAAATGCAAAGATACTTTTACTATGTTTAGTTTTGAAATAGTATACCTTTCTGATTATAAAAGAAACATGAGCTACAGAAATGTGAAAAATATAGAACATACAGGAAATGATCCAGACAAGAACAAATCCCAAAAACGCAGAAAGAAAGTAAACAGCCTTGTTATCTGCTCCTTTCTTTTTATGCTTCTATTTAATATATTTATTAAATTATACTTATTTAAATCACATATAATATTCCATAATATTGAACGACTTAGGCATAATACTTTTTAACTCAATTTCATGCCACAATTTTATTCTAACCCTTCACCTATGTCTTTGACATCAGAGCTTTTTGAATCACCTAACACAGTTTTCTAAAGTACACCATTTTCACCTTCCTTTAAGTTATTTGAAATGTAACACATTTTGAATCAATGTATTATCCTTTAGTGAATCTCATTCTAAGCTACAAATGCTCTTTCATATGACATTAGTGAATTTTCTTTTTTCTTCCTATAATTCTTAAATATAACCACTGTTAAGAGAATTTAAGTTACGAACTCCGAGATTTTGCTTTGAGTTTATTCACCGTACTGACTCAGCTTTATGGTTCAAACTTACCGTTTATTTGTTTACTTTCTCACACCAGGTTCATTTAAAGCATTCCTTTCCTTTATATCTTATTTGTACCAGCCTTCATTTCCATTTCACTTAAAGAGTCAATGTACTCTTCTTATCTCATCTTATTCTATAGCCACTGTCCCCTAAACATGTCTTTATTCTGTCCTTTTCATTGCATTAAATGTTCCTTGCTTCTTTGGCTGTCCAAATCCTGCACACCTTTCAGGATTCAAGACAAATTCCACTTCCCCTAAAAACGTTCTTTTTTTATTCACTGAACTCTTAGCACAGTTTTTTAATCTTCTGAATTTATAAAAATGTTTGTCAGTATATTTTACCAAGCAGTTTTTACTTATATGAAATAATTCAACTATTTTATTGTCAACTTTCACGTATCAATATCGTATGTCCCCAAGTTGGTGGTAAATTATGTGAGTTTATGAACCATGTTTTACCATTCTTAGTATCCCATCCAAAAGTGCATGTCACATAATAGGAGCTCTGCCTTATGCAGACCCTGAGAAACTTCGTCAATTTTCAAAATCCTAGTTTATCCATGTTTTTAGACCGGATGATCTTCAGGGCCTGTCTCAGACTAACTCTCCGATGCCAATTTAATTGCTGAGTACTATTCATACTTCCCACTAGATGGCACCAACACCACATAAACACTAGAGAAAATTGACTTTTTGAGTTGTAAAAACGAATAATCAGGAAGGGCAGCCTGTTATGTACAACAGTTATAATTTGTGAAATAAAATAGAGAATCATAGACTTTTCCCTCATTTTTAACTGGACAGATATTTGGTAATAAATAATTTAATGAGTATCTCCCAAAAAAACAATGTTTTGGAGTAATGTTTATGAAATCAATCCAAAGTACTTTATTTAACAGAGATTTACTGGGTGACTACTCTGTACACAATGCTATGACAGTGTTTGAGGCCACACAAATACAAATAGTACATGGATGCTCTCATAAGGAAAATAAGACGTATATATATTTTAAAAACTATAATACAAGGGAAAAATGGGAACATTCAGAGCATACAGATATTGCTTTCAGCTGCAGAAATCAGCATTGGTCTTCAGGGGAATTGGGGTATTGTAGATGAATTTTGGGTTACAGGTTCAATGTGTTGTGTCACATAAAAAAGAAAAGCATGTTGAAGCAGACAGTGGAGGATACCGAATGTCAAATGAAGGTCTTTGGACTTTATTCAGTAGATAATGGGACAAAACTGAAGCCTTTCCACAGAGTTTCATAAAAGTCGTGTCTGCTCACAGAAAGACTAGATGAGCTCATTATGGAATCTAAAAATAATCAAATTCATAGAAGCAGAGAGTAGAATAGTGATTCCCTCCAGGAACTAGAAGGGAGAAATGGGGAGGTGATGGTCAAAGGGTACAAAGTTTCAGCCACGCAAGAAAAATAAGTTCAGCCTATAGCTAACAATAATACTGCACTGTATACTTGAAATTTTCCAAGAGGATAGACCACATGCTAAGTGCTCTTATTACAAAATAACAATAATTAATAATATTAACAATAATAAAGGGGGCAGGAAGAAACTTTTGGAGGGGATGGAAATGTCTATGACCTTGATGGTGGTGAGTTTCATGAGTGTATAATCATCATTGTATACATTAAATATGTGCAGCTTTTTATATGTCAATTATACCTCAATACAGTATTTAAAAAAAAATGATACATCTGCTGGTGGTGTGGCGCTTTGATAAGAATGAAAGAGGGCTACTGTTTGGAGGGATATGACAGCATATTCCCATGATGGCTTGAAGATAAATGATGATGACAGTGATGAAGGATTTAAGGCATCGGGGACCTTAGTGTAGGATGGATTGAAGTAGAGGGCAAGGAAACGAGAACCAAGATTAATAACTGGAGAATAACTAGAGAAAACTGGGAGCTGTTTTGTTTTTGTGAGTTATGAAGGAATTAAAAATCATGAACTCTGAACATCTTGAGTTTTAGTAACCGACACTACAGCTTCTCTCTCTCTCAATAAATTCCGTTCTTTTTCTGCTTAGTAACCGCAGCAGCTCCCAATTCCGGTTTCTGTACATGCTACATGCTTGCTGACGATTTACAATGCTACTGGATCTGCTGCGTCAGTGTTATGATAGCATCACCATCGAAAGCCAACAACACATAGCTGGGTCTTTGTTGAGTCTATTAGTAATGGCTACAGAATTATGTAAGTCTTTTGGATTCTTCTCTCAAGGAACCTTTTCAAGGGTTTTAGAACAGTATTGGGAAAATACCTGGCATCGCCCCAGGAAACTTCTTTGTCCCTTTCCTTTTTCTCAGAAGCACAAACTCTTCCTTAATTCAGTTCGGCTTAGAATAACAATGTTAATCGAATACCAGCTATACGTCAGAGGCTGCGACAGACTCTCCGAGCACAAATATGAGTAAGACAAGACTCCTGCTCCTGTGAGCTCAGAGAAGAGACTACAGGACACTGATTGTGCCTCTGGCTGGAAGGGGAGGCGCTGGTTGATAAGGTTCCTGGAGGAAGTGATGCCTAAATTGAATCCAAAAAAAGAAGAAAAAAAGAAAAGAAAAGCCCACCTGATCACATAACTGGAGATGAAGGATGTTTTAAACGCAGGAAATAGCCTAAACAAGACAGGGAGGCCTGACACAGCGCATTGCATGTTAGAAACCACGAGAAGATTGGGGACATAAAACGATGGTGCAAGGATGACACCCTGAGGCTGCAGGAACAGGTGCTGAGGCCGGAAGCAGAGGCAGGAAAACATTACAGAGCCTATGGCCGAGTGAAGGACCCCGTCTGCAGACGGTGGAGAGAAACACTGGGGTGTCTTGAGGGTATGACAGCACACATTAGCATTTTAATTTAGGGGGGATTATCTTATTTTAGAAACAAGCAATACAGCATTTATTAAACAGGAAAAAAAGGAGAAAACATGAGGTAAGTGAAAAAGGAGGAGGCTCGGGGGAGGAGAAAAAGATAAAACAAACCTGTAATCTACTCCTAGACAAACACATCTTAAATTCTGTATCTGTACCTTCCGATTATTTTCTCATTAGATTGTTATCGAGCACATGGTCTCCACACACCATAGGAATATTTCGGTGTCTCAATCAAAACATGAATCAAAAGGGAAACGTTCCAAATATTAACTATGTTTTATGTAGAGTTATAAGAGCTGCACTGGCCGCTCTCAGGTCTGAGCCCTACCGTTACCATGACAACCTTCACAGCAAAAGGCAAAGCTGACGAAGTTGCTCTGATCCGGAGTGTTGCCTTGCCATTCGATGCTTCATAATTTTTCCTATCAAATAAATCACAGCCAGCCTTCACGCACACTCTGTCATACATCAGAAACCTTAACATACCTAAATTTTATATTTCAATGTATGCTTCCCCTATGTATACACTTACTGGAGTCATAACTGGCCCATGCTATAGGTGCTTCTGGACCTCAGAAAAATCTGGCAGTGGACAAAAGCAAAAAAGGAAAAGCATTTTGTATATATTTTTATTCTGCCTTGATTTAAGCTCCCTAGTACAAAATGGAAGAAGCAGGTCCAAGAGGAAGTTGCCTCGGTTCTCTCAAACTCGGTTGGACTATTAAACCTGAATTTGATTAATACTTGACCCATCTACTCTCCCCTCTGCATCCCTAAATTTATCAGTAATTTCCCTTTTTTCCTCTTTTTCATAGAAGTACACATAGGCCATATATGCATTTATTTTTATGAGATTATCCTGCACATCATTTTTGTAATTTACTTATTAATATCGGTAAACTTTTTTTTCACCCAATATATTATAAGTCACTTTCCATGTCATTTTTTTAAGCTACAACATTGTCCATTCTAAGGACATGCAACATTTTACTTTATCCAACTCTTTTTCTTAACATGTTGTGGTTGTTTTTTTTCATTTTTTTTCTGTTATAAACAACATTGCAATGAGCATCCCATTAGTTATTTTTACATGTATGCATTTCCTTAGTATAAATGTCTAAATTAGAGTTATTACACTGTGAATTTTATTCTACTTCTAACTTGGAACATGCGACCCTAGTTCTCACTATAAGCTTCTATTACTAAATAATTGCTCTGCCCCAAATAAAAAATTTTGCCCCAAATAAACAAAATATATCCTTCACTGAAGACATACTCAATTCCAAGCACTAATCTAAGTACTTTACCTGAACTTACTTGTTTAATCTTCAAAACAATGCAGTGGAATAGGTATAATTATTAGCCTCATCTTACGTACAAGGAAACGGAGCCGCAGAAAAGTTAAACGTGCCCAAGTGTACACAGCCCAAGAGCCTGTGCTTTTCAGTCACTATGCTATTCTTGTCATGCTCAGCTCCCTCCCATTGTTCAGGCTTTGTGCAAAGTGCCTTCCCAGACCACTGTTTGTAAAGTACTCCCCAGTCACACGCCATCAGCACACTGCTTATTCAGTAGCTGCCCTTCTCCACCCACTGCCCCGTATCTAGTCTATGACAAATAAATGGTAAACATGAGTCAATATTTATTTAATGTGTGAGAGAAACAGCAGGAAGACAAAAGAGATTGTTCCAATATCATTCAGGAACAGACATTTATATAGTCAGCCAGGCAAAGGATACCAAAATAAGATAACTGAGTTAGATTGCAAGGCTGGCGAAGGTTTTACAGTCCAATAAGCCATATCAACTTTAGTTTAGCTTTTCTAACTAGGCTGCAAAAGCATAATATCTTACCAACACCCCCTTCTCTCTCATACGGAATTTTCCATTGAGTCTAGTGCCCACCCATAATCCAAGATGGTCTCAGATCCTTAATTTAGTTGCGTTCCAAAGACCCTTTTTTTCAAATAAGTTCATTATCACAAGTTCCAAGTTGAGGGTACACACATAGCTTTCTGGGAGCCACCATTCAACCCATTACAGTAGGCACTATGTATATAATTATTATGTAAATACAAATATACTGCCTGTTATCTGTTCCTACTTATGTGTGTGACGTGTTTGAGTTTTGTTATTATCACATCCCTACCATTTAAAATAGTGCCTAAAATGTAGTAGATACTCAATAAACATTAGTTGAATGAGTTAATAGGGTCACTCAAAAATATACTATGTATGTAACTGCCATATGTTTATTTTACCTTATGAGTTTGGTTGGTGACAACTAAATCCTGAGGGCTTCATCTCTGGGTAAACTGCTAAAACTGACTACCAGAGTCTGTATCGTGATTGCCTAACGCCAAGAAGCCTGACTCCAAACTTCTAACGTGCTTCACGTACCTCACCTTACAGAGACCACTCTTCTAAGTGGGTGCATCCATCCCACCGCTGCAAATCACCGTCTCTCTGTGAGCCTCATGCCTGCACTGGGCTGTCCTGTACTCTCCCCTTCACTTCGCCCGCACATTTAGCTGGTCCTCCCACAAAGAGGTGAAGTCTACACTGTTGATTCCCATGTGCTCGTTGAAACACAATTTAATAGAAGTTATGAAGGAACATCACTCCCACACTCTCCCTCACAACACATCTATGAGAAATCATAAAGAAACAAACAGCTCTTATGTTTGCTGTCTCCCAGGTTAGGAATGAGGAGCTGTCCGTGTGGGGTGGTTTCACACAGGCCTGGAGCGCCTTCCCAGCGAGTTTCACCATGGAAACCCTAACAGAGTTGCAGCCTGCATCTGTCTTATACTGGCCCAGATCTTTGACAACCAAGGTCTTTTGCATCTTGTCAATTGACCCTCAGAATCACGTGTAAGGGAGGCAGAACAGGCTTCATTATTCCTATTTTATATATGAAGGATCAGTGTTTCAGAAAGTTTATATGGTTGTCCCAAGCCACGGGATAAAAACATGTCTGGGACTGAAACAGATTGTCGACAGCCACTCGGTTGTTTTACACCTCCTTACTTATTCCTGCTGACAAGGTCTTTGCCCACTTCCCCAAGTCGGTAGCCATAACTCTACACGACCATGAAATACCAAAATAATAACTGAGTTAGATGTGCCATTATGTTTTGATTCACATGAATTATCTCAGAAAATAATCACTTTTCTTTATATGTTTGAGTTTTAAACAGAAATATATTCATAACCACTTTTTTGTATATGTATTATCTAAAGCGAGGAAGGCTTGCATTTTATCTTTCTTTTCTTTCCTGAGGACTATACTTCACATTTGTCCATTTTTATTTTATTAACAGTTCTCCAGGTGTAGTAACAGATGATTCCAACCGTGTCCCTGTACAATTAGCTTCCCCACGTGCCTTGCTGAAGAAGTGTTTTCTCTCTGCAGAGAGCCAGGAACTAAAAAAGGACCCAGGGCTCGGAGGCAGGAGGCCTCGCCTTATGCCCTCTGCTCCACACTGTCTGTGACTGGACATTCTTTACTTCCTTAAGCTTCTGTTCTAGAAGCGTGTAAAACACAGCAAAGAATCCCACCTAATGCTGCTTACTTCAAAAGAAAAAGTCTCAAAAGAGCTATTTGTTCTTAGATGAAAGATGTTGCAAATACTAAAAGCCATCCTATTTCAAACTATTCTAAAGCAAGATTTATATTTCTGCTGACATTGGCATGTTCTGTGGAATACAGCTTAAAGTAAATCTCCCTTTGGCATTGGCAAAACTATGAACGATGGTGACGTGGATGGGGTGATGCCGGATTAACATGAGTCACATGCAGTGAAGCACTGAAGGAGAAAGGGTGGAACACGGCAGAGCAGGCACTAGATTCGACCATCTCCTTCTTTCTAATCATCTGCAGTAAACTAGTCGGAGCAGATAGCCTGGCAAGAGATCAGTTTCTTCAGAGCCTGTTTGACCTCTCGGTTCCTTAGGCAATAAATAAAAGGGTTGAGAGCAGGGGTGACGACGGCATAGAAGACGGAAATAACTTTGTTCATGTTGAAAGCATAGATAGCTCGAGGCCGAGCATACATAAAAATAGTGGCGGAATAGAAGATGGTGACCACCACGAGGTGGGAAGCACATGTGGAGAAAGCTTTCTGCTTTCCTGTGGGCATGCGGAGAACGGTGGCCAGAATGCACCCGTAGGACAGGACCGTGATGGAGAGGGGGGAGAGGAAGATGACCAGCGCCAAGACAAAGTCCACCAACTCGGCTATGGACATGTCTGTGCAAGAGAGGTTAAGTACTGGGGAGATGTCACAGAAGAAGTGATTGATGACATTGGGACCACAGAAGCTGAGGCGAGAGATGAAGTAGATCTTAGCCAAGGAGATGCCAAAACCAATGGCCCAGGAAGCAAGAGCCAGGCGGAAGCAGAGCCCGTGGCTCATGGTGCTGGCGTAGTGCAGCGGGCGGCAGATGGCCACGTAGCGGTCATAGGCCATGGCAGCCAGGAGCACACACTCCGTGCACATGAGTGCGATGAAGAAATAAAGCTGGATCATACAGTGAGTGAAGGAGATGCTGTTGCTCACAGACCAAAAACTACACAGCAACTTGGGAACCGTCACCGAGATGTACCAGGTCTCCAAGAAGGACAGGTTGGCCAGAAAGAAGTACATCGGCTTGTGCAGTGGCCGGTTCTGCTGCACCAGCAGGATGATGACGACGTTTTCAGCCACTGTCAAAACATAGGCCACGAGGAACATCAGGAACACGGCGGCACGCATGCCCCCACTGCCCGGGAACCCCACCAGAATGAACTGGGTGACCCTTGTCTGGTTCTCCACTTCCATGTTGGAGACACAGGGCTTAGCTCTCCTGGGGGAAAAATCACTTGGTCAGACTCCACGGTGCAGTTAGACTCTTCCCTCCTTTGCCTTCTCTAACGAGCAATAACAGGAACAGTATCATGTAGTAAAATGTATTACAGGCTAGACCATGCAGTGGGTACACGATGCACACAGTGTAATTTAGTTCTCGCGTAGCCTCTTTATATGTGTTATTAAATCTATTTTAGTGATGAAGAAACCGCGTCTTGGAGCATTACTAAGTAACTTACCAAGTTCCCACTGGCAGCACGGCAGGAATCAAATGTAAATCTAAAGCCCACTTTCTGTGTAATATCCTCCACTGTCCTTCACAACCACCACGCCCCATGTGACACTGCCAGTTCCAAAGAATATACCTGATTTTCCTGGCCCATCATCTACCCAGACCTCCGGAAGTTCTTCCTTCCAGCTTATGTATCCCTCACCTGCTACTACTTTCCTTTCCATGGAGATGGGAGTGCAGCTGTCGTCATCTGTGAGGTACAAGATGAGATGGGAAGAGTCATGTTCTTCAGGATTAAAACCCTGGACCATGTCTGCCCTGGATTTGCTGTATGACCTTGAAATATTATCCTCTCTGAAACCCAATTTCCTCTTCTGTAAATGTACATATTAATATTCAGCTTATATCCCTATGGATCAAAATCCAAATGAAATAAATGTAAATGAAATTTATATGAACGATAAATAACAGTAAGTGTGAAAGAGGCTCTTACCCCACAGGAGGGAATTAAAAAGGTCGGGATGGGCTAATAAGAGGAAGGAGTGTAAAGGCTATGAGCCAAGTAGAGTTGTAGGTAAAAGAATTATGGGCTTCCTCTCAGAAAGCTTTCTGTCCTTGCAGGTGGAGCTTTTTAAAAAAAATGAACAAAGCTAGAAATACATAATAAAATTTGAGACATTTTCCATGAAGGCTGAAAAACAGAAAATGCTACTAGTGTGATCAAAGAAGGTCCCTATGACCTCTGAGGAAGTGACATCTAGACAGGAGGGATTCCAAGGCCCCAACCCTTTGAAGAGCTGAGCTGAGAGGGAGCTGCACGGAAATGCGGCCACCACTGCTGAGCTGTGATGGATGGGGAGGGTACAGAGGACCAGGTGGGAAAGGTAGGCAGGCCCATAGATAGTAATAAAGGATGTGAACAGTGTTCTAAACACAGTTGGAAGCAAGTGAAGGATTAAAGCTGAATAGGGCACAGTATGATTTATGCTCTGGAAAGACAACCCTGTCATCGCCCAAGACCCCATGGAAGCAAGAGTGGAGGCTGGTTGGAGGCTATTCAGAGAAACTGCCCGTAACCTTGACTACTACAGTGGTGTCAGAGATGTGGGTCGATATAAGATACATTTTAGAAGAATCTTTAACAATAATTGATGGATTGAATCCGGGCGTAAAGGAAAAAGAGAAATCAAGGAGGAATCTCACATGTCAGCTTATTGCATGGAAGTGATGCCATTTACTAAGATGGGGAAACCTGGGGTGTTTACAGCACTTTTCTCAAAGTTGAGGACGTACCAATGGGCAAGAATTTGGTAGGGTATGGTTTGATTAGTTTTAACATGAAGCCTGAGCCATCAGTCCAGAAAATTCTGTAACAATAATCTGTTGAGCACTTACTAGGTGCCAGGATGTTTGCTAGTTCTTTTCACACAAGATCCCATTTAATCCAGGAAACACTACTGATAAGGTATTGCTATTCTAATTTTACAAAAGACACTTAGATTAATATTACTAAATTAGAGAGTGATGGAATCAGAATTACAGCCGAGACGGGGTCTCTCTGACTGAAAGAATGCCCTGCACTTTGCTGACACAGATGAGGAACAGCAGATTTGGGACTCACTGCCTCATTTTTACCTTTAAAATTTCTGACTATTTTAGGAAATGTTCTCCAATCCTACTGAAATTTCATCATAGACACAAACTATAATGATAAGCCCAAATTATATATGTATATCTATATATATGACAGATACATACTCAATCAGACACACAAAACAGAAACGAACAGAGTAAAATGCTTGGTAAATGTATCAGAGAAGAGATAATCACTCGACTGAGTCTTGAAATATAAATGAGAGAGAGGATGACGCATTCGGGCAGACGAATGAGTGAACCGCAGTATGAAACAGCCTGGCATTTTCAGGGAAGCAACTCATTAAGGCCCGACTGCTGTGTGAGTGGGCAAATTATGAGTGAATGTAGAGTGAACAGGGATGAAGGGAGAGAGAGAGACACTGAAAGCAGTGTCACGGGCCAGATCAGGGAGACCTTTGTGTGAAATAGGAAGGCATTTAAAAGTTATCGTGCAGTATAGACAACAAGCAAGCGCTGGCTGTTCTTCAGATGATTGTAACATCCTCGTATCTCACCCTGGCTTTTGATGCGGGGATGAATTAGGACGGGTCAGGGCTGCCAAACCTGAGAGAAAAGTTAGAAGACACCCTCCCAGCAGACATTTAAAAGACACACACAGAGAGAAAAACCTCCCCAGCTGCATTTGTTAAAAAGACAAAGATGAACATATTTAGACATACCTGTTCACAAACGACACACATCACTTTGCACTCCCAAAGGAAGTTCAACACCAAAACAATCTTCCCTATTCCTCATCAACCGAATGAAGAGTGCATGGGCACTAATTATTGCATTCTCATAGGAGGAACTGACCATATCTACTGTCAGGGCATTATTTTATCATAAAATTCACAGATGTTTTTCAGTCATAGTAGTTTCTACTCCATTACAGTGTAATCAAACTTGTCACCCCTTAAAGCAGATTTTTACCATTGCTCTAGAATCAAATATCCTAGCTTCTTCTCTCCATTCTTGCTCCTACTGCGTATGCATTTCCCCTTAATTTTGTCTGCATTCTGCACAAGTGTAGGTTCCAAGTAATTCAAATTTTATGAAAACATAACCTCCATCCCTGCTGAGACAGCAGCAGTTTTTGTAACCACCACCACCACCACCACAAATGAATTGCTGGGAAGACGCAGCAGCCTGCAGTAGGAGAAGCCTGAAGGCTTAGGAGGCTCTGCAGGTTGGGATCAGAATCCGGGACACTTATTTCTGCTGCAACACCAAGAGATGCCTCGGGAAAGTCGAAAGGGAAATGTGTTCCCTCAACTCACTACACACCTGGCTGCACTTAGAAAGTTCAAAACATGAGAACATCAATCGCCCTGACAGCTGGCTGAGAACTGAGGTTGGATAGAAGGAAGGAGCGTGACAGTAGAATTAAATATTTAGGATTTGAACATTGCTGTGCCCTAGGAGCCTGGAACAGAGCTGTCTGCAGTGTTAGAAAGTGATGCTCTGAGAGGGGACCCTTACCTTGGCTCCGCAGACTCTGATGGGGTGGAATAGGAAAGAAAGTCTTCACTGATGCTAAAGTAGGAAGAAGTAGAAAAGATTCGGGTATTGAATCGATGTGAGGAACCCACTCTCTAAACCTAGAAGGACTGAAAGGGCACAGATTACCCAGCTGCTTCCCTACTGCCAGCCAGCAGTAAAGGAGAGGTGAGCCCCAGGCAGGAGGGCCACATTTCTGTGCCTGCTGTGGCACCAGGCTGGTTCTCTGAGCACCCCAGGGCCAGGGCACCCCTCAACCGGCCCGGGGAAGCTGAAGTGATCTTAGGCACACCAAGCTTGGAAGATCTTTGGATTCTAAGGGCTTTAAATGGTATCTAGACTTTCTCTACATCTCTGCCAAGACCCAAGAGAAAAGAACCTTGACGATGGCCATGCAGGTCTCTGTGGGAACCATGAGAAATTTCTCTTGGGCTACTGTGGCAGTCTGATTTGTTTTATGTAATACTAGTTCCACAGGGGGAAATCTACTTACGGCCACGTGCTTTAGAAAGAACCACATTTCAATGTATGCTTTGTTGAAACATGAAGAGAAAAAAATTACTACCTTTACATCTACATTATTTTCAATTATTATTCAATCTTCAGCTTACTTGAAACAGAACATTTACATATTAGTGCCCCAAGGGAGATATTAATATTCGAAGTAGACTTATACTGCTACACCTCAGTAAGTTTTAAAGTTTTCGTTATAAATGCTTGTGCCATAATTGTGTGCTACATAAATTTTACCATGATGGGATCATCGTAACTTTGTCAGTTGCCTTCAGGAGCCATTTAACCAATATTGCACCATCTGGGACTAAACTCTAGTTCACTAAACATCACTTCTCTGTAAACTGCTGAACTCTGAAGCAGCCCTCACCAAAAGAAAAGCTGTTCAATTCACTGTGGTTTCACGAAATGGTAAATGGGGATATTGGCAGGTATTAACAATACAGGCTGCCACCCTTGTTAATGATTACTAAGCAGTCTTTAATATAGTTTCTCTTATAGAGCTGAAGCATGAAAACCAAATTGCAGGAAATAAAAATGAGGCACTTCTTTCAAATATCTGGCCTTGATTTACCTCCAAGTCCCAGAAAACCTGACATCCCCTAGAATGCATAATTTGAATATTATCCACAATTGTCCCGCATGGATTTTAAGTATAGCGTGATGTCGTGCTCACAAATAGAGATGCAAATGACAATCATTGCACTATTCACGTTCTCATCAGCTGTGTAGTGGCAATGTTCCAGGGAGACTGAAAAGGGGGAGCACACTTCTCCAAAGATAGGAATGTCCTTTTCTTGTGAGGGGGTTCTATGAGTTACTGAGGCTGTGATCCTCTGTACTAGGTATCTGCAGTCCAAATTTCAAACAAAGGACCCCAAATAGGTCAGAGATGTTCCGCAGATAACAAACTGGCTGTATTCTATGACATGCTGACACTGTCTTATCCTCGAATTCAGCTACGACCTGCAGGCTTTTCTTGGAGCTGTGTTTGTCTATATCTGTTGGCAATTCCAGGTTGGAGAATTCTGAAGATTCCTACCCAGGATATATGGGAAGCAATCAGGAAACCCAGGGAAGTCATTGCCATGCTGTTCCTCAAGTCCTGAGGTCCCTTGGTTGCTTACCTTCATTGTTTCAGCCGTCTTCGCTCTGTTGCTGTGCTATGTCCAGGTGTTTTAATCGAAGGGGCAGTTTTTAAATTATTATTATTGCTGATTAGTATTCCAGGAAATGATGTGACCACAGTTTTTATCTATTCAGCACTTGGACATTTGGCTCTGTTTGAGGCACTCCTTCAACACCTACCCAGGCCATTTACAACTGTGCCTTAGCATCCACTTCCTGCTGGGTAGACACTGAACGTCACCCAGAAGTGAAATCTTAGTGCCTCCTCAGGATTTTTCTAAGCACGTGTCCAGCCCTGGGTGTGCATTTAGCTTTCTCAATTCTCCAGCATAGACCTGGGGTCTTAAAAGGCCTTATTCTCCAACTTCTGGATATTTCCACTCTCTTCCTTCCCAATCTTTTCAATCTATCTCTTGCTTGTCTCCACAGTTATCCCTCACCTCGGGCTGCTGTGGCCAGTACTTCTGCCTTTACATACTTTTGGCAAATGAGAAGCAATTCCAACCCTGAACATGCTCTGAGTCAGGAACACAAAGGCAAGCTTTTAGGGCAGTCCTTCAGGAGCCTGCCAGATAGGTTGAAACTCACAAACACAATTCTTTGCGCATAAGGTCCATATTGCTATTTTTGGCTAGCAACCTGGACCAGAAACGTGGGCTGTCACCTTCATGGCTGCCATCAGTCTGGGAGATGGAGGATGACAGGTGACCACTTGACATGCCCCAGCAGTATGTGAGTACAATGCAGCAGCTTCATTCTTCATTAATCTTTCCCTTCTTTGTTGTTAATTGCTCACTAGATTCCAGAGCTCTGCAAAAATTAATTCCGAAAAATTCTGCCAGCTTATTAGCTATTTTTGTGGAGGGATGGAGTCTTAGAATTCCCCACTCCACCATTTTCAGTGATTTTTACTGAAATGTCATTACTTTGAAGTGAATATATATCTAGTTTTTAAAGATCTTTGTTATGAATTAATGCTGAATTATATTAACCACCTTTTTTGCGCCTCTTGAGATAATCAATTATTTTCCCTTGTAGTCTATTGATAGCGTAAAATAAACTGATTTATTTTTGGATGTTGAACCAAACTTGCATTTCTTGCATAAACTCCCCAAGGTCATGATCTATTATATTTTTGTAACCTACTGGATTTTATTTGGTAATATTTTATTAGAATTGTCTGTGTTCATGAAGGTGTTTGGTCTGTGCTTTCTCTTTTCTCGTAATGTTTTGGTTCGATTATGGTGTGAGGGTAATTCTGGCTTCAGAAAATGATGTGTAAGTGTTTCCTCTCCTATTTTCTAGAAGGGTTTGTGTAGAACTACGTTGTATGATGTGTTACTTTTGGTAGAATCCATTAGTGGAGCCGCCTGGACCTGAAGTTTTCTTTGTGGGAAGGTTTTTAACTGTAATTTCTTTCATAGATGGAAAGTTTTCAGGCTACTGATTTTTTTTTCATGTGGGCTTTGGTAGCTTTTTATTTTCCATATTGCCTTAGTATTTTATTTAATGTCTGTAGGATCTGTAGAGATGTGCCCTCTTTAATTCTTGATATGGTTGTGTTTATTCTCTTTGTTTCTTGATTAATCTGGCTAAAGATTTTCCAATGTGATTAAACTTTTCAGATAACTTAATTATGGTATCGTTGAATTTCTCAGTTGTTTTTCTGGGGATTTATTTTTAATTAAAGTTTATTGGGGTAACAATTGTTAGTAAAATTACATAGATTTCAGATGTACACTTCTGTGTTACATCATCTATAAATCCCATTGTGTGTTCACCACCCAGAATCAGTTCTCCTTCCATCACCATATGTTTGATCCCCTTTACCCTCATCTGCCACCCTCCTCCCCCCCTTTCTGGGGATTTTAAAAAATTGTTTCCTGTTTTATTTTTTTCCTTCTGTATCCTATGTATTTAATTTGATCTTTTCTGTCTAGTTTCTTAAAGTTATAGCTTGAGTCATTGATTTGAGAAATTTCTGACATAAGCATTTAATGCTTTAAATTTTTCTGTAACCTTTGTTTCAGTGGCCAGGGACAAATTTTATATATAGTATTTTCTTGTTATTAAATTCAAAATATTTTTCTAATTTCCTTTGTCGTTAATTTATGGATTATTTAGAAGAATAGGATTTAGTTTCCACATATTTGAGGGAATTTTCAGAGGTCTCTTTCTTACTTATTTCTGACTTAATTCCATTATGTTTAAAGGAAATACTCTATATGATTTCAATTATTTTACAAGTGTTGGCATTTGTATTCTTCTGTTGCTGGATGGAGTGTTTTAAAATTTTCAATTAGGTCAAGTTGGTTCAAGTATGCTATCTTTACTGGTTTTCGTCTACTTGATCTATCAAATACTGGAGAAGGATGTTAACATCTCCAATAATAGTGGTGAATGTATTTTAATGCATTTGTAGCTCTGTTATTAGATTATTAGAATATTTATGTGCCCTTGACTAATCAATACCCTTATCATTATATGTCTTACTTTTTGCTGGCAATATTCTTTATTCTTCTGATCACTTCATTTGATGTTAATACAGTCACTCTAGCTTTCTGATTTTAGTATTGCATGGTATGTCTTTTTCATCTTTTTTACTTTTATCCATCTATGTCTTTTTATTTAAAATGGATTGATTGTAGAGAGCACATAGCTGAGTCTTTCCATTTTTATCCTAAATGATGTCCTCTGTTTTTTTAATTACTATGCTTAGACAGTTTTCATTTAATGCTATCACAGGTTAACTTGCATTGAAATCTACCATCTTGCTGTTTGCTTTTATTTTTGTCTCATTTGTTCTATGTTTCCCATTTCTGCCTCTCTTTTTATATTAATTACTTTAATTATTTCATTTTACACCTACTGGCTTATTAAAGCTCTTTCCAGGGAGCAGTAAGATTGGGAAGAACTTCCCACCGACTCCCATCTTCATAAATGACACTGGGTGAAGCAGCGCAGTGAATAGTAGGATATTCTTGAAAGCCATTCTTGAAACCATGGTATCACAACAGTTTAGTATGTTGGTCAGACGTGTAGGCCGAATTGAGATAAAAGCCCAGATGATGAAGGACAATCTGTAAAGTGTGGACTGCCTGTCAAGCCTTAGATACACAGGGTTGTGAGGCAGGAACAAACTGCATGGGGTAGTCTCTTAAGGGAAAGTGATTAATCGGATTTAATTAAAACCTCTTTCTTCACTGGGCTCTAGCCAAGTGCTCATTCCCTGTGGGAGCAGCACCTTCATTTTGGACTTATCACTCTGACTCTGATTTCTTCACTTTCAACAGATAGAAGTTCATAGCTTTTAAAGTTTAATTTTATTCTGAGCCGGTTTTAGCTTGTTGCTTGTCCTATCAGAACTTAATTTTCAGGCCTTTATTTACGCCATATTTTGTTGCCTGAAGTTGTTTGCACATTTTTTGTTGTAATTTTTATAGCTTTAATAAAGGATGAATGGGTAATAATTTTACTGAGTTCTTTCATATGTAAATACCGTGTTTCCCCCCAAATAAGACCGGGTCTTGTATTAATTTTTGCCCCAAAATACTCATTATGGCTTATGTTCAGGGGATGTCATGCTAGGGCTTATTTTCCAGTTAGGTCTTATTTTGGGGGCAACACGGTATGTAATTCTGTCACCATTTGAAAGTGAATGATGTCAAGAGAATGAAAAGACAAGTCACACACTGGAAGAAAAGTTTTGCAAAAAGACATACCTGATAAAGAACTGCTATCCAAAATACACAAAGAAGTCTTAAAACTTGACAATAAGAAAACAAACAAGCTGATTTAAAAATGGTTCAAATACCTTAACAAACACCTCACCAAAGAAGATACACGGATGGCAAATAAAAAATATATGAAAATATATGCTGCACATCACATGTCATCAGGGAAATGCAAATTAAAACAATGAAATACAACTACACACCTGTCAGAATGGCCAAAATCCAGAACACTGACAACAGCAATTACGGGTGAAATATGGAGCCACAGAAACTCTCATTCAGTGCTGGTGGGAATGTAAAATGGTGCAGCCACTTTGGAAGACAGTTTGATGGTTTCTTACAAAACTAAACGCATATTCACCATATGATCCAGCAATCATGGGTTTTGAAATTTACCCGAAGGAGTCAAAAATATGTCCACATAAAACCTGCACACAGACGTTTATAGCAGCTTTATTCATAATCACCAAAACATGAAAACAAACAAGGTGTCTTTCCGTAGGTGCATGGATAAACTGTGGTACATACACACAATAGAATGTTATTCTGTTCCCAAAAGAAATGAACTATTAAGCCATGGAAAGACATGAAGGAAACTTAAATGTGTATTACTAAGGCAAAGAAGCCAATCTGAGAAGGTTACCCATCGGCATGTCCTCAACTATGAGGAAAATGCCTGTAAACATCCCAAGTTTCCCCATCTTAGTAAATGGCATAATTTCTATGCAATAAGCTTATATTATATATGGCATGATCTAAGACGAGGCTCCCTCGTGGATTACTGACATGCAAATTATGTGGTTCTGGCCTATGTAAGAACATTCATTGATCAGATGGAGGAACACTTTATTCAAATGCAAGGATGTGGCCACAGCAGTCTTCTTTAGTGTAAGCGTGGGAGTCCCATCTATACTTATCTGATCTCCTTTTTGGTTTTGAGGATAGATAATAGAAAGTTCTTACAGTCTTTACTCTTTACCTCTGAATTTCTCTAAAACTTTCCAGAAAGCCGCTATAACATCCTTATTCCTCAAGCTGTAGATCAAGGGGTTCAACATCGGTGCCACCACAGCATAAAACAAAGCAACCATCTTCTCCTCTTCCACTGAAAAAGCTGACCGTGGCCCCAGGTAGGTGAAGAGGGTAGCCCCAAAGCACATGCATACCACAGTGAGGTGGGAGGCACAAGTCCCAAAAGCTTTGCTACGCCCCTGAGTAGAACGAATGCGCAGAATGGCAGCAACTATGTGACCATAGGAGAATAGAACGAGGGAACAGGGAAGCACAATCACCAGAAATCCTGAGATGGCCACCATGAGCATGTTGAAAGAGATGTCCACACAGGCTAGCCGTATCACCGCTAGGGTCTCACAGGCAAAGTGATTAATAACGTTGTGACACAGGGGAAGCCGAAAGGTGATGATTGTTTCCATCAGTGAATTAACGAAACCAGCCACCAAGCAGCCGGCAGCCAGCCCCAGGCACAGCCCTCCGTGCATGATGCCTGTGTAGTGCAGCGGGTGACACACAGCCACATAGCGGTCATAGGCCATGGCTCCCAGCAGGAAGAACTCAGACCCGCCCAGGGCCAGGGAGGCATGGAGCTGGAGCACACAGCTGGAGAATGGGATGGACTTCCGGGCTGACAGGAAGTGAACAAGCATCTGGGGGACAGTACTGTTGCTGTAACAGATGTCCACAAATGACAGAACACTGAGGAAAAAGTACATGGGTGTATTTAGCCTGTTGTCCAGTCTGATAAGGAGGAGGAGGAGGAAGTTTGCCAATATAGTCACCAGATACATGGCCAGGAAAAGGATGAAGAGGGAGATCTGGGTCTCCCAGCAGCTGGACAGCCCCAGGAGAATGAACTCACTCATCCACGTCTGGTTTTCCCTGCCCGTGAGCCTCTGAAGACCAAACCTAGTTATAAATCAATAAATATCAGACACAAGATGGCAAAGGGCCTGATAAGGTCATTTATACCAAATGGTCACCTAATATTAAATGGTGTGGTTTCCCAGATTGTATGTTTTCTTCAGGGTTGGGGGCCACAATAGAACCCATTGATGTGGCTCAGATTCAAGGAGAGAAGAAAACGCTCCTTCCTTAAGTAGGAAAGTTTTTATTAAAATGCTTAGACAAAGATTAACTGTAAAACGTGATTCTCTTGCTTAGAGTCAACTCCTAACCCTGGAGTTTGTTTACTTCTTTGTTGGAAACCAGTTTTTCCCTCCTCACGCTCTCAAAATCCATATTGAATGGAACCTGATTTCAAGTCTGTCCTAATTCACTGGAGGGAGAAAAGCTGGAAGGATAAGGGAATAAGGACATAACACCAATAGTAAAAAGAATAATGTTTTAACCCCCCAAAAGGTTAAGAAGTAAAATAAAATGTTTGAAACATTTTTTGGAAATTTTGATGTATAAATAGTACAAAAGTAAGGTAGAGGTGTTATAACTGACAATAACAGTAAACATAAACAGCATTCTTGTACCACCTTTTCTTCCCAGAATTGTGATTCAAACTTCATAAAGTTAAACATCACAAGTGTTCTTCTTAAAGAAAGAAGAAAGCCACCTGGAAATCTTGAGATTTCCACAAAATATTAATTGGCTAAGTTGCTCTCCCCACAGCCTGCACTGTTCGGAGTAACAGAAAGTTTAAAGCCAGTTTAAACTTTCAAGTTTAAATCCAGATTAAAGTTTAAAGTTTAAATCCAGATGAAGTTACTCACCTTCTGACCATTATTAAGAATGAGCAGTCAACACAAACTTGCCCTTTGGGTCCAGGTTTCCGGTGTGCAGGTAATGAGGGGTGCAGAACAGTCAGGGAACACGACCTGTAGTAGCCAAGGCCAGGGATTCATTCCTACGAATGCCGTCAGACCCGTGCTGGGTGCTTCATTTCTCAGATGTATCTGAAAGAACTTTCTCCTCAGGTTGGCTACCCAAGACGTGTTTTCTTAAAACCAATTGCCAACACGGGACATTCATCTCTCCAGTAACCAGATTCAATCCAACTGTCACATGAGCCAAGGAAGAAGCTGTGAGCTAAGGAAATCCTGGTTTCCTGACCCGTGGTCCTGAGAACCCACTGGAGCGCCTCTGAGCACGACTGCCTTACCTTCAGGACAGGAGACAGCCTTGCCCTAGGAAGAGCAGGCCTGGGCAGGATGTGGGGCTTGGAAGAAATAACTTTCTTTTCCCTCAGAGATAAAATCTCTACAGACCAATTATGCTGTGTCTGTTAGGCTTCTGTTACTTCTCTGTATTGATTCCCTCACTTGACACTCTCATCTGTATTTAAGAGAATTTCGTTTTTCCTGACCCAGAAACACGAGAAGAGAACCCAAAGCCCCAGGTCCCCAGTCCGTCCAAGACATTCTCCTAAGTCTTTGCTGAAGTTTCACTTGGAGGAGGTTATCACTTGCCCGTGACTTTCTGTCCATGTCATGACTGACACTATTTAACCCAAAGTTGCCAATTATCCATGGGCCACCTAAGGGATCTTTTAGCAACATATCCCATAACATGATTCTGAAGTTGTACACAAGCTACATCAAATATTCTCTTCACAAAGGCTACAACTAGTTCGTGGGACTTTCTCCCTTTTTATCTCACTGTTAGAAGGTTCCTTTTAGCTGAGCATTGTCAAATTATGTAACTATTTTTGTATGTGGATGTCTGCCTTCATATTCTGCAAATACTACAGATATTTGCTACCCACTGTAAGCACCTCAAATTATATCTCCATTCCTACTGATATACATTTAGGTTGTTTCTAGTTTGTAGCTGCAAACAATACTGCTATGAACATTCATACATACAATACACACAGGCGTGCACACACATACACACACACACACACACACACACACTCATCTTTTGTCCTATATATGTATTCATTTCTATCGCCTAGTGGTAGAATTGGTGCATCACAGATTATGTACGTGTCCAGTTTTAGCTAATATTGTCAGTTTCGTCAGAACAGTTGTACTAATTAGACTTCCACCAACTATGTATAAGGATTCCTTGGCTCTAAGCTTTCTCTATCCTTGGATTATAAGTCCTTTTTCACTTTAGCCGTTCTAATGGGTATATTAAGTGGTATCCATTAGTCTTGGCAAGGGATTATAGTTTACTAAAAAATATTTTTAATATCATTTGATGCAAGGAGAGAAACAAAGATGGGGTCAGCCTCATCCCTGAGAAAATACCATGCAATAGGTAACAGAGAGAAAACGAATATTTATTTTCCTTAAGAAGAAAAAGACTAAAACTATAAAAGAAGTCAAACATCATAAAAATTAGCCTAAAACACATGTGAAGAGAATACATAACTCCTCCGAGATCTATCTAATACAGGACCAGAGAATACCCTCGGACACTGATAGCGCCATAGCTATTATATCAAAGCCATTACTTGGTATTTTAGAAAACCCTACAAATAAAACCATTTATACTAAAGATGGTAAAATCTTCTAAATTTCAAAACCAGAAAGAAATACATGTGGTGAGAAAAAAATGTTAAATAGACTTATCTTCTAAGAGGAATGCTGGGTCAATGAAAAGAAATCAACTTCAGCAATGTATTTGATGGCTTTATTGGGAGTTCTATTAAATATTTTTTAAAAAGGAAGGAAGGAAGGAAGGGAGGAAGGAAGGAAGGAAGGAAGGAAGGAAGGAAGGAAGGAAGGAAGGAAGGAAGGGAAAGCTTCCAAATTTGCATAGGACTTTCCAGAGAAAAGAAAAATGTGGGATCATGTCTTAACTCACTATATGAGGTTAGCATGACCAGCATACCAAAAATTGACTGGGAAAGTAAAAGAAGGGAAAATTATACTTCAATCTCACTCAGGCAGATAGACAAAAAACTCTCAAACAAAATAATAGCAGACTTCATTTATTGATCTATAAAACTACTTAAAGCATGATTGACAAACTTTGTTGTATTCAGTAAGATTTGTTTAATATAAAGATACACCAATGTTACTAAATATATTAATAAACTAGAAGGAGAAAAATCATATGATCATATTAACATAGAAAATTATTTTAAATTTAACATATATTAATGATTTTTAAAAATAGAGAACTTACTAATCTCATAAAAGGCTTATAGAGTAAGCATCATACTTATTGCAGTTGTTTTGAAACTATTCCCTGTAAGCTCAGAAGCAAAATAATAATGTTTGTTATACTTATCTATTTAACATTACACTGTTGTTCCTAGGCAGTACAAGAAGACAAGGAAAAAAAACAATGAGGACTGAAAAAAAATAATACCATTGATATTTTATTTGCACAGCATATCATTTTCTCTATAAAGAATCCAAAAGAATCTACAGATGAATTGTTATAATTAATAGAATAATCAGGCATGGTTGTTGGATTATATAAATCAATTCCAAAGTCACTGTGAATTCAGTTTCTGGCCATAATGGGATAACAGGGATGGTACTTATACTCTGACCTCAGACAACTGGAAAACTGAACAAAATCTATGAAGCAATGGGTTTCATACATCGGACAAAAGGCAGTACAAGACAGTGGTCCCTGAGGGAAGGGAACCAAATGAGGTGAGCCACAAGCACCCCTGCTCACTGCCTAGAGCAAGTTCCCAGGGCACAGGATGAGGAGAGGGAACCCAAACAGAACCTGTGATCATCCTGAATTGAAAAGGCAGAGGCCATAATTTGGGACATAGTACCAAAGAGGAAGAACCTACAACGAGAGGGGACTTCTTTTTTGTATCTGAAGGTGGATATTGTTAAACCTTTTGCTGACTACTAATCTTTGCATGATACGAGAAACCTACCCAAAGCCAAGGGAAGAACCACCAGGAATGAGTGAACTCTAGAAGTAACACAGGGTCCAAAATAGTTCACGCTCTCACCAGCCAGAAAGGAAAGACCTCTAACACAGACAGACAACTGTGTCTGTCCTCGGGAGAGTATAACCTCAGTCGTGGTATAAAGTGACCCTATACTTCAGCTTGTTCTAGATACAACCTTACAATTCTTAAAGGAAAGCCTCAAAAGATCAAATAAATTCCAAACAATTTAACTGTGTTTTAGAACAAAGTACAGAGACATTTAAAGGAAAACAAAAATATCCAACAGAAATTCATGTCCATAATCCAATAAAAATGTTTCTAGGCATGCCAAGAGGCAGAAGAGTTTCCAGGCCACAGCACAAGGAAGGGAAATCCAAACAAGCCACAACGAGGAAAAAAATCAATCAACAGGAATATACACAGACAACATAGATGATATAATTAGGATATAAGCACATTAAAATAGCCATTATAAATACACTTCACCTGTTCAAGAGGATAAAGGAAAGCTGAAATACGGTAAGGAAAGAAACTAAAGATACAAAAATACCCAATTCAAACTACAAAGTGATGAAAAATACGATCTTGACAATGAAAAATAAACTGGATGAAATCAATAACAGATTAGACACCGCAAGAGGAAAAGTGAGAAAAAAATAAAAGAAATAAAGATATATTCAGTCATGCAAATGATAAAAGAATTCATCAGGAACAGAAAAAAAGAACTACAAGCAAAATAAAGATATAAACTAAGGAAAAAAGTAATAAAAATGAGAGTAGAAATCAATGAAAAGAAAACAGAAAAATAGAGAAAATAAGGAAATCAAAAGCTGATTCAAAAATGTATCAGTAAGATTGATAAATTTCTATTTAGGCTGATCATGAAAGAAGAAAGAAGATACAACTTATCAATGTAAAAACAAGAAAGGGGTGACATTATTACTGATACTACAGACATCAAAAAAACAAAAACATAACATCTTGAATATATTTCATGTCAATACATCTGACTACTTAGATGAAATGGAGATTTTTTGAAAGATTTGTGTTGCCAAGTTCACACAAGAAGAAACAGATAAACTAACTAGTTACTTGCAAAAGAAATTGATTTTGTAGTTTAAAACCTTCCCACAAAGAAAACAACAGAACCACTGGTTTTTCCAGTGAATTATGCCAAACATTTAAAGAAGAAATATTACAAATTCTACCAAACTCTTTTAGAAAGCTGAAGCAGAACTTTCCCCAACTAATTATTCAAGCATTACCCTGATACCAAAAAAATTACAAATAAAAAAAAAAAACACTACAAATCAAAACACTCATGATCATAGATACAAAAAAATGCTTTTAAAAATATTAGTAAAGTGAATGCAGTTATATTTTTAAAATGTATTATTTCCAAGTTGAGTTTGTTACAGGAATGCAAGTTAGTACAACATTCAATTGATCAATCCTCCTCAAGTGTCAAGTCTTAAAAGACAAACACTCAAACTATCACAGAATGAAGTGAACTAAAGATAAATAACAAGTGAATGCAATGTGAATCCTGCATCCTACATTTTTAAAAAACGAATTAACCCTCTCTGATAAGGACACCTGTCATTCAGACATGCAGAGAGAGAAGGCCACATGAAGACACAGGGAGAAAAAAGGAGCGAGGTCTCAGAGAAAGCAACTCTGTTGACACATTGATCTCAAACTTACAGTCTCTATAACTGTGAGAAAATAAAGTCCTGTTGTGTAAGCCACCCACTCTGTGATACTCTGCTATGGCAGTTCTTCCAGTGAATTAATAAAACAAGAGAAATGAGATGATAGATATAAAAACACTTTAAAAATTAAAACTATTCTAATGTAAAGTAATATTGCCCAAATTAACGATAAAAGTAATGCTGAACCCATATCTCAATATGCTCAATACATCTCCTCTATTCACTCATTGGTATGGAGTCCTTAGATGTTGGGCAATTGAACCTAAATAGCTAAGATAAATGAGATACTTTCTGAAATGCAAACCAAAGTGTGAATCACTTCATCTTTTCTCAGAAGATTTCACCAATATAACCCTCAGTGCACATCCAGAAAACAAAAATCCCTTCTTTTTTCCAATTCCCAGAGCTCTTTCTGTGCATACCTTGGGTTATCATTTTGCATTTTTGTCCTATTTTCTGATAACTATGTAGCAAAATACAGCCCACAGATCAAATTCTGCCCACCAGTTGTCTTGATATGGCCCACAAGAATTTTTACAATATTTTTAAATGGTTGAAAAATCAAAAGAATAATATTGTATGACTTGTGGAAATTATATGAATTCAAATTGAAGTGTCCGTAAATTAAGATGTATTGGTATTAGTCACACTCATTCTTTTATGTAATGTCTGTGGCTGCTTTAGTGCTGCAATGGCAGAGCTGAGTAGCTGTGACTTAGATTGCACGACCCACAAGGCCTAAAATATTTACGATCTGGCCTAGAAGACTGTCCATTTCCTGAGGTGGTGGCCATAACTAAACACAACTCTGATACTTCCACAATGTCTTCAGCGAAGTGGATGCCCACAAAATGATCACCAGTAACTTTATGTTAGAAAAGGCTGGGTATAAAGATAAAGTGGGCCACATTACAGGAAAAATTTGAACACTGGCTTTGTAACTGAGGATACCGGGATAAAATGCAGCGATACTTAGGGGGAGAGTGATGTCCACAGTTAACGGGGGCCCATTTTCCTATATCTCATGTGGATTTTTCACCTTCATTATTCTCAAATCTCTTATTCCTGCACACCCTCCTCTGCACTCTCAACAATGGGCACCCCATCACGTTTCACAGAAAAAAATGTGGACCATTGGATGCTCTCCAACTTCTGATCCCCAACTTCCAAATGCAAATCAACTAAATGTAAATCAACTGACTTACTGAAGAGACAAAGAGAAGAAAGCAAAGTTCCCCTTTGGGAATTCTTGAAGACAGTGAGAAGACCCACTCCTCCTTCCCTTACCTAACCCTTCTTAAACTTTTCTTGCCCCCGTTTTACTTTATTTAGGTTTGTTGGCACAGGCGAGGTGCACTCACAGACGATGCCGGTTTACAAGGGTTGAGTAGGCCCTGGGGGAGGGGGGAGTACAAGAAGACAGACTTGAAGGTAACATCTGCACAACAGATTGACCATCCTGATGACCCAAAATAGACATAGAACTGTGTCATCTTTCATTGGCTTAGCTAAGAAAATTGCTTTCCTCTAATTAACTATGTCTTTGATATTTTATACACTTATCTCATTGTTTAATTGCTTATTTTGTTTTGCAGGTTTCAGAGAAAAAGTTTGCTGAATTTTCAGAAATTAGACAGTTTTATTTATTTTATTTATTTATTTATTTTCAGAAATTAGACAGTTTTGAATAAGACCCCATATATATGTAACATTTCTTGTCAACTTATTTAAACACTATTTAGCGGTAAGTGAATTTCAGATTTTCCTTAGCCAATGATGTCATTGTATACAAACAACCTTTGGTTATATCCTTATTACAGTAAACAAGAACTTTAGTTGCTGTTTCGCCACTTAATTATTTTGATTACTCAGACTTTGTATGTCCACACATAGTAGGTCCTACAGAAAGACATTTAATCTTCCTTGATCACAATCTCCTCAGAATATTGTCTCATACAATTACTGGATGTGGCTACATACATCAGACATTATTTTACCTGAGTATTCATATATGAAAATCATTTTGTGCCCAATGGCACTACAATAACCTTGTACAAACTTTGGATGAATAAGAACCAGTGGTACAAATTGAGATCCATGAGTAGGTCGATGATTACAAGCAATGCGACAAATCAAAACAGTAAATGGTATTTTCTGCAATTACTCTCAGGCCATATGAATGGAGATTAAGTGCAGTAAGTTGTGTTACAGCAGTGCTTACGTCCTCTGAACATGCTCCTGTGACATAAAAATGCCCCCGCATCTCACACCCCAACCCAACCACTCAGCCTCCGACCCAGCATCACCAGCACACGGTTCATCTTCCTGGTTGTCATGGCAACACAGTTGCTGCCTGTCATATCTGAGTTGGGTGGGAGAAAACACAGGAAAAGCTCTTTTCTCTAAGTGATGCTCATGAGTCATCAAATTGCCAATTTTGACGTGAATCCAGATAATTTCCTTAATAGTTTCTGCCACGCCCCCTTCACCTCCTTATTCCTTACACTGTAAATCATGGGGTTCAGCATGGGTGTCAAAATGGCATAGAAGAGAGAGATCAACTTCTCCTGGAGGACAGAGGGGCCGGAGCGGGGCTGGATGTAAGTGACAATGGCCATGCCGTAGCACAGGACAACCACGGTGAGGTGAGAGGCACAGGTCTGAAAGGCTTTCTTTCTTCCCTCTGTGGACTGGATCTTTAGGATGGTGGAGATGATCTGTACATAGGACAAGAGTACCAGGCAGAATGGGGTCATCAGCAGGACGATGCTAGAAACCATGATTGCAATCTCGTTGGAGGAGGTGTCCACACAGGCCAGCCTGACCACAGCTAGGAGTTCGCAGGATATGTGGTCAATAAACTTGGTGCACATAGGCAGCTGAAAGGTGATGGCGGTCTGCATGAGCGAGTTGACGGAGCCGCTGACCCAGGATGCGATGGCCAACCCGCTACACAGCCCTCCATGCATGATGACTGAGTATCGCAGGGGGTCACACACAGCCACATAGCGGTCATAGGCCATCACTGCCAGCAGAACAAACTCAATCCCACCCAAGCCCAGCGAGAAAAATAGCTGGGCTGCACAGCTCACAAGTGGGATTGCTTTATGTTCTGCAAGAAGATGCACCAACATCTGAGGGACGACGCTTGTGGCATAAGAGACATCAACAACTGAGAGGTTGGTGAGAAAGAAATACATGGGAGTGTGAAGTCGGCTGTCCAGTCCGATCAGAAGGACGATGAGGAAATTTCCCAGAACTGTCACCAGGTATGTGATGGAGAACAGGACAAAGAGAGAGACCTGAGTGTCCCAGTCACTGGACAAGCCAAGGAGAATAAACTCTCTCACCCACGTCTGGTTATCTGTTCCCATTAAAAAATGTGAGGATTATTAATCTGCAGAGAGTCAGAAATGACAAGCTGTTGAATCAAAGAACCATAAAAATAATTTGTTATGAATACTTACTGTTTACAACTGGCCAGCCTTAGCCACATGTTTTAGACCATTGATGGGCCATCGTCACAGGCTTTATCTTGATATATGCATACATTATATCTCTTCTGCATCAGAGACAGACCAGCGCTTAATAGAACAGATGTGGCCTCAGGGAGACCCACTTAAAGCCTGGAGATAATGCAGTTCAACTTTAGGAGCTCTCTCTTTGCACCAACTTGCCTCAGATTTAAAGTGAGGAGTGCTGGATAGGTGACAATGGCAGGTAAAATGGTAAACAATGAAAAAAACCCAGTTGGAAAGTTACGAAAACTACCTTAACTATGTTAACGAGACCCACCTTGATGAAATGGGTGAAGCCATTACAAAATGAAAGTATTGGGAAGAAGCTGGGGTTTGTGAAAGAAATCTGGAATTAGAGAACTTAAGATTTTATTTAGCAGCTTTGTGATTTTGGTTTCGTGACAAACTTTTATGTATGAAACAGGATGATATTATACAACTTGCAAGTGCATTTAAGCTCAAATGTAGGTAATGTTGGAGACAGTACTCTGTGAACTGTCCCGGAAGTAGCACTGTAGTAAGATGAAAATTAGTAACATGACCTCCACCTTGGGATAGAAAAGATAGCAAATGTGATTTTCCTATGGACGCCCTCCACCGATTCAGACCTAAATAATATTGGAGGTCGTTATTAAAAGAACTGATGGCTTAGGATTAGTTGGGTCACTGTGGGGATCTGGGGACCCTCTGTCTTTTGATCTCTTCAGCCTCAGTGGCATACGATGGAGTAGGGATTGTAATTGTTATCTTGTTCCTTTCATTTTTCTCTTTCCACCTGGCTGCTCTTAAGAATCTACCATTTGTATATGGGCTCAAAATAAAGAAAATGAGAGTTTGGATGTTTGACTTTCTAGTTACAAGAGAGGAAGGGAAGCAAATGTTTAAGGACCCTTCTTCACTGCCCAAGACAGAGAAGAAGGCATGAATTCATGGAGATATGTGTTGGAATGGAGTTTCCCTTGTGTTTTATTTTGTCCCAGAAGTGCTTTTTCAATGGAACAATATATTATAAGATCACTTTTGAACATTAACGGAAACTGTTTACAGTCTTTAAAAAATGTGTAAGACCAACTTATTCTTATTTCTCCATGCCTACGTATTCACTAACTTTCCTTTCCTTGCAGTGTACAAACTGAGGGAAAGGCAATAAAAGGGCTCAAGAGCAGAAACGGAGCTGCCTGCATCATTCCAAAACCCATAAGGGCAGGTTAGGGTCTCTGAGCAGAAAGGTGAAGGCTGTCTACACTTCCACACTCTGACTTGATAAAGGAAAAAACAAACAAACAAACAAAACAAGCAGTTCCAGAAATGCCCATCTCTTTCATGGTTCAAACACATGCATTTTCATCAACCTCTTTCCTAACATCCTCCCCTCTCAATAGTTTCTCCTCCTTTCCTGCTCTATCACAATCTTTCCATCACCTCCCCTCACTCTGCTTCTCTTCAATCGTGGTCAGACTGAGAAACATTGACTCGCCTCAAGGAAGTCTTTCTAATTTAATTCTAAAACATCAAAAATATTTGATTTTAAAAATCTGTTAGCTATTGTTGAATACACACCAGAGGTGCAGCAGAAAGTAGACTACCAGAGTCTACCAAAAAGTAGATGTTTCTTTCTCTATTAATTTGGCAAACATCTATAAAGTGTCATCTTTGCTAAATGCTGGTGATTTCAAGGGTTTTAGTATACCTCCCTGTGCTCAAAGATCTGACACCAACATAAAATAATACTGAATGTCAACTGTAACTGATAAAAAATTTAAAAAAAAAACAAAAGAAGATCTGAGCCATCCAAAAAAGATATGACACAAAAGAGACCATCAGACCATCAGCCCACTTGCCCCCCTGCTGAATGTACAAGTTGCCCGGAGAACACGACAGGCAATGACTCAGTGTGTTCTTTTTACACACCCTGCGCATCTCACTACCAATGAGTGACAGTGTCACATCCCACAGAAAGGAGACCCTCAGGGCCCAACCTCTTCTGCTTCCTGGGACCTGAAGCAAACCCCTTGGCCTCTGTGAGTCTCAAAATTCTCCACCTGTACAATGTGGCTAATATTGGCCAACTGACAGGTCACTGGTGAAATGCAGGAGCTGAAGACCCAACGTCCCCACACAAGTGACTGAATTAGGGCAGGTTCCCACTATTTGATAACTGATCTAACCTTTGCTTTCATGCTCTCTCTCTCTCTCAGAGTCTTACTCCTTCATTTGGTCCTCTCTTTACCATCCGGGGGTCTCCTGTGCACCTGAATGACTCCCATTCCCTCGTTACAAAATACACACAGACCTCTGAATATGGGGAGAGGAATCTTGGCTATTCGTTATTCTAACTATTTATTCCTTTCACACCCAGAGTTCTAAAATGATAGGTATCCACTTGCTGGGTTTATTTCCTTGTAATATTCATCCTTTAAGCCACGGAAGTTGGTTTTCAGCTTCACTAATCCATAGAAATTGTACTTTTAAAGACCACTTGTGGCGTTCTTGTCATGAAATCCAGCCATTTTCATTAGATTTTTATTGTTCACTTAACTTTTAACAAGGTTAACTATTTGCTCCTTCAAACTCTCAACTCCATCATATGCTTTTGTTCTGATTACAATCTATTATTCTCTATTTGCATTCTGGGATAATTTTCTAAATTTTCCATTACTGTGTGTGTTTTGTAAGGTTCTGTGCTCCCAATTTGTGCTCTTCTTTCTATAGTCGTTCTTTTTCCTTGAAGGGCTTGTGATTGCTAACTGCAATAATTATTACTAACATATTATAGGTAGTTCACCCTCAATTCAACATTTATCTCCTAGACTTCTCTCCAAGGATCTAGGTGCTTTCCCCAACAGCTTAATGAATGTCTCATAAATATCTCACCAATGACTCCACGTATCTCTCCACACACTGTTCCCTCCTGACTGTCCTATTTCTATAAACAGAACTAAAGTTCTCCCACTCTCCTAACATATTATGTGATTTATCCCTCCTCCTCACCACGCCACAGAATAAATTCTTTCTTTATTTTTTAATTACGTATCTCCCACCTTTCCCATAGTGTTCATTCACAGCCTTGCCCTCGTATTCCCATCTTATGGAGTGCCACGGCTTCCTTATAAATGTACCTGACATAAACCCCCTCCACTCCACACCTTCTACACGCTCCGTCCAAATTAATCATGCAAAATACAAATGTATTCACACCACTTTCATGCACAAACAGATCGATGCTGTCTAAACGTATACAGAATAAAGCTTATCCTGGACAGAAGAATTTCCACACAACCCACAACCTGGCCCTGCCCTATTTCTAAATTCTATTTTACTTTCTGTAGCATGATTACTGTACTGTGTGTTTTACAGCAAAGTATTTTATTTAAGTAACTACAATACCTTTCACTGATATGTTAGCTGATTATTTTCAGCCTCCCAAGGCTGCTATTTATTTCCAAAGACCATGGCTTATTTCAAAATCATTAATACCCAAATATATATTTTGTCCACATTCATATAGGCCCTTTTGGGTCTCATGGTAGATAAAGAAAATAGAAATGTCATCAGCATTTGGAAAGTCAAATGAAGCAGGAAACGTGTTCAGCAGATGCTCTTAGCACAGCTTGCATTTAATACCTTCTCCATTACTCTGGGATCAGCTCCATCTCGCTAGTGCTGGGTTAGGGTGGAGAATGGGCTTCACATCGCACTGCTCCTATCAGGAAGCCAGAGCATGGTCTTCTCAGGCCTAACTAGTTTACGAGATCTACAGGTCTCCGTAAGTATGTGTTTTTCTTTGAATTCAAATAACTAAGGGGAAAATGTGGGAATACTTTCTCCATTTGTCTGTCCAAACAAGACAGCTGCATGGGTTAGCCATGCAGCTGGTAATCAAAACCAGTGATGAAATCTGATATATATATAGATGCTGCATTACAGAATTGTACACCTGAAATCTATGTAACTTTACTAACAATTGTCACCCCAATAAACCTTAATTTAAAAAAAAAAAGAACAGTGATGAGCAATGTGCACAGTTAAGAGCCAGATTGATTTAGCTCTTCGAGTATGTTTTGGGTTCTCTTCTCAGTATTTGTCCTAACTCTGGCTACTTTACCTTTATTAAGGTCCATAATGTTCCCTTAATAAAGAACAAAATCCTATTTTACATATTTTGGGTCATATCATGCTCACACTCAACAAATCTCAAACCACACCTCGCTACATATGTTTTGAGCTTTCTTTGTCTACTCAAAAATGAACCATCTAGGCTGTCTCCTCAGAGCACAGAATTGAATAATGACGTACTAAGGTTCATCTCCTTAGATACTAGCACCATGAATGTGTTATGTTTTCATGCTTGTGTTTTATAAATTCTGGCTGATATCGGGTAATTACTGTGCCCATAACAAACAGGGCACATTACGTGACTTAGCATGAAAGGTGACATAGAAATAGTCCACAAAAAATTATCTTTTTAAGGTATTGTTACTAATGCATAAAATCTGTTACTTTTAAGTTGAGTGTTATCCTTTGGTAAAATGTTTAAATATGAAGTAAACCCATACATATATGGACAAGTAGTTTTCGACAAAGGAGTCAAGAACCTACATTAGAGAAAGGAAAGTCTCTTCAATAAATGGTGTTAGGAACACTGGACTGCCACATGCAAAAAAAATGAAACCAGACCACTACACAAAAGTTAACTCAAAACGTATTAAAGACTTGAAGGTAAGAAGTGCAACCATAAAAATATGCAGAAGAAAATATAGGTGCTATGCTTTTAGACATGAGTCTTGGCGATGTTTTTGAGGATTTGACTCTAATTGTAAGGGAAACAAAAAAAATAAACAAATGGGACTAGATCAAACTAAAAAGCTTCTGTACAGCAAAGGAAACCATCAACAAAACAAAAGGGCAACCAGCCAAATGGGAGAAGATATTTGCAAATAATATTTCTGATAAGGGGTTAATATGCAAAGTATATAAAGAACCCATATATAAATAACTCAACAACAACAAAAACCAAATAACCCGATTATAAAATGGGCAAAAGATCTGAACAGACATTTTTCCAAGGAAGACATACAGATGGCCAACAGGTACATGAAAAGATGTCCAATATCACTAATTAGGGAACTACAAATCAGAACTACAATGAGCTATCACCTCACACCTATTAGAATGACTATTATCAAAAGACAAGAAATAACAAGTGTTGGCAAGGATGTGGAGAAAAGAGAACCATTATACACTGTTGGTGGGATTGTAAATTGGTGCAGCCACTATGGAAAACAGTAAGACGTTTCCTCAAAAAATAAAGACTAGAACTACCATATGATCTTGCTATTCCACTTATGTGTATTTAGCTAAAGAATATGAAAACACTAACTCAAAAAAATATGCAATCCTATGCTCACTGCAGCACTATTTACAATAATCAAGATATGGAAACAACCTAAATGTCCATCAATAGATGAATGGATAAAGAAGATGTGGTACACACACACACACACACACACACACACACACACACACACTAGAATACTACTTAGCCATAAAAAAGATGAAATATTGACATTTGTAACAACATGGATAGACTTTGAGGGTATGATGCTAAGTGAAACAAGTCAGATGGAAAAGGAGACAAGCCATATAATTTCACTCACCAAAGTCGTAGATACACACAGCAGAGTGGTGATGACCGGGGGGGAAGTGGAATACGGGAAAGGAAAAATGAGTAAAGGAGCTCAACGTATGGTAACAGATGGAAACTATAGACTTTTGGTGGTGAACAGGCAGTAGAGTGTACAGATAATCGAATTATAATGTTATATAATGTTATTAACCAATGTTACCTAAATTTAAAAAATAAATAACTAAAATTATTCAAGTATAAATAAATAGGAAATTATATTACCTGGGAAGTTTAAAATATGAAGTACCTAAGCTTATTGTGAACTAGTGGGAAAAGTCAGGGGTAGGTATGGAGAGAAAAACCAAATTTTCTCAGTTAAAAATATTACTTTTTCAGACCTGAGTTAAAAATACCCCCATATGCTTCTCCCATTATCCAGTAATCATTACTTACACAAATATCAAGACTGAAATGTTCTCTCGATGACAAAGAAATAAAGACAAAAAGTGGGTGTACAGATTTCTCACACAATTCCTTTCACATGACAAAATACACCTAATTTAAAAGTTAAATTTTAGTCAATCATGATAGTCCTTTATAAAAGCAAATTTACTCATTGATTCCATCGAAACTGTCACAGTCTTTGGATTATGAAAACTGATGTAAATTGTAACCAATTAAATGTTATGGTTCACCCTACTCTACCTCCATAAATGCAACCAAAATTATTTTTCCTGTTTGTTTCAATCTCTTACTACCTTTGGCTCTTACGTCTTTGGCTAAAAATATATATTACCTGAACAAGAAGATGAAGAGTGAAAAATTCAGACAACCATGCTAGCTGATGTTAAAACCAGAACTAGTATTCATGAGTGAGGGTGGGTGGAGAAGTAGATAAAGCTTGGCTTAGTATGCGCCTGCCTCCCTTTTACTGAGTCTGTCTTCTAACCCTTCACCTTTGAGCCAAATAGTTTCGTGTTATCTCTGTAATTCTCTAAACCAAGGTCTGCCTCCAGTAGAAACGACCCTAGCTCTAAAATTGCCCTTTGCCCTCCCCAGCTAAAAAGGACTATCAGGAGAGTCAAGATCTTAAGTCAAGTCAAGTTAAATATATTTCTAATTAAATATATTTCTAGTGGTAAGTCAGGCAGTCATTTTTGGTAATATTTTTGGTAAACACCTGATATTCTGGAATCATGGAAATCAGCATTTCCCAATGAGTCAATTATAATTTACTTAAACTCTGACCAGTTGATCTCCCCATGGGAGCCCCTTCCTTGCCTTGATCTCTGCAGCTCTGTAGTGTGCCTGAGAGGAAAGAGTATTAAAAGCCCCAAGTAACAATACGGCTTCTCAACACAGAGCATCCGGTTAGCCTTTTCCACACCCTCCCCATACCTGCTCTAATAGTACTGAGAAGGTCTCGAAGATCTGTGAGCAACTGCTCATCCGGAAATCTGAGAAACCTGACCCACAGATACAATCCAATGAACGCTGACAGAACGTTCATATGTTGGTGCCACATAGACAAGGTCGTTATTTGTGGTTCTCTGGTGATGTCTTTAGATCCTGCTGTTCACATTTTTTAAAATCAATTTTTAATTACATTTAGTTTCCATTGCTACTCTATGGATCACCAATCAAAAATACTCAATTAAACTTTACCAAGGATCGAAGTGTTCAGGGTTTAACACATGGGTACGTTTTCCATTTGCCCCATTCATTGCCATGTAGTATTTTCCTACCCTGGTTAGTGTATTATACATTTAAAACCATCAAAATATTTTCCACTTCTGTTGGCTGGCTGCTTCAATAAATTATATTATCTCTCTCCCTCTACATTAAAAAGAAGTATTAATTTGAAAAGACTCAGGAGATATGCACACTACAGAATGATTCTTCAGTGTCTCAAATTCCAGAGTTATGCTGTATTTCAGAATAATAATCCTTTTCACTATTCGTGCCAATTTGAAGAGTGCATGGATAAACAAAGTTTTGGATCGGCCTCAAAAATCCAATCTGAAACACAGTGAGGCTTAAAGATAAGCCCATCAACCATGTTATCTCCTATGCAGAGATGATGCTCAACAGCTAAGGATAAAGAGCCAAAAGCTTTTCCCCCCTGAAAGATGGTTTGTTCATCATCTTTTATAATACTCCGTTGAGTCTTTATCATATTTGCCTTCTTAATTGCAATCTTAGCAGAGACACACAGAACGAGAGCACGTGAAGGAAAAGTCCCATACCTACAGATACGTTTTCTATCATGTTGGTCAAAATACACCAGAACCGTACTTTTATATAGTTGAGCTGTACATAAAAACGGCACTTTCATTTAGTGAAAGATTCATCTGACCTGTGGCTGAATGGGTCACTTGGATGCTACATACACTGAAGGCCTCCATCACGGGCAGAAATATTTGCATCATCTTAATGTTTGGAACAGAGAACCCAAGGGCCACTTGGGTGGGGGATTTCTCAAAAACAGTTTACTTGCCTGGCTTTTCACACAATCAGCAATGATGGAGGTCCAGTGTCTCCACTATGTGCAAACCTGAAATCAAAGTTTCATTCTGTAAATGCTCACCTTTTTTATATCTCTTGACCCCTACAGGTAAGACTAGAGCATTTTTCTACAGTATAATCCCCTGTCTCTATTTCTACAGTGCAATCCTACAGCTCTTTCTAGAGGAACCAACCCTGAAATGCGAGAGGAACCAACTCTGAAATGAGAATCAGGAGACCTCAGTTCTAGCCCCAGCCCGCATTCTGAGTGCCTATGACTTGAGCAATCCATTAATCATCTTGCATTTCCATTTTCTTACACTGAAAGAAAAATCCAAATACTTTGCATACATATTCTTAAGGAAATAATTGAGTAAGAGACTTCATAGTGATTAACAATTTATCTTTTAGTAAATGTAATATAATCCAACGTGTTCATAAATATTAATACCTAAGTGTCACTTTACAGATCTGGGCTTGCCCCGTAGTATTTCACCAAAATTTGATGGAGAATTCATTCAAGGTATCTCCAATTTCTAAATACTAGTCATTCTCTTCCTCATCCCCTTTGTTTCACTTTCTTTTTCTCTGCCAGGACTGACACTTTGGAATTGATAATCCTTAGAACAGAAATGTACCTAAGCCTCCAGCTTCAGAAAAGCAGCATCACTTTACTACATTTTCCATACTATTTAGTATGAGAAGATGAGCATTTATGATTCCTAGCTCTGATCCAAGTCCCAAACAAATCAGTTCTGTTTCTGGCCCTCTAGAAACCTCTGCGTACATGCACTGTGTTGATACCTCTGTTAGCACTCGCAAACATTGATTAGTGCCTGAAAACAGGCATGTCTGCTTCAGTTTAGGTTTATGGGGGCTTCCAAAGAGTGCTCCCCTTCAACAAAATGACAGACCATAGAGACAAGTGTCCCAGACTTTGGCTCCTGGTCTAAGAACTCATGTGGGACTACGTGACCTTGTGAAGAAAACTGCTAGATGTGCACAGGCAGCCCCCAATTGGCTCATATACAAACCTAATGACGTGTAGCAGTGGCTGAATTAGCAATGCAGGGCTCACAGATTCCCCCAGGAGCTCTATGCCTTAGAGTGTTAATTGCTTTGTCACTCCCAATTCTCTTACGTGGTCCTTTTCTCCATGGTAAGCTATTCTCTCCATCCTCCTCAACCTGCGACAATCCACTGAAGCCTAAGGTCACTCTACAAAGTCACTGAAGCCAGTTTTCTGAGGTTTTAGGATAGCTTCCTGTAAGTCCAAACCTGACTTCTAGCTCTCACGCCCTCATTTTAGTGAGCAGTGATTAGGCCTGCATTCAAACCTGCTGAAAAACCAATTGTGTTCTGCAGCTCCAGGTGCCCTGACCTCTCCTCCTGGAGTCAAGAGAGTTGTTTTCACTTCCCTGAGATACGTGCAAAGGGCTGCTGTGAGCATTGCAAGTGTTGGTGGACATCCAAGTACATCAGCCATGGTACTATTTAAGTTCAAGAAACAATAGCAATGAAAAGCTTGAAGCCTCCAAATAAGATCTACAAAAATAGAGTATTATGGGCTCCGGGGGATAAAAAAGGAAAGAGAAGATGTGAAATTCTTAATACAGAGAGTTAACTTTCTATACGCACCTTTTCAAATTTGTAATATTTATAAAAAAGATTCAATGTCATTTTGACAGACTGCAGTCACATTACCCTTCTCTGATATTCTGTAGGCACCATGCACCCTAGAAGTCAATCATTTATTCAGTTATTCATTATCTAGCCAGTCAAACACCTAGTAATTCTCAAAACCACCATTGATATATCCTCTCATTCCAGTTGTCTGTCACCATCTCAATACGCACTCATCCACCGCCTCAGATGCTCATCCACCCATTTATGTGTTTCCTCAGCCACACGCCAACTAATCTTTTACTTAATATTCATGAATTACCTACCACATCTTCTATACTCACACAACATAGCCTCCTTCTGCTTATCCACTACTTTTTTCCATCATGGTTCCATGGCCTCGGGTACCACATACAGCACCCAGTGACCCTGACAAAGTTCCTGGGATATTCCAGGAACTAGAAAGCAGAGATGCTTCTCATTCCTCGCTGCATTTCTGACCTCGCATAGCATTAACAGAATTGGTTGTATAGACTCTGTGAGGAAAGCTGGAAGCATTCCATGGCTCTGAGGACTTTAGTCTCAGTATTTAGAAGTTCACATCACTGCTGTTTTTCTCCACTCACCTGCAGATAACAAAGGTAAACTCCCAAATTCCAAGCTTAACAAGAACGCCCCAGTACTCCCAGTCACGCCTACGTACAACCTTGGGAAATTTTTCTTCTCATTCAACCTCCATCATTCAACAAGTTATATCAACTCTTACTAGTGAAACCAGGAGTCTTTATGACTTTGATTAAATTTAGCCTGGAATCCTAGCTCTAGAAATCATGTCTCTCTCTCTACTCCTCAGAGACCTAGCACCCCCCAGGCAGCAGAAGACAGTAGCCGGGACCTGACAAATGGTCACAAGGTCCAGACCTCTGGCAGGCTGCAGATAACATCCTGACCTAAGTTATGTTTCAGCTCCTGAGCCCCAAGGTGGAATGACCCCCTGGCTACTTTCCCAGAGGCACACCAGAACAGACCTCAGAGCTGTCCTCAAGACCTGAAGAAATGACTTACCTCACCTCTGACCAATCAGTTCCCAGCACAACCCCGAACCAGTTAACCCACAGTGTCGTGATTTTGTCCTATAGAATCCATATCCTACATGCCATCGGGGTGTCCGGGCTTTTGAGCATGAGCTTCGTGTTTTCCTGGGTGGTGCTGTTCATAACAAAACAGCCAGTATTTCCCCAGTGCAGTTCTCGGTGTTGGGTGTTTGGCTCTGCTAGCGCCGGGTGGATGAACTCTGCTCTGTTAACACTTTGAAACATCTGTCACCTGGGTCCTTCCTTTCCATTATTAATACTGCTGGTTTCTATTATTTTAGCATTTTGTTCCTAAATGCCATGTAATTCGGTGCTTTTCAAAGCATGACAGGCTTGATCCTCCCCAGACTTATTGTCAGAAACTATGTAGGTAGGATCCAGCAAACTGTGTTTTTATGAGCCTGTCAGGTGTTTCTGGTAGAATAAAACTTCTCAGATATTTCAGAGAGAATAACATTTGAAAGCTACTGGAACAATTCATTCTGTAAGACCACTGTCACATTAATCTTCCATTACATTGTATTCTACGTTACCCATTTCACAAAGATTTGATCTGGAGTGCCCCCAGCTTTAACGCCAACTCTCAATTAACAGAGAGCAGAGTTTCAAAGTCAATCACAACCTGAGCTTTTCCCTGCTTCTCTCCCATGTGAGCTTCCAGACATCCTACAAGTCCTGTAAGATGCTCTTTTGTCATCTCATAGGTATCTACCTAGAAATTGAATTAGTTCCTTCAAGAAGCAATGATAGACATACTAATACATCCCATCAATGTGTATGCTTGAGTTTGAAAGAAGAACACGAATGTAACAAACTATTTGCTCCAAACTATATACATATCATTTGGGTAAGCTGCTACCAGATAAGTGGTTTGCTTGACTTAAAATTTGCTTGCTTAAAAATCATTATTTGCCATTGTTATATTTTACTTACCTATAATTTATCCCCCACATCCCCTACTTATAATTTGTCTGTTAAAACAGACCTTTACAAGTAACTGAAAATGTACAACTCTGGTGCAGCATGTTTATAATGGGAAGGCTGTGGGGGTCTGTGCTTTCTGCTCAATTTTGTTGTAAATCTAAAGCTGCTCTAAAAAAAAAGCAGAGTCTATTTAAAAGGAATAAATTAAGTAATTGAGTTTGTTCTAGCTTCCACTTAGGTGGTAGAAAGCTGGAAAGAACACTGGTTCCATCCTAAAATAAGAAAAGGTTAGATAATCTACAAAATCATAACTATTCGTGAAATCACCAGCACACTGAGACTACGAGGCAACCAAATAGTGTGAAATCTTGGGAGAGATAGATACATCAGAGAGAGAGAGAGGACGTACGCTCTTACTTACCTGGGCCAAAGCATGAAAAGAAATAGGGCCACCAAAAAAGCCAGTGAGAACTGCTTTAACAAATGGCTCAAGTTCGAGGGTGGGATATTACAAGTACAGACTGGCTGAGAACCACAGCAAAAAGAAAATTGGTGGAAACCGATTCTCAAGATTTTCTCCACAGACTTAGAACAGTCCTCACAAGAATGGTTGGGGAAGGGTGGGAAACCAGACAAAGCCTCCTTCATGGCGCAGGTCTGGAAAGGCAGCGGCAGCCTCTGCAGTAAGCAGGAGGCAAGCTCCCACCACTGCTCGTCTCTCTTACAGAACAAAAGCCTGAGGCCACTGGGGAAGGACAGCAAACCCCTTTCCCTCAGAGACAGATGAGGACTCATTGCTGAAGGAAGAGAATGGAAACAACAACAACATTCTAGCCCTGGGATTTCCACTGGGAAGAAACCACTCTATGCCCAGACCATCAGCCATCTCCTCACACCATGGGAGGGCAAGGTCACAAAGAAAGCCCCAACCCTAAGACACAGGGAGAAAGGACTATCTAGGATTGAGACAAAAGCAGGACAACAAATCATAAACCCTTGTCCTCTATCACCAGGTGAGCAGGAACTGAACAAGAACAGCTGTTTACCAGGGGAGAGGAAGCATGACACTCTGACAGTCCCACTGGGGGAATTTAAAACTAAGGGTGGAGAACCAACTCTGGGAAAACCTCCAACCACTGAATGTCCCACCTAAGTACAAACAATGCTGGAGAAAATGGAATTCATTGGTGCCCTGAGGGTAACCACAGCACCAACAAAACTCTAACCACAACTGCATCGATTCCCACATTCTCTCCCACCAAACATGACTACAGGACAAACAGGAGATGTGCCCACTTCAAGGCATAATACTGTTTATCGGAGTTTATTACCCTACACACAGAAAACCCTGGTTTCAATCAAAATTAAATATCAGAGGAAAAGGCGAGAAAAATCACCATGTCACTGAACAAAAATTAACAGAACCAGAATCAGATATATTTGGGCACAGGAGCTATCACACAGGAGTTTAAAATAACTCTCCTAAACAAGTTAAAGGACCTAGTGGAAAAGATGGACAGTGTCATTCATAACTGAGGAATTTCAATAGACAATTGAAAACTGTATGGAGGAATTAAATGGAAATGCTAGACAGGAAGAACACAATAACAGAAATAAAGACTGCTTACGTGGAGACTCAAGAGAGCTAGAAAACAATTAAGGCGGATAAAGACAAGCCAATAAAAATTAGCAAAACTGAAGCACGCAGAGAAAAAATAATAATGATAAAAAAGAGAAGAGCGCCTCCCAGAGCTGTGGGACAATATTAAACCATCTAATGTACATGAAATTGGAAAATGACAGAGAGAAAATGGAGACATAAGGAGTTCAAGAAATACTCGAAGAGATAATGGCTGAAAAAAGTAATGAAAGAAATTAAAGTACAAATCAAATAAATTCAGAGAAATAAGATAACAAACAAAAAACCTAGACACATCGTATTCTGTCTAAAAGCCAAAAATAAAGTGAAAATCTTGATGGCAGCCTGAGATAAAAAGGTATACCACAAATAGAACAAAGATCTACATCAAAGCAGAATTCTTCTCAGAAATTACGCAAGCCAGGAGACAATGAAGTGACATCTTTAAAGTCTTGAGGGGAGAACAACCCCCGACAAAGAATTCTGTATAGAGAGAAAATATTTTGAGAATGAAAGAGAAATAAAGACATTTTCAGACAAACAAAAACTGAATGACGTTTCCAGCAGTCCTAGATCACCAGAAATGTTAATAAGCTTCTTGAAAATATAATTCCATTATAAGGCAGGAAATGTGAAAATTGGGACTGTAATATAGTCTATCACACAAGAAAGTAAGGAAGCTGTGGAAGATTACTAGTGAAAGTGAAGATCCTTATGACTTTGATTAAATTTAGCCTGGAATCCTAGCTCTAGAAATCATGTCTCTCTCTCCACCCCTCAGAGACCTAGCACCCCCAGGCAGCAGAAGATAGTAGCCAGGACCTGACAAATGGTCACAAGGTCCAGACCTCTGACAGGCTGCAGATAACATCCTGACCTAAGTTATGTTTCAGCTCCTGAGCCCCAAGGTGGAATGACCCCCCCCCCCCCCCGCTACTTTCCCAGAGGCACACCAGAACAGACCTCAGAGCTGTCCTCAAGACCTGAAGAAATGACTCTTACCTCACCTCTGACCAATCAGCTCCCAGCACGACCCCGAATCCGCTAACCCACAGTGTTGTGATTTTGCCCTATAGAATCCATAACCTACATGCCATCGGGGTGTCCGGGCTTTTGAGCATGAGCTTCGTGTTTTCCTGGGTGGTACCGTTCATAACAAAACAGCCAGTATTTCCCCAGTGCAGTTCTTGGTGTTGGGTGTTTGGCTCTGCTAGCGCCCAGGGGGATGAACTTTCTGCTTGGTAACAGTAGGGTCATGTGGAAAAACTAAGTGGCCAATTTGAATAGGTTTGAGAAATGACCCCAAAAAGATGTCTCAGACCCTGCGAATATGCTGCCTTATATGTTAAAAGGAACCTGGCAGAGACGTATTTAAATTAAGGATCTTAAAATGTGGATGGAGACTACCCTGGATAATCTTTGTGGCCCCAATATAATGACAAGAATCCTCATAAGAGCAGTGTAGGAAGACCAGCATCAGGAGAAAGAAATGCAAAAATGGAAGAGGATCAGGTTCTGACAGAGGTTTCTCTGCTGCTGACCTTGAAGATGGGAGAAGGGGTGATAAGCAGAGGAATGGAGGTTGCGTGAACGCAAAGGGACCATGCAATGAATAGTGGAGAAAAGTCACAAACATTTTAACAGGTGTAAAAATGAGGATACCGCATCTTCACATATTTTCCTCCTTGAAGTGTCATATGAATATTTGTATTTTTAACTAATTTTCTTCTTTCATCCCTTTCCTCTCCGTTTATAGGGTATGTTCATATTGGCAAGTTTTGTGGATTAGTCCACAGTTGCAGAAAATTCAGACAGAATTGTGACATTTTAGACCCGATATGGGTCCATATAGGAATTCCATACAGAGAAAATGAACTGTCCCTCTGAATCTCTTAAATCATATGACTTGACTTGACTTTTCTCTTTCCCCATTGCCCCTACTTTAGTTCAGATTCTGCTAGTGCCTCATTAGGAATCATGGAGCAGCCCCATAGCTGGTCGCCTTAGCTCCATTTTTCTTCTTCCTCTGAGTCATTTGCCAGAGTGCTAATTCAAAAACGTACATTTTGTCAAGCCATGCTCCTGCTTCAAAATCTGTAGTGGCTCCCGTTACTTTGAAAGGTAGAAGGTATTCTGGCATTCATTGCCCTCCCTGATCTGACCCTTCTGGAGCTGCCTGCTTCACCCCCACTACTTCCTCAATCTTCTCTGCCCTGCAAGCGCACTTCAGGACTTTTTGGTAGTCTCACACTCTTTCCCAGCTCTGCATCTTTGACAGGTCGCCGCTTTGCTCAGGTTGCTTGTCCTCTGGGTCACTTATTCTCACTTTCCTGCTCTCCACCTGGACCTGTTTTTGGTCCTTTCATACAGGAAGACTTCTGCAATCACCCCCGAAGGCTTACTCTCTCTGAGACTAAACACTGCATTTTAATTGCTTCATTGAAATCTCTTATCCCTGTTATACAGGCAATATCCTTGCCAGAACCGTATCATATTGACTATCGTGTCTCAACAACCATTCACTGTTATAGACACATAGACGCTCCTAGACTATTTCCTGAATTAACACCAAGAAAAATATAGCCCGCTAGCACTCACTTCTTTGGCATACTTGCCTAGCTCACAAAATTTAGGATTGGATTATTGTAAGGTAAAATTAAAATACCAAACAGGCCCTGGGCTATATGAGTCTTCCACGCTGCTTGCACACTGAGAGTCTGTGATAATATGTTCACAAATGGATGACTGCCAATCAACTGACTTAGAGAAGAGACAGTGGGAAGAAAGGGCTTTGAGATTTCAAGGGAAGGAGATGAGCTGCCGTGATCGCGGTCTCTCTCCTCTTTCCTTCCCCTTCCTTATCCCTTGTTCAAGGATTTCTTCCCTCCCCTTTACCTTATTTACTCCGGCTTTTTCTCAGAGGTACGGTCCCCTCTCAGACCACCCCAGCTCCGTGGATTTATGAAGACCAAGCAGGACCCGTGGTGTGTGAAGCAGGGATGGAGCATAGAGTGTGACATCTGCACGGCTGATTTCACTATCCTGATTCCCAAAATCCGTGCTCAAGTTGTCTCATCTTTCATCAGCTTTCTTAGATTAACTACACCTTTCACATGTTATACATTATTTCAAATAGTGTATGCTAATTTTGTTTCTAAAGTCTAGGAAAAAGAGTTAATAGATTTGTCAGAATTAGACAGTTTTAATATTTAAATGGTGAGCCTTACATATGCAGGAAAATTCCTCTCAGACTGTCTGTATACTCAGGCAGGGCCTGAAACATAGCTTTTCCTTGGCCAGTCAGAATCATGTGTACAAACCCTTTTTAGTTACGAGTCCTATTGGTGTGAAACAAGACCTTCTGTTGAGGCTTCTGCACTGAGGTGCCTGTAGCAGCACTCAGACACACATTATGTCCTCGTGATGGTCCAGCAGAAAAGCATTTTAATCAGCCTGGACAGCAACACTGTCCTCAGAACAGTGACTCACAAACTAATGGATGTGGCTACATATACCACACATTTTTTAAGTGAGTCTAAAATGTGAAAGTGGTTTGTTCCAAATGGAAACACAATAACCTTGTACAAAATTTGGATGAATAAGAACCAGAGGTCCAAAGATTCGTGAATAGATCCATGATTACAAACAATGTGACAAATCAAAGCAGTAAATGTTGTGTGTGGGTTTTTTTCAATGACTTTCAGGTCATATGAATGGAGATTAAGTCTGGTAAGTTGTGTTACAGCAGTGCTTACGTCCTCTGAACATGCTCCTGTGACATAAAAATGCCCCCGCATCTCACACCCCAAGCCAACCACTCAGCCTCCGACCCCGCATCACCAGCACACGGTTCATCTTCCTGGTTGCCATGGCAACACAGTTGCTGCCTGTCATATCTGAGTTGGGTGGGAGAAAACACAGGAAAAGCTCTTTTCTCTAAGTGATGCTCATGAGTCATCAAATTGCCAATTTTGACGTGAATCCAGATAATTTCCTTAATAGTTTCTGCCACGCCCCCTTCACCTCCTTATTCCTTACACTGTAAATCATGGGGTTCAGCATGGGTGTCAAAATGGCATAGAAGAGAGAGATCAACTTCTCCTGGAGGACAGAGGGGCCGGAGCGGGGCTGGATGTAAGTGACAATGGCCATGCCATAGCACAGGACAACCACGGTGAGGTGAGAGGCACAGGTCTGAAAGGCTTTCTTTCTTCCCTCTGTGGACTGGATCTTTAGGATGGTGGCGATGATCTGTACATAGGACAAGAGTACCAGGCAGAATGGGGTCATCAGCAGGACGATGCTAGAAACCATGATTGCAATCTCGTTGGAGGAGGTGTCCACACAGGCCAGCCTGACCACAGCTAGGAGTTCGCAGGATATGTGGTCAATAAACTTGGTGCACATGGGGAGCTGAAAGGTGATGGCGGTCTGCATGAGAGAGTTGACGGAGCCGCTGACCCAGGATGCGATGGCCAACCCGCTACACAGCCCGCCATGCATGATGACCGAGTATCGCAGGGGGTCACACACAGCCACATAGCGGTCATAGGCCATCACTGCCAGCAGAACAAACTCAATCCCACCCAAGCCCAGCGAGAAAAATAGCTGGGCTGCACAGCTCACGAGTGGGATTGCTTTATGTTCTGCAAGAAGATGCACCAACATCTGAGGGACGACGCTTGTGGCATAAGAGACATCAACAACCGTGAGGTTGATGAGAAAGAAATACATGTGAGTGTGAAGTCGGCTGTCCAGTCCGATCAGAAGGACGATGAGGAAATTTCCCAGAACTGTCACCAGGTATGTGATGGAGAACAGGACAAAGAGAGAGACCTGAGTGTCCCAGCCACTGGACAAGCCAAGGAGAATAAACTCTCTCACCCACATCTGGTTATCTGTTCCCATTAAAAAACGTGAGGATTATTAATCTGCAAAGAGTCAGAAAGAACAAGCTGTTGAATCAAAGAACCATAACTTCTTAAAATAATGCATATTGTGTAAGACCTGCCAGCCATAATGGTTTCAGATCATTTACGGGCCAAGATTACAGGCTTGATCTCAATATGCTTTATATCTACTCTACGGAAGAGACAGGCTACCCCTTCATAAAGACAAGATGTGGTCTCAGGAAGTCAGTTAAATCCTGGAGAGAATGCAGTGAAATTTTTGGAAGCGCTGTATCTTTTCAATTTACCTCAGGTTCCAGGGTAGGAGAGGGTGGTAGGTGACAATAGGAGGTAAAGTGATAAACACTGAAGAAAAAATTGTTCGAAGTTCAGACAGATGTACACTATAAGTAAGACTGGTGTCTCATGTAAAGTTCTAGAATTAGAAAAACCTGAATATGAAACTTGTTTTTATGACTTACCAGATGTGTGACTGGATTAAAGATTTAAACTTTTACGTACAAAATGGAATAATGTTGCATAACTTACAAGTATATAAGCTCAAATGTAAATAACCTACAGGGAAAGTATTAACTGTTATTACTCTTAATACTTCAACTCCGCCCTGGGAAAAACAGAGTAACAAATGTTGTGCTTTCTTCTCATGTCCCTTCTGCAATTTCAGACATAAAAAAAGGAAGCAACACCTTTGATAGATTTGAAGTCTAAAAGGCAACTCAGACGCTTGGCACCTCCAGGGCAATATGGGTCTTTCTGAGAATCTGGTGTCTTAGTCTTTGGAAGGACAGGGAGGAGAGTTTGAATTTTATCTTGCTTGTTTTATTCTTCTACCATTCTATTTCTGCCATTCTGACTTGCTTGTTACTTTTCTGCAAGTCTAGCCCTTGTATATGGTCTCAGTAAAAAATATGGTATGAAAATGGCTGCGTTGGCTTTCTTGTGTAATATTACTCCTTCTCAGAGGCCTTTAGCATTTGTCACCAATGACTTCTGCAGCCTTCCCTGTAGCATTTCTGGGAAAGAGCTCGCTGAAAGTCTGTATCCTTCTGATGGTTCAAATCATTTTCGCATCATACTCAAACACGATTGTAAAACTAGCAGGTTCAATTGTAGCTCTTCAATTTATCTGACAAGGGTAACTCATGAAAGTACATCTGTAGACCTGAAATGAATGATCTACCACAATTACAGGCAGCAAAATAAAGAGCCATACTATGCAGATTGCACGTGTATGTGATGGGCCCCAGGGACATTTTTCCTGAAAAATGGACCTGTGAGCTGATATCTACCATATAAGCAGGAGTCCATTTGAAGTTTGCAGAGAGGAAGCTCTAGGGAGTGGGGCAGTAAACAAGAACTTGAATTCTGGCAAAGGGGAGTGTCTCTGTAAATGTCCCATTGACTTTAAAATGGGCAAAAATTATATGTTGTTTGGAGCATGTGCCCATATAAAGGCATACAGTACAAGGTGGCTTTGTAGTGATGAAACAGTTCTATATCTTGACTGTCGTGCTTACACAAATCTACACATGGGATAAAGTGGCATAGAACCATACAGACACACACACACACACACACACACACACACACACACACACACAAGTGCATATAAAACTGGTGGGATTGGAATATTGGAATACACTCTGTGGACTACACCAGGGTCTGCTTCCTGGCTCTGATATTGTCCAGTCGTGCAAGATGTTACCCTTAGGGAAAACTAGGTGAAGGGGATACAGGAACTCCCCATGCATTTTCACAACTTCCTCTGAACCTATAATGATTTCAAAATAAAAAGGTTTCTTTTTGAAATTGCTGAATGATTTCATGAAGCCCAATTTGCAGCTATGTTTTTAAAAATAGAAATTCAAAAGGGAAAATGTCCATATTTAATAACGTTAAGAGTAGTTTCTTTGGATCCTGTAATGATGAGAGATTTATTTGTAATCTTTCTACCTACGTGTTTAAATTCTTAATGGAAAAAAATAAACTTTAGGCTTTAATTTTTGGTTTGTTCCTTTATTTTCTCCTTTAGATAGTCTTCAACTCTCACAGAAGGAGACTTTCAACTAATCCTTGAAATTTAAAGATATCAACCCTCCTTCACCCCAACTCCTTAAGCCAAGCCCCCAATTTGCACTAGGGTGACAGCATGTCCATGGAATTTAGGGAACCACATGGATAACATAGCGGAGCTGTTTTGGGGTTTTCTGATAGCAACGGTCTCTCCAGACAGCCTTTCTAAACTGCCTGCCTTCCACCACTGCAATTGTAGATTGTTTTGCTTGGCATCTTAAGCTCATTGAAAGAACAGATTTGGTTTGTGTGGGGTTTTTTAGCTAGTTTGCCTAAAGGACATCATTTCTCCTTGCCCCAGCCACCTAAATTGGAAAGAGAAGCTCTGTGGCAACCTAAGCGCCCTGCTCCTAATGCGGAAAGCCCGGGCGATGACTAATGCTTTCCATTCCTAGAAGGCAGCTCAGCTTTGTAAATGGCATTTTCACATTTATTTCAATGCAAAACAACCTCCTTCCTTCTCCCCTATTCTTCTTTACCCCACAGCCCCTTGGTGATCATTTTCAAAAACCTGTTGGAATTAGCACTTTCCAGCAGTGCAGAATGTCTGCTAGCACTTCTGTGAGAAAGCTAGTGTCAGAACCAATGCCTGAGGAAAAAAACATCCTCTGAAAGAAAAAAGAAGCACATTTTAACGGGACCATAAAATTTTTTTAAATGGTTTTTATAATGTCTTTTCACTTAGTTCTATGAATTCCCCAAGCATATGAGCCCCACAAGCTATATCTATAAATCTTATTGACTCAGCCTCCACCGCAAAGCTCCAGCCAGCCCCTGGGGCCTCCAGAGAAGCCCAGAAGGAAGGAAAAAGACATCCCTGGACAATAATTCTCCTTTTCACTCTCTGTCCCTACTGTTTAAACCTCCAGGATGTTTATCTATCTCCTCATCACTTCTCTGAGGATGAATCTCCTTCTCAGCATGTTCTGAGCTGAAACAGGAGCATAAATGAAGATTTTACTCTAAGAGTTTCTGGAATATGGCAAGTTTAGCTTAACAGGTCAAGGATGAGAGGGCAGATGGACAGCTCCTTGAGTGGGAGTGGGGAGGAAAGCAGTTATAAAGGAACATGTGATTGGAATGGCAGAGCTTTGTGAATATGTGAAACATACGCAAGAAGGTCTATGGGTGAGAGACTCTGCAAGCCCAAAGGGAGCAAAAGTTTTCTGATGATTATCTGTTTCTGTTTTATTCCACTAGTATTACTCTTGTTTCAGAATTTCACAGTTCTGATGTATTCCTTCCCCCGCCCCATGACATAAAAACTGGGGTCCAGAGAAGAAACATGATTGTTCAGCACGACCCAAGGAATTCATAACAGAGTGTGGACAGAAGACCCCACGTTCTCCACCTTCCATCTGTTCCTTCCGCTACAAAGCCACCGGAGTTGAGTACACTCGCCGACTGGTTACACATGCTAGAGGGACAGGAGATGGTGACCTGCCACCCAGCACTCATACATGCTGCACCCAGACCTAGCTGCAGGCTGCACTTATGATGGCAGATGTGGTCACAGCTCCGCCTCTTCTATATGTCCTTGCCATGCCACCATCTCCCTACCCTCCCGACAATTCCTTCTCCTCTTTTGAGGATCAAAATTGCATTTTATATTTAATTTTCCAACAACCTAATAGTGAGGCAAGTAATTCTAGCATGTATATTTGATTTTGTTTTCGTATGGAAGCAAAGGATTTCTCTGATTAGTCTTCCCTATGAAAGGTTGTAGAAGCCTGAAAAAATATACTTCCTGTGTGTGTTCCAAGTGAGATATTGGAAACCAATGGTGCAATGTTCCTACGTGGAAACTGGGAATGCTGCATATTAAGAGAAATGTTCTAAATAGTCAAACATAGAAGGTTAATGTGACACAAAACTGTGCAAATATAAATAAAGCCAGGTCAGTGGCTTTAGGTATGCCCCTGCACATTTGGAAAAAATGAGTTTATGGGATTATAAAGTGAGGCAAATTAAATTAAAACAGCACTGGAGGGCTGCATGACAGGGGAGTTAAATGAGGAATTTTTGCTAAAGAAACAGCTGCTTCTCACCTGCTTGGCAAACACCACCTGAATCAAGTAATGAGCGTGAATGTCATTAGAAATAGGATAAAACTGAAATCATGTGACATCCAAGAGAATGGTGAACTCAGCATCACTTCTGTGATACTGTTGCCAGAAATGATTAACCTGAATATAATCACAAAGAAATACCAGAGACATTCAAATTGAGGACACATGAAGTAGCTGGCTATAGTCTTCAAGTGTCAAGGTCATAAAGGGAAGGGCAGACTGAAGAACTGTTCAAGACTGAAGAAGAATAAAGACAATGACAATTAAATGGAACATGGGCGATTCTAGACTAGATTCTATTGCTATAAATACCAGTATTTGGATAATTAGCAAAATTTAAATGAAATCTGAAGATTAATGGTAGAGATATTAATTTTTCTGGTTGTGATGGTTGTACGGTGCTTCTACAGGAAGCCTCCTTAACATTCAGAGGTGATTAGGACATTGTATTAGCAACTTGCTCTCAAATGGTTCAGGGGGAAAAATTCTGCGCACTTTAAGCACTTCTAGAGTTTCCCATAATTTGAATTGGCTGATTGCATCCCTATAGTACCATTTTACATACACTTTTGTCCCCTACATTTCTAATAAAATGGTCATTGGTTTTCTCCACATTTCAAAGTATTTAATATTGAAAGAATCTGCTGTCTTCTAGGCAGAGGAATAAACAGCCAGCACAATCATTTTGCCATCGATGTAACTTCTTCTTCCAAAAACAACCTACTGTTTTTCCCTAAAATATGTTACTTGACGTGGACTTGTTCTCACCAGCACGCATCCACCCCCCACCCACCCTGCTCTGGGCTGCCCTCCCCTGGAATCTTCATAACACAGAATAATCCTCTCTCCGACTGAAGCACCAATTACTAAATTACAGACTTCATCTTTAGAACTGAGACTATAGCATCTTCTCCCCTGAGAGCGCATTTTAAGTAACATCATCATTTTCTGAGGGTCTACTGCAGCTCCTTGAAACTATTTTTCTGACAGTTTAGCACCCCTGATTAAGCAATGCCCTTGGCTAAGTTCTGTGACCCAACTGTATGCAAACATTGGAGGACAATGCACAACGACAACAGAAACAGCCTTTGCATCAGCCAGACAAGTGCTCACAACCCTAGAGACCCATCGGTTTTATCGCAGGTGTATGGGATAGATTGTAATCCATGCAGAGATTTTCCTGGGACTTCTTTTTATGTCTAACCTATTCCCAAACTCCACCCATGAGCATAGGGCCTTAGCTCCATATTCTCAAGATTTTCCAACATTCCAAGCATGCCCCTGCAATCAGCAGCAAACATTCCTCCTAGGTCTTGACCTCCCTTTTCCCTCAACCCCTTGTCCTGTTATCCCCAGTTGCTCAGCACAAAGTCCTTTATGTCCAGCCTTCAGCTAGACTTTTCTGCCATTTTTCTTGCTCCATTCAGCTTCCCTACTTAATCGGAGGTTTAAAAGGAAAGCTTTGGATAATGGGATGAAGACAGGAACAGAGTAAGACCCTTTCCCAAACCAGCCTCTGGGAGGATTCTTTAAAAGATATATGGACTTTTGAACTGCAAATACTAATTTTAAGCTAATACAGCTTCCTAACTTCCCCATACCTGGGGTTATATTTCAAAATAAGCCTTTTTTTCATGGTAGGCTCTACATATGTTGGGCTCCAGGAAGAAAAGGAAGGAGACAAACACCCATTCTGCCACAAACGTTTCAATCTGTACCAAAAAGGATTTCACTCAACAGGTGGAGAGAGACTACACAATGTCTGGAAAATAAGGTATTCAGGACAGCAGAAGTCCAGATGGATACACTCACATTGAATTGTTGGGAGTATAAATATACAAAACATTTCTAGAAAATAATTTGGCATTATGTATCAAAAACCTACAAAATGCTACGTCTCTTGGATTATTAATTCTACTTCAAGAAATACATCCCATAATCAGAAATGCAAATCAAGATGTAAGTAAAACAGATATTTTTAACAAGATTATTGTGACTAGCAAACTTCTCGAATAATCTGATTTCTAAAATGGAAAATAAAGACAATTTCAGTAAATGAAGTGAACTATTATACAGCCATTAAAAAGGTTTAAAGAATGTTTAATAGCATGATGAATGTTTAAGATATAAATCAGAGTGAAAAGAATACAACATTGAACTGGATGCAATTTATAAAACAGTCTCAACTTTATAACTATGTGATACTTATGTATAAATACATAGATACATAAATATATAGATACCTATGTATAGCTATAACAATTTATGAGCCTAATAATTAGGATTACATATAAGTGATTTACATTTTTTTGCTCTATGAGTTTTAGTATTTTTCCAATTTTCTATAATGGACTTATAGTTTTATAATTATAAAAATGTTATTTTAATATAAACAAGCCAAAATATTGACAAAGTTGTATTCATGTCCAGATCCTATAAAGCTAACATAACTCTAGTAACTAAACCTGGCAAAATCAGTAAAAAAAAAAAAAAGTTCATAGACCAATGTGTCCCTAAATTGGTATGCGCAAAAGTCTGTCCCACACATTTTAATAGGTATCCCAAGGGGGGAAAATTCATTTTTAAGTAAATATAAACAGTGTTGCATTAAATATTTAAGAAGTGTTACTTATTGCAGGACCGCTCAAAGCCTTTAATATGCTGATATGACTTTAAATCTGCAAAAATGGATGTAGAACATGGAATTTCCCAAAGTTATTTGAGCATGACCCACATACTAATATGTTCCTGATCACTGTTCTACAAAATAAAAATATGAGAGTGCTGTATAGATGAACCTCATTTACGAAAATAGAGTAAAACTTCTAAATAAAGTGTTAGTAATTTTAACAGCTTAATGTAAACATTATTTACCATAATCAAGTGTACACATTCCACAATGTAAGAAATTAAAATCTCAACATCTACTGGATCAATAGGAAAAAACAGAAGACATTCAATAAGATGCTTTGCCCATTCCAGACTTTATATGTTTTGGTATGCTAGAAATAAAAATATATTTCCCTAACATGGTAAACATCATCTCTCTGTTTTAAATCAACAGGTAATATCACACTTGAACTATTATTAGTTTCTTTAAAAAACGTGAATAGCATTCCTTCAAACCAACAATGACCTACTGTGTTTCCCCGAAAATTAGACCTAGCCAGACAATCACCTCTAATGCGTCTTTTGGAGCAAAATTAATATAAGACCTGGTCTTGTATTATGTTAGATATATATAAAACCCAGTATTATATTATATATTGTATTGTATTGTGTTATATTATATTATACCCGGTCTTACATTATAGTAAAATAAGACCAGGTCTTATATTAATTTTTGCTCCAAAAGACACATTAGAGCTGATGGTCCAGCTAGGTTTTGTTTTCTAGGGAAACACGGTATTAGAAAATCTAATAAACACACACACACACACACACAAATGATACAGTAAGTGGGATAAAAAGCAGGATACAAAGAGGATTTATATGGGATTTATACCAGTATATATAGTCAAAACCTCCCATAATCAGAGTGGCTATATACCCGGTGGTTTGACCTCTTCAACCCTTCTGCACCTGCCTTTAGAAGTATGCCATTCCCATTGGTAGTTTGCACCATTTCTTAAGGATGTTCTTCAGTTAATCACATGGGTATCTAACTTAGTGGGGACGTTTATTTTTCTATCCATAAGCAAATAAAACATAGGAGGTTGGAACAGGGGTGGGGGGGGAGTTGTTTTGCTTCTGGCAACAGCAGAGATTGAAGACAGGCCTGGGAACCTTCTAGATAAAGAGGGTCACTACCCATGGACTGACCATCGCTGTGCCTCCCCAGGGCTTCCACGTACAACACGGAGGCCCTAGAGTTTGACCAATGGGGGGCAGAACTTGCAGTTAGCTCAAGGGGTGTGGGTGGGTGGAGAAAATAGGATTCCCTCATACAAGGGTCTACTGGAGTCTCCTGTCTTTCAGAAACATGAGCCCAGGTCAACGTGCAACCTCTCTGGGCCTTCCCAGCCTAGCATCCAGGCCCTGGACATAAAGGGAGACGGGCAGAGCATCTGGCCCATTCAGGATGGGGCTTGGGAGGCTTCCCTTGCCCCTGGCTCTGTTGAGACGGGGCTTCCTCCAGGAATGGCCAGCTGAAAGCTGACTTTCTCAGGGGTTACATGCCCGAAATCCAGGCTCTGGGTCTGAGGGAATGGGAGCCTAGCAGGGTCTGAGGAAGTTGGCGAGAGGAAATTGGGTGGATTTGGGGTTCCCATGCCCCCAGGAAGTGTCAGTGTCATCACCAATAACTTCTGTAAGCCAAGGAGTGTCAGAGAGTGTCCAGGCCTGAGCCAGACCTGTCAAGACTTTTTTGGATCTTGCTTTAAAATAGATTGTTTTACTTCCCTGAAAAGGATATTAGGCTTCTCTGTCTCTCTCTCTGTCTCTCTCTCTGTCTCTCTCTCTCTCTGTCTCTCTCTCTCTGTAAAACCACCTTATTTGAATATCCTAAATGGGATTTAAAGAGAGCAAGAGAGGCTGTGTGAGAGAGAGAGAGAGAGAGAGAGAGAGAGAAACTGCAGATTTACAGCATGGAGGCTGTATTTTTCAGTGATCAGGAGAAAAAAAGGCACACAAAACTCTTTAAGTTAAAGCAAACACTGTGAACATTTGAGAATTTGTAAAAGAAAATAGGTGAAATCCTCCCAGGAAAGGGTTGGTAATCATAAATGTTAAGAGGCAGTAGCAAGATGACAGAAAGAAGCGAGATCACAAAATTCCCTTCCATCAACATCTAATAAAGTTATTTTTAAAGACAGTTGTAAAAGCGTAAACGAAATATTTCTTATCATAGAGCAAACAAGGCATGCGGCACAACCTCGTTCCGTGAATTTCTGAAAGTGGTATTAATTTAATAATAAATGCCTGGCATTTGCTGAGCCCTTGCTATGTACCAGGCTCTCTTTAAACCATGTCTTAATGTAAGAATGGGTATTCGACGCCAGGCTGTTTGGGTCTAAATCGTGCCTCTACAGAAAATAAGATCTGGTTCCTCTTGGAATGATGTTTAAACCCCTCACTCATTCTGCCAATAGCACCTTCATGGCCTAAGAAATTATACTAAGGAAAGAGGTAAGTTGATAAAACGCTAAGAATTCTCACTGATATCACCCAATCATGAGATAGTGGACTGATGTGGTGAATAGCCCTGGGAAAAGTCAGAATAAAATCCTCCAAGTGTAGGAACGTCTCTCTACCTCCACCATGGTCTTCACAGAAACCATTAGAACCAGCAGCACTCACAGTTTCCCAGGGTTCAAAAATGCCGTTCCCTGACAAGAGGGCATACCCAGCCACTGGAGAACACCATGGTACAGAACACGCAGCAATATTTCAGATGTTCTTGTTGTGAAGAAACATTTGCCTGAGCAATTCTTTGGCTGTTGTTATTGTTGTAGAGTTCAAGTTAACTGTTATGAACTAAGTATTTGGTCATCCCAGAATTTATATGTTGAAATCCTAACCCCCAATGTGATGGTATTAGGAGGTAGACCCTTTAGGAAGTCATTAGGTCATGAAGGCAGAGCCCTCATGAAAGGGAATAGTGCCCTTGTAAGGGGCTGAAAATACCTGAGCTCCTTCTCAGCCATGTGAGGACACCGGGAGAAGACGCCATCTCTGAACCAGAAATAGAATCCTCGCGGGACACCATATCTGCTGGCAACTTGATCTTGGACTTCTTAGCCTCCAGAACTGGGAGAAATAAAATTTTTGTTGTTAAGCCATCCAATCTATATTTTTGTTTTAGAAGCCCAAAGTGACTAAGACAAATACCTTTTAAAAATTTTTTAAAAAGTATGTTTAGTATGAGTCCCTTTTTTCCTTTCTTTCTGCCTATTCATGCATTATATAGCTTTCATAAAAATAAGAAAGTTATTATCCTAAAAAAATAAGATACCTCATAGCTCACATGTTGTGACTTGAAATTCTTCTGCCATTCCCTACCAAGCCTGTTTTTGCTGGTAAAATAACTGGCTGGGTATTTTTATTTTGGGGCTTTTTTGGGGGTGGGGGGGTTGTTTGGGTTGGTTTTTTTTTTTTTTTTTTTAGGGTGGACAAGGGTTTGTGGCAAGCTGGAGACACAGGAGAGCTGATGGTGCAAATCCAGTCTGAAGGTCAACAGGCTAAACACCCAGGAAGAGTTGATGTTCAGTTCAAGTTTGAAGGCAAGAAACAAAGTCAATGTCCCAGGTGGAGGCAGGAAGAATTCTCTCCTTCTAAGACGAGGATCGACCTTTTCGTTCACAGGTACAACCACTGCTCCTTCTGCCTTGCCTCCTTTACTCTCAAAATCTGCAAGCCTTTGTCCTCCCCTCACTTCTCTGCCAAAGTCTAATATCCCTCAGAACCATCTGCCAGGCGTGGCCTGAGATTGGAAGGCAGATCTGAGGGTTCACTTCTCAAAGGTCTCTAGAAATGAGCGACCTGGCTTCCCAGGCAGAGAGCCGTAGTTTCTGACTACAAAGTCCTTTGGGGGTGAAAGGCAAAGCCAGTGTCTGGGCATGTTTGCACAGCTGAGAGGGGTGTCTGGGGGACCTGTGGAGGCAGATGGAGCTTTGGATCGCACCCTCGTTCTCTCTGCCAAGACAGCTGCATTTCTCTCCTGCCATATCCCTCCTCTTCTCAGAAACTGACAGTGAATAGTGATACATGCCTACCCCCATCCTCTCCCCAGATACACCCCCAGAGCCCACCATTTTTAGTTGTTGGTCTTGCTGTGTATTTATTTGGTCACAGTTTCAGAGCTAAAACATCTCACCCAGTGTACTCCTTTATAAAAAAAAAAAAAAAGAATACTGAAATGCAGACAGCAGAAAGGGTCAGCACAGGCAGAAATGGAGCAGGATCTTGACATCGGATGCCCACTCAAGGCTCCCGTGCTTTCAGTACAAAATCCATGAGGCAAAGATCTGTGGTGCTGTCCTCTTGGCTTTGCTCCTCCGTGTGCCTGTGTGTGTGTGTGTGTGTGTGTGTGTGTGTGTGTGTGTGTGTGTGTGTGTGGCTGGGAGGAGACAGAGCCAGTGCACACTCCGTACCTCCTCCACCCTGCAAAGCACACGCAGACTGCAAGAACCTCTGCCAGCAAATTCCCTGCCTTTGGGGGCCAGGCTGTTCTGCTCAGCAACTCTCCTCCTCCTGCTGCCTCCTCTCACCCGAGGCCCCTCGCCCCTCCTCCTCTGACGTCATATACTTGCTCTTTGTGGACTGGCTCTGGAATTGCGGAGGAAGGTCTGGCCAGGGTGAGGGCCTGGAGAGGAAAGGAGGGAGGGGGGAGCCCATGCAGACTGGGAACTCAGCACTGACAGCCTCTGGAGGTTTAGAGCGTCCCTTCTCACACATTGTCACATGTATTTCAACAACTCTGAAAAGCACCTGACTTTTAAGTGGCCGTAAGAGGACTGTGCGAGTGTTCTGTTGATAAGGTGCTCTACCCACAACACTTCCTACCTGTAAAGAATTGCATTATCTGGGCGACAAAGACAGACAATGCAGAAGACAGAAGATGAACCAAAGGACCAAAGGGAAATCGGATAAAATGGGGAAGTGGGATTTAGAATTGAGGGAGGCCCATTGGATCTAGGACAGCAAGGGAACTAACAGGGTCAAATTTCCTCCGAAATAAGTCAAAGAGGAGAAGCAGACAATGAGATGTGACAAAAGAAGCAGAGGGCCAAGTGATGAGATTGCCGGCTTGGAGCAAGAGGCCTCAAGCCAAAGAAGTTGAGCAGCCTCTAGAAGCTAGAAAAGGCAAGGAGATGGGTTCTTCCCTAGAGCTTACAGAAGGAACACAGCCCTACCTACACCTTGATGCTAGCCAGGGAGAATTGTAGGATAATAAATGTGTTGTTTGAAGCCACTGAGTTTGTGGTCACATGTTACCCCCGCATTAGGAAACACATTCACTCCCCAGCTGGTAAGTAGAGAATGTCACAGTAGCTTCAAAGTCCATACTTTCAACAGCCAGGCCTTTTCTCTCCCTCGTGCTCAGTGTCTGCCACCTATTTATTGGTTAGTAAAAATTGTAACCCTTTCCTGTTTTATTTAATTCATAAAACAAGACATGTGATATTTTTAAAACAAATAAATGGTTATGAAGTATCAACAGGCAATTTCTTCACTCATAGCCCTGCCCTTATAAATATACGCAATGTAAGATTTTCTTCTTATAAGAATGTAATCCTACACTCCATTGTAATACAACTTGATTCTTTTAATTAAAAATATATCTAGGACCCATGGATTTTTAACTCACCTTTATAAATAATTGTGCATTATCTTACAGAAAAATATATTATTATTATTTGTCAGGCCCTCACTTGTTCATAAATAGTCTCAGGGATTATTTTTCAACAAATTATCCTGCCGCACTCCCGGGGCGGGCACCCGTGTCTCTCCATCCTGGATTTGGGGCCGCATCTTCGTGCAGAAATTGACACAAAGCCGGGCCTCTGCAGTCCAGAGGTGGCCAGCCAGGCTCCGCCCTCCACCGCCACAGCCACCAATCAGTTCCCGGGATGGCCCCTCCTCGCCCCTCTGCCTGCCTGTGACTTCTCACGTCCCAGGCCTTGTCCGCCGGCCAGTCCCTTCTCTCCTGAGAAGCTCCTTCCCCTTGGGAACAGCCGCTACCCACTCCTAGCCAGTGCATTCTGCCCCCGGTCTCGCGCTGCAGGGAACAGAGGGGCAAACGGTGAGTGGGGGTCAGCGATAGCTTCTGGACCAGGAGAGGCCGGGCGGTGACACTGGCCACAGCACGAAGCGCTGATGGCCCTGGAGGGGAGAGGGGGAGGGTGGTGAACGCCCGGGAGGCTGTCTGTGCATTTGTGTGGGGACAGCATGGGTGGGGGCTGGTGTGGGGCCTCTGCATGTCCCCGATGGGAGGGTGGATGGGAGGGTGGCAGACGTGTTCCACGCACAGTCCTTGCTCTACACCTCACGGATCTTTCTCTGCTGCCTCCCTGCAGCTGGCTCTCTATTTCCTTCTTGTCACATCGTTATTCACCCTTGCTTGTCTGGCGGCGATTACCCCCTATGTTCTTGTGCTCCACAGGAGCCATTGAGATTTAAGCTGCAGAGAACTGTGGAGGGATGGCATTTCACCTCCTGGGGCTCGCTCTTCAATTATTTCAGTGTAGCCTGCCTCTGCATAACCCTCCCCCCCCCAAGGTTAAAGTCCTCACCTACACAAGTGCTCCACAGGGGGCCCTGAGAGTGGCTGTGGTGGGGGAGGGAGGTGAGAGGTGCAGGGGGGGTGGTGGAGAGGGTGGGTGCAGGGAACTGGGTGGAATGTTCTGTCTGGAATGCTTCAGGCCTCCAGGTAAACGCTGGATTACACAGTTACCAGGTGAATAGCCCAGGAGGAGCTGGCCACTGAGTTGACTGAGGGGGGGATCAAGGGGGGGGGGGAGGAGGGAGAAGGCCTTAAGTAGGAGAAAAAGATTTAACAACGGGATTATCATAGACACTACTGGAAGAAGTGCAGATCTAACCAGACGTAAAGCACAGAATGTATCTGTCTAGCTGACCATCCATCCACCCAACCATCCTTTTATACTCCCAACTGTTGATTTGTCAATTGACTTCATTTCAATACAGTATTCCCCCTTATCCGCTGTTCCAAGGTTTCAGTCACCCGCAGTCCATCATGGTCTGAAAATATTACATAGAAAATTCCAGAAACAAGTACCTCTCAAGTTTTAAATTACACACTGTTCTGAGTAGTGTGATGAAATTTTGCGCAGTCCCTAGCGTCTCAACCGAGATGCTTCAACCAACAGACCCACTGTCGGAGTAGCACGGTGCTTGTGTTCAAGTGACCCTTCTTTTACACACAGTTCTTTGCTACATGGGCCTCTATAGAGAAGCTTGCTTCCCCTAGAATGAAGGCTCTCAGAGACAAAGAAAGAGAGAAGGCCAAAAGTCAGATTCTTCTTGTAACCTAATCTCAAAAGAGACAGCCCATCACTTTGCTGTATATTCATCAGAAGTGAATCACTTGTTCCAGGCCACACTCAAGGCGAGAGGGTGATACAAGAGCATGAATACCCAGAAGCAGGGATTATTAGGGGGCCACGTTAAAAACTGCGTACTACAGAGGATATGAACAAGCATGTCTTCTAACAGTCTTGTACATGGCTTCTGGTTCACGTGGACATGAGTTTCCCTGAAGTATAGACCTACATGCAGAATTACTGAGTTATACGATTTGTATATGTTCAACTTTATTAGGCTATTCCCAAGCTGTTTTCCAAAATGTTGAGCCAGTCTGCACTCTCTTCAGCAACAGACGAGAGTTCCTGTTGCTCTACATACTTGTCATAACTTGGTATTACGAAATTTCACTTTTAGCCAGTCGGGCAGGCATGGAATAGCATTCCCTTGTGATTTTGATGAGTATTTCTCTGATAAGTAATGAAGTTGACCATCTTTTCATATATTGATGAGCTATGGTCCTTTCTCTCTGTGATAATTCTTGTTTCTGCCTTTTATTCATTTTCATATTGGGTTGTTTGTCTTTTTCTTATTGACTCATTGGAAGGCTTTTTTTTATATAATCTGAAAGCTAATTAATCCTTTGTTATCTATATATGCTGCAAATACCTGCTTTCAATTCGGTACTTAGCTTTTCTTTCTCTGTATGTCTGTCTCAATGAACTACGTCTTGACTTTTCATTTCAAGTCAGCATTATTTTCTTTTATAATTTGCGTTGTTTGAGAAAATTGTTTTCTGGAAGTAATAAATTAATTTTACTATATTTTCCTCTAAAAGCTTTTATAGTTGTGCATTTGGCAATTAGTCTTAATTCACTTGGAAATTGATTATTATATTTTTATTCCATATTGGTAATAATTATCCCAGCCCTAGTGATCTACATGAATCAAGTTTTTCATATATGCATGAATTTGTTTAGGTTCTCTACTCTCTTTCATTATCTATTTGTCTAATTCTGCACCAATATGAAATAGTTTTGTAACAAGTCTTGAAACTTGGTAGGAAAGATCCTCCCACCTCTTTATTCTTCTTCTAGAGTGTTTTACCAATTCTTGGACCTTTCACCCTTGTTATTTAAATAAGAAAACAAGAAACAAACAAAGCAAACAAATAAACCTGCTAGAATTCTGATTGATGCTGAACTAGTTCTATATATCAATTTGGGGAGAAATGGCCGCTTTAAGATGTTGACTGTTTCCACCTATGAACTTACCATATAATGCTATTTATTTAGCTCACTTTAATGTTTTCTTAAGGTTTTGTAGTATTTTTCATTGTTTTCCTTTTGCTCATTTTTGTTAAACTTATTTATAAGTACATTGTATCTTTATTGCTATTATAAAAGTTTTATTTTATAAAAACTATATTTTGTAGCTGGTGTGTAGAAATCCAATTGCCTTTTACACATTGATTACATGTCAATCTTGATAAACTCAATAATTCTAAATTTACCTATGGAGTCTTTCAGATTTGCTAAACAAGTAGTTACAGCACCTGAAAATGAAGACAATTTTGTTTCTTCCTTTCCAATCCTTATAACTTTTTTTTTTTTTTTTTTTTTGTCTTTAGTGCATTGGCTAGTACCTCCACTATAAAGTTGAATAAAAGTAGGGAAGGTCATCTTGTTTTATCCTTAATAAAGAGGAAGATTTCACTATATCATCTTTAAATATTGCATTCATTATTGTTATTTTGTATATGCTTTGTCCCATGATAAGAAAGTTCAATTCTTCCTTGGGTAAGCACTTTTATTATTAGCAGATGTTGTATTGAATGCTTCTTCTATAGCTGATTTTTACATGTAATTTTTTCTTTTAAATATGTTAATATGGTATAGTATTCAATTTTTAATATTAAATCAACTTTTTACATCCCTGGAATAAACCCTCTATGACAAATATGCAATAAATTTTATGTATAGATATTGATATAATGATAAGCATTAGATATTTGCATCTATATACATGAATTGAGATTGGCCTGTAATTATCCCTTTTGGTATTAACCTTATGTGCTGCTGATATTATCACATAAAATAAGATAGGTAGAATTCTCACAATGACTATTCTCTGGAAGAATTTGTGCGAGTTTGGAATTATCTGGTCCTTGAATATTTCCTCAAATCACCAGAAAACCCTTGGGGTTTGGAATTTACTTTGTCAGAAGATATTAAACTAACTGGTTCAATAACTTTAAGGATTATAGGACTATTGGACTCTGTTTTCATAAATTTTATTTTCCAGTATATTTAACCATTGCATACACACACACACACACACACACACTCAAAATTAATAGAATAAAATTGTTCATAATATCCTCTTGCTATCTGTTTAAATATTTCCATCATTATGATCTTCTCATTATTAATATGGGTATATATTCTTTCTCTTTTTGTTTTAATTAATTTTGTCAGAACTTGGACTACTTTATTAGCTCTTTCACATACTCACACACACAAAAACTGTCTTTTTTCATTAATTGGTATTTAGTTTATTACTTCTTCCTGGTATCTTTGAATTTTTCTGTTATTTATTTTCCAATTTCTTAATATGCTTAGCTTATTAAATTTGGGCTTTCCTTCTTACATCAGCTCTTAAGGCTATAAATGTGTGTCACTTCTTTTTAGCTGTGTCACTTCATGAGTTTTGATATGAATATTTTGCTATTATGTACCTTTAAGTATTTATAATTTCCATTATGGTTTCTTATTTGAGCCATGATTTTTCAGAAGTGTATATTTTAATTTCCAGTCACTCACATGAAGACTCCTTTATTATCTTGTAGTAAACGTTGCCTAACTAATTTATAATATAGTCAGAGAATATATGATACCAGTTTCTTTGGATTTATTGAAATTAGTGTTATAACCTAGCATGTGGTCAGTTTTATTTGTATACTTGAAAATAATGTATAGTCTCTAATTATATAATGTCCTATACATACCTTTAAAACAAGTGTTTTAATTACACATCCAGATCTGCCATATTTTCACCGATTTTTTATCTGCTTGTATTATCAATTACAAAAATAGGTATATTAAAGTCTCTCATGAAAACGGTAAATTTTGAAATTTCTCATTGTAGAGCTGTATATTTTTACTTTATATATTTTGAGGTTATATTATTAGTGAATTACAGGAAATTAAAATTTTATCATAATGTAGGGATACAATATTATAGCTACCTATTAAAGCCTTTTGTTTTAAATTCTTAATTTGTTCAGATATCAAATTAGGTTTCCTTGGTTGGTGTTTATTTACCTATCTTTCATCTTTTGACTATAAATCTCTCTAAATTTATGTTTTAAGTAAATATGTTAAAAATGTATCTGTATTTTCTTAAGTCCTGTGATTTTAAAATTATTGTATAATTTATAACTTGTCATTGAATAATTTAGTCATTATATTTATTGCAATTAGTAGTACAATTAGATTTTTTTCTACCATCTTATTATTCGCTTTTTATTTTTCTGCTTTTTCTGTCTGATTCCTCTCCCCTCATTCTTACTCCTTATTTGTTTCCCTATTTTACTCCTAGTCTTATTTGGAAGTTACATTTTCTAGTGTATTAACGTAAATGTTTTAGGAATACTTTAATTGCATAACACATTTAACTTATAACATTTATTGAGGCATAATTGACAACGATATATATATATATATATATATATATATATATATATATATACACACACACACACACACACACACACACACACATATATAGTACAATGTGATCTTTAGGTATATGCATACATTGTGAAATGATTATCACAGTCAAATCAAACTAATTAACATATTAATCACCTCACTTAATTTACCCTTTTTTGTGTGTGAGAACAATTGAAATCTACTGTTAGCAAATTTCAAGTACATAATAATACAGTATTATTAACTGTAGTCACTGTGTCATATATTAGCTCTTCAGAACTTATTCACCTTACATATCTGAAATTTTGCTACCTTTGACCAATATTTCCCCCATTTTCTTCACTCCAGCTCCTAGTAACCACCATGCTATTCTCATAAACCATCATGAATGCTATGCTTTTATGAGTTTGACTTTTACATTCTATATAAAGAGAGGTCATACAAGTATAGTAGTATTTGTCTTTCTCTGTCTGAATTACTTCGAAACTTAGCATAATGCCCTCAAGCTCACCCATGTTGTTGCAAATGGCAGGGTTTCCTTCCTGTTTTTATGACCAAAAATATTCCATTGTATATATAGTACCACAATTTCTTTATCGATTTGACAGACACTTGGGCTGTATCCATATTTTGGCTACAGTGAAACATGATGCAAAGAGCATGGGAGTGCAAATATCACTCACTTCTAGATGCCAATTTTATGTCCTTTGAACATATATGTACCCAGAAGTACCTGGATAATATGGTAGTTCTGTTTTTAATTTTTTGAGAAACCTCTATATGTACTGTTTTCTATAATGACTGTACCAAGTTACATTCATACCAACAATGCACAGGGTTCCCTTTTCTCTCATCATCTCCAACACTTGTGATCTTTTCCCTTTTTTGATCATAGCTCTTCTAAAAGGTGTGAGGTGATATTTCGTGGTTTAGATTTGCATTTCCCTGATGACTAGTAGATTTAAGTACCTTTTCATATACCTATCAGCCCTTTGTATGTTTTCTTTTGGGAAATGTCTATGCTGGTCCTTTGCTCATCTTTTATTTAGATTATTCGTTTTCTTGTTATTGAGTTGTTTAAGTCCCTTATGTATTTTGAATATTAACCCCTTATTGGATATATTGTTTGCAAATATTTTCTCCCATTCTGTAGGTTGTTTCTTCACTCTGTTTTCCCATTGCTCTTTAGTTTGATACAGTCCCAATTGTTTATTTTTGCTTTTGTTGCCTGTGTTTTAGGGGTCATATCCAAAAATTTTATTGCTCAGACCAATGTGAAGAAACTTTTTCCCCATGTTTTCATCCAGTAACTTTATGGTTTCAGATCTTACATTTAAGTCTTTAATATGTTTTCAGTTGATTTTGTATATGGTGTGAGATGCAAGAGTCCAGTTTCATTTTTCTGCATGTGGATATCCAGTTATTCCAGCACCATTTATTGAAGAGACTATCCTTTCCCCCATTGCGTGCTCTTTGCACCTTTGTTGAAGATCAGCTGAATGTAAATGCATTGGTTCAGCTGTGGGTTCGCTATTCTGTTCCGTTGGTCTATATATCTGTATCTATGCAAGTACCATACTATTTTGATTACTATCGCTTTGTAGTGATGCCTCAAATTTTATTCTTACTGAAGTTTTTCTTGTCTATTTGAGTTCTTTTGTGGTTCCATGTGAATTTTAGGATTGTTTTTTTCTGTTTCTGTGGGAAATGCCATTGGAGTTTTGATAGGGATTGCACTGAATCTGCAGATAGCTTTGGGTAGTATAGACATTTTAACTTTATAACTTCATCTAATCCGTAAACACAGACTAGTTTTTTCATTTATTTGTGTCTTCAGTTTCTTTCATCAACGTTTTATAGTTTTCAGTGTACAGCTCTTTTACCTCCTTAGATAAATTGGTTCCTAAGTATTTTTTTTGTTTTCGATTCTGTTATAAACAGGATTGTTTTTTTAATTTCCTTTTCAGATACTTTGTTGTTAGTGTATGGAAACACAACTGATTTTTTATGTTGATTTTATGTTCTTCAATCATCCTGAATTTGTTTATTAATTCTTATAGTTTTTTGGTGGAGTCTTTAGGGTTTTCTATATCTAAGACCATCTCATCTGCAAACAGAAACAATTTTAAGTTCTTCTTTTCTATTTTGGATGTCTTTTATTTCTTTTTCTTGCCTAATTGCTCTGGGTAGTACTTCCAGTACAATGTTGAAAAGAAGTGGTGAGAGTGGGACTTCTTGTCTTGTCCCTGATCTTTGAGGAAAAGCTTTCAGGTTCTCAGCTTTAAGTATGATGTTAATTGTTGCCTGTAATATAGGCCTTTATTACACTGAGGTACATTTCTTTCATATCCAATTTGTTGAGATTTTTTTGTGTGTTTAAAGGATGTATTTTGCCAAATGCTTTTTCTGCAGCTACAGAGATGATCACATGATTTTATCCTTCATTTTTCAAATGCGGTGTAGCACATTTATTGATTTGCACATGTTGAACCATCCTTGCATCTCTGGAATAAATCCCACTTGATCATGGTGCAGTATCCTTTTAATGTATTGTTGAATTCAGTTTAGTAATATTTATTGAGGATTTTTGCATCTATGTTCATCAGTGATATATGCCTGTAATTTCTCTTTTTTTTGTAGTGTCCTTGTCTGGCTTTGGTATCAAGGTAAGGGTAAGACTCAAACAATACAAGAACTTTAAAACAGTTTATCTTCATTAACTTCTATCTCACAGCTGTGCTATTATTGTATATTTTATTTTTTGTATACCCTTATATCCCATGAGACATTGTATTTGTTTATTTAAACAGTCAATATTAACTTATATTTGCCCATATATTTACTCTTTTCAGTATTCTCTATTCTTTCAGATAGTTATGGGCTCTTATCTGGGATCATCTTCCTTAATCCCAAAAAACTCCTTTTCAGAGTTCTTATACTGTATAGCCAACAAATTTTCCCAGCTTCAGTTTATCTAAAATTGTCTTTATTTTGCCCTCCATTTTGTGGTGCATAGAGTTTTAAGTTGAAAGATTTTATCTTCTTCTTCTTCTTTTTTTTTAAAGCAATTCCATTGTGTTCTGGTTTCCATCATTTCTTTTGAAAAGCCAGCTGTATTATTATTTCTCTGAGTGGAAAATATCCTTTAGGTCTGGCTGATGTTCAGATTTCCTCTCTGAATTTGGTTTTTAGCACTTTGACTATAATGTGCCTAGGTGTAGTTTTCTTTGTGTTTATTCTGCGTAGGGAACATAGAGGGTTTTTTTCAATTTGAGTTTTTATGTTTTTCATCTATTTCAGGGAATTTTCAGTCATGAATTATTAACATATTGCTTCTGTTTCATTCTCCCTCTCTCTTCTTCTGGGGCTCTAATTACACATATGTCACAACTTTTTTTACCATGTCTCATAATATTATTATACTCTTTCTATATCTTTCATCTCTTTGTGCACCATCCTTTCTTTCCTCTGTGTTATTTTTGAATACTTTCTGTTAAACTTTGTTATACTTTACCAATTCTCTGGTCATTTGTGTCTAACATGCTAGTAAAGCCAACTGTTGAATTTCTGATTTCAATGACTTTATTTTTAAAGTTTCCATTTTACTCTTTTATGAGTTTTCATTCTATACAGAAATTCTCCAGCCTTGTTTCTGTTATTTTTGAACATATTGATCACAGTTATTTTAAAGTCAATCCCTAAGAACTCAAATGTCTGAACTACCTGTAAGTCTGTTTCTATTACCTGTTGTTTTCCTGAGTTCTTGGCAATTTATCCTGGTTTTCAGCCTTCCTCTAAATTTTTTATTGGATGCAGGACACCAGGAATGAAAAATTATAGAGCTCTGCTTGATGCTATTATTTTTCAAAGAGGATTTTTTTCAGGGGTGGGAGACAGCTAAAGTACCAGCAGATTAATTTCATATTATTAAAGGTTAGTTTTAAGCGTTATTAAAACTGGTCCATTTCAGGTTTTTCCTTTATCCAAGAGCATAGTCCTTAGATGTCATTCTCGTTCATATGCTATGGATTTTCTCATATCTCAACTGAAAGCAGTATGTTGATAAGAATCATTTACTTTGGTGGGACCTGACCTCCACTGCTTTATTTATTCCCAGAACAGTACAGCTACTGAAATGACTGCTCAGTTGTTTAGCATTTAACCACTATTTTCTGCAACTCTTTTTGGGGGTCTCTCCCTGTGCATGCATAGCTTAGGAGTCAGCCAGTGACTTAAGGGGAATTTGTACATAGATTTTTAGATTCACTTCTCTGAGCTTTCTTAATTTTGCCCTTTGAGCTCCAGTTAGTTTGGTCATCTTGAGCCAGTTCACATTTTCCTTTACTTTATTTACTTTAGGGCATTTTCCAGTTCACAATGCAGGGTAACTGAGGCCGAGCATCTTAGACTGCTTAGCCTCAGTTACCCTGCACTGTGAACTGGAAAATGCCCTAAAGTAAAAAGCCATAGTGAATGTGGAGCTCAGGTCATGTTTTCCTTCTGTCAGGATCATAGCATCCCAAGTGCTGCTTATGTTGTTACTCTTCAGAATCTTCCATTGATATCTTGTCCAACTTTCATTGCTGTTTTCAGTGGGAGGGTTGTTCCAAACAAGGCATTCTGTCAATGCCAGAATTGGAAAACTCGCACTGTTTTGTCTTACATCTTGGATTATTTATCTAAGATGATTTAATTTATTCTTGAGATACAATTTTTAGAATTTCCTTTAAAGCAGATCTTTTGATGACAAATTCTCAATATTTGTTGGTCTGAAGTAACATTTTTAAGACTCTTGTAATGGAAGGTAGTGCCAGGGCAGTGCATTATGGGTAAGAAAGCAGGGAAGGTAGCACTTGGGTAATTTCCAGTTTTAGGCTATAATGGATGCTGCTGCTGCTTCGGACATTCTAGTACAAGTCTTTTGATGACATCCGTATGCATTTCTATTGGGTATGTACCTAAGAGTGGTATTACTGAACAGTCGTATTTTTTATTTCAAAATTATTTTCATAACATTTTTTAAATACGAAATTTCTAAAGAAAAAAATTACTGGTCAACCATCCGCATTTCCTGAGTTCACCAAATATGTCCCTATTTTTCCTGTTAGATAAACATAAAAAAAGTAGGATCATAAGTTTTTCACTGAAAATATATATTGAAAGCATTCCTCAAGTTCTGACTTGAGCTCACCCTTACGAAGGATTGCATATATTCTGTAGTATGGATTTTTAATAAATTGTGCATTCACTCCTATGTTGCTGAATATTTATAGAACTTAACATCTCAAAAGTGATTTCAGTGCTTTAAAGGTTTCATGGCAGTCTCTATAACTCAAGGCAAAAAATTGGAAAGAAAAACAGAAACTCTAGGGGAATTAAAAAAAGGGAAGGATAAAGGATTTAAAATTGAACTAGTAACGTGGAGTCTGAAAGAGAGAAAGAAAGGATAGAACCAGCTGAAATTTGGGGAGGTATAGAAAGAAAACAAAAGGCTTAAGGGGAAACAAAGAACACGAAGAAGAGGAGAAAACTTACAATACAGGAAATTTGCAATTTGAGCAGTTTTCTACATCAAGCTGCTGTTTTGTTGAGGAACGATTCTAGGATTGCCTTCCTCAGTCCATATTCATCTATTTTGTTCATTCATCCATCAAGTGGACATTACGGAGCAACTGCTTATGGCCACATGAAGTGGAGAATCTAAAGAAGAATAAAACACAGTACTTGACTTATGCTTGGGGAGTTGTAATGAAACCCTGAAGTAATCCGGATATGGCACTCTATCCCCTTTATCACGGAATCCACATTCCTGTGGGAGGTCCAGCCTGGACACTGTTTTGTGGTCCAGGAGGAAGCTTTTTTAATGGTCTCTTCCCAGGGACAGTTTGGTCTGGGGACACCTTCTCCTTATAGGATCCCAGAGAACAGGGGCCAGAGTGGTGATGGGCCGGGATACAGGAGAATGTACAGAGGCCGCACAAACCTTTGGGGGCTTTGGGTACAACCATAAAAAGGAACCAGAGGTTTCCCCCCAGGCTCTAAAGTTGACTCACAAAGCTAGATGAGCAGATACCCATTCAAGGCAGGACCTCATCAGGCATAAAGCCAGGGCCTGGCTCAAAGTCAAGCGCTGGATCCCACTCTTACTTGATTAAAATGAGTTATGACTAGGAACAAAGTTTATGAATCCACACACAGGGAGAATTCATATTTATAGAGTGGTGGTCACTACCAGCTGTATGAACAAGGATATTTTATCTCTTTTTAGTTGATTAAATGTATCTATGTTACCACAAAATAATACATATTACATATTAAACTTAATACATATTATTAAACTGATTACATAATACATATTAAACTTCAATGAGGTGTATGAAGAAAAAAATACTTTCCTGTCTGACGTAACTGATTCGAATAGCTTGATGTATGTTTTTCACACAATTTTTGAGTTTATATAAGTATATAAAATATTTTCAAGTTTTTCATACAAAAATGCAAACTCTCCATTTGACCACCATGTTAAATGTTTATTAAAAATATGAATATCAATATAACCTAACTAATGGCAAATATGTAGCGATTTTACTCATTCTGATTAGTATTTGTATTATATATTATTTTATACAAAGACCTGTCATAATTTATCAACCACTCCCTTGTTGGTAAATAGTCTCAGGGACTTATTTTTCAACAAATTGGCCCACTGCACACCCCCGGCGGGCCCCAGTGTCACCATTGTAGATTTGGGGCCGCATCTTCCACAGAAACTGACACAAAGCAGGGTCTGACGTGGGAGGGGTGAGGGGAGGCGGCTCCACCCTCCCCGCCGTGACCGCCAATCAGCTCCCGGGACGGCCCCCTCGCCCCTCCTCTGCACCACAGCTCACCTACCCCCACACATCTCCCACCACCGTCGTCACCAATTTTCAAATCCCCAGGCTGTCTGTCCCTTCTAGTCACATCTCTGCAGAGGAGTCCTTACCCTTCCGAATTAGCCGGGTGTGGACCTTGCTGGACAACCGGTGAGTCTTATCTAATGATGGTCTCTGAAACCGGACCAGGCCCGGGTGCACCAATCAAGTCCACAGTCCCTGATGGGAGAGGGAGGGACCGGGCCCGGGTCTGGGGGAGCTCGGGAGAGAGGGCGCCTGCGGGGCTGTGAAGTGGCCGGGTTTGGGGCCTGAGACCGATTGGGCCTAAGGACGCAGATGTCTAGATGTCTTTCAAAGCAGATTCCCTGCGTTTTTGCCATGTCTGTTTCTGCTGTTTTTCTACCGCTGTGTCTCTTAATTACTGTGTGCTGCATTTCTTCTCCAGGAACCTAACCATCAGGAGTCTAGTATATTCCTATCCTTTTAAAACATTTTTCATGATGACATATTTCAAAGCTACAGGTCCTTTTAGAAGATAATATAACAGATTTATCAGATGCTGACATTTTATCACCTGTGCTTCACCCGTGTGTGTGTGTGTGTGTATGTGTGTGTGTGTGTCCGTGTCCCTAAGAAATAAAACCTGACAGTTAAAACCTTTTCCCCACCAAATCTCATGCCTGCATCCTCAGAGGTAAGTCAGGTGGTATCCTTCCTGTGTATATTTTTGTTTTTGTTTTTGTTTTTTTATGTAAGCAATATATGCATTTTTGTTTAGAATTTTAAAATTGTTTATGAAACTCAGTATTTGGGAGTTTTAACTCATGATGCTATGAGTCTTGGCATTTCATACCGAAAAAGGACTTAGCAAGCACGTCCACAGCCGTCCTTGATTGGCTGAGAACACTGAGCCCTGGAGAAGATAAAGGACCTACTCATTGTCACTCAAGTGGTCCCTGAAGGGACAGGATCCTGAATCCAGGTGGTTCATATCTGTTCTGTTCCTGGTGTTTCTTCTATGTAAGCCCTGCCACTGAGCTCACCGACCCTCAACCCCCTATTGATTATTGTTCACATGAGTCAATTTGAGGAAAGAGGGTTGAAGTATGACTTGGGTTTGAACCAAAACCCTAATCAGGATGGAAAGGTATGCATCTTCCTGAAACGCGAAATATTGATTCTTAGGACGACCTGAATATTTATTGTACTTAACAAGCACTCATACAGTCTTACTCTCTGCCAGACATTGATCTAAGAACTTTACAAATATTCACTTACCTAATTTAAACCTTACGATAAATCTGTAATGTAAGTACTTATTTCATCATCCCCATTTTATGGATAATAAAACTGAGGCATAGAGGAATTAAGTAACATGCTCAGAGTCACTCAGCCCATATAGTGTAGCCCTGAGATCTGAGTCCAGGCCATCTGGTGACAGTCTAGGTTCCTAACCATTGTAGTACCCATTTCACATGCTAGAACTAGCACGTGACCCAGGTGAAATCACCACACATAGTAGGAACTTGCAATTCACAGAGGGTAGGAACGACTGTCAACTGATAATTAGAAAGGACTTAAAAAAAGAAATAGGATTTGGAATGTACTTTGAAGAATATATTTTAGCTACCTATTGCTTGTTGGAAATATATTATTGTTTGTTTACAAGAATAACATCTAGAAGAGTGCACGCAATGTAGACCTATATAAAAGTTGCCCTCGACTGTTCTCCAGGCTCAAAAGTATTCACAGGTAGAGCTCTGTATCCTTCCCTTCTGCCACCACACTACAAATATACACAGGGCTGTTTTTTATTATTAAAAAATGAAAGCATATTCAAGAACTTATAGTTTTTATAAGGTACATTCCTCCAACTGAAGGGAGAGCTAAGCTCTTCAGAAGGATTGAATGATACTCCACAGGATGTGTCCTAGCGTTTGTTCAGCCTTTTCCTTATTAGTGAATAGTCGAAGAAGTTGATGTCTTTAATAAAACGGCCAGCCCCTCTGCCAGGATGGGGGCCCGCCGCGGTGCCAAGCCAAGAGGGCTGGCGACACAAAGAAGCGCTGTCCCCTGCCAAGCGCCGCCCCCTCGGGCTCGATCCCGCCCGGGAGGAAGTGGGGGGGAGGAGACTGCTCAGGAACCCCTCCTCTCCTCCCCCTCCTCTCCTGGCTCCTCGCTCGTCTCCCTTCTCTCCCCACTCCTCGCTCTTCTCGGGGTGCTGCTTGCAGGGAAGCCTGTTCTCTGCCAGACTGTGCGTCCCTTCTGCACCCAGCCCTGCCCCCTCCAGCTGCCCCCTTGTCAGTTGCAGGCAACCAGGTGAGTGGCCCTCTCGGAAAGCTCCGCAGGCAGAAACAGGGCTGTTGGCGGTGCATCGGCCCTGGTCTGGGGGAGGGCGGTGCCGCAGGCCGAGGGGACGCGAGGCGGGCAGACCTGCGGGACCGGGCTCGGCAGGGCTGGGGGTGCCCAAATCGGGGATAGAATCCCTCACTGTTTGTGTCGCGGTCCTGTTAGTGATTGTTCTGCGCTCTCAGGCTCTGCGTCGCGCCTGCCGCAGGGCTCTGACATCTGATGTTTGTTTGCCTGCTTTGTGTCGTCGAGTTACGCACAGACCTGACCTAGAGGAACAGCATCTAATCCGCAGTTTTAGCGGATGAGAATAGCGTGACTCAGGGAGGAGACGGGGCTGGCTCAGAGTCACACAGGTGGCTGGTGACCGAGCATCACTTCTGTCCTACTGCCCTTTGATCTGTGCAAACACTGTTTCTGGGACCGAGATCCCTCGTCCACTTGCAATGGCCCCTGGAGACTGATGTGTGTGGAAGAGGGGCCAGTGGCCCATCTCAGACCCTGCGCCAGCGGCCAGGAGAATTGCCTGCCAACCCCAGCTTTTCCGCTATGCTCCCCTCCTCCCCCTGCTGCGCCCAACTCCACTATCTCCGCCCCCCTCACTCCTCCTCTGACGTCACCGACCTGCTCTTTGTGGACTGGCCCTGGGCCTGGGGAGGAAAGTCTTGCCTGGGTGAGGGCCTGGAGAGGAAAGCGGGGAGAGGGATCCCACACCAGAATGTGGAACGTCCTTTCTGTCTCCAACACTGTCCATTTATAGAACACCCTCTGAGGCAGGGGGATCAACAGCTAGCTGTGAAGAGTCCAGCAACAGGATTTTTTAAAAAATCAAAACAGGTCTTCTCACTCCTGGGCTAGTGGTCCTCCATTTTGCTCTTCTCCTGGGAGTTACGCAGTGAGAAGTGTGCAAATATGAGTGAGAGAAAGACAGCCCCAGGGGAACTCGTGAATTAAGAAGGGAGTGTAGTAAGATCAGAATAGAAAACGCAAAGTTCTGAATCTTGCTGACGTTTTTTGGGGAATGGGGGAGGGATTGATTGGGGAGAGCTACAAATGACCTTCAAAGATGATAGTAATGGTCTCTTTTTTAAGCTGGGTGGTTGGTATGGAGGAGTCCGTTTAATTTTTTTAATTGTTTTATTATTATTTTACCATCTATATCCTTCCACACGCATTACGTATTCTTTTACATGTGTGAATTAAACCATTTTTAAGTGAAAATCAACTAAGATGGAACTGGGAATATTCCAGAAAGAATGCAAAAGGAGTTGAACCCACCCTAATTCTGGCTTAGGAGAAGTTGATGGATATTGGGAAAGATATTGGACATGTAAGGAAAAAGAAACAAGAGTTCATGGAAGAAAATGGCATGAAGAAGAGAAGACCTACAGAATTGGATGCCTGCGATAGTCTGCATTTTTCAAGGCCAAGGTAGTCAAGAATACATCCTAGGTTGGCCCTTACACCCACACCTTATGTCTATCATTGAATCAGCCATCCAGAGTATCTGTTCATTCTCCTGGGACATCCAAAAAAACAAAACTTGTTCCCTGACCTCAGGCACTTATCCTACTTTGGGATTTGAAAGCAAACCATAATGCAGGATGTGGTGCAATGTGCAAGACAGGCCCACTGCCCTCCTTCCCTTCCGTATACATCTGAAAGGGAAACCCCGTTTAGGTGACACGGTGGCTGGGGTAGGGGATTTGTAAAGCTCTCTCCCTGAGTTTCAGGTTGCGCCTAGGGTACCTTCTGCTTTAGAGGGGCCTTGTGTTCCAGAAAGTTGGTGGACCTTGGGGAGAGAAAGCAAGACCCATGGGAGGAGAACCAAAGATGAAGAACTTCGGGAGAGAAATAAAAGGGATTTCTCCAGGCTGTGTCTGTCTGAGCTCACAAAGCTAGGAGGGCAAACGTGGATTCAAGCACAAAGAGGAAGCATTTGGTTCAAAAGTCAAGTGTCTGTCAACTAAAATTTATATATATCATCATAGGGTGTAAAGTACCACATAGGGAACAGCATATAGTCAATAGTACTGTAATAGCTGTGTACAATGTCAGAGGGTAGTAGACTTGTTGGGGTGATCGCTTTGTGAGAGCGGTAAATGTCTAATCATTATGTTCTGGACACGTGAAACTAATAATAATTAAAAAACAAAACATGTTAAGTGTCAGAGTCACCCATAGCTGGTTATAGTGGGAACAGAACTAACTGCAAAGCTCAAGCTATTGATGGGCAAATGCACAACCTGTTGGGAAGGAAGACATTTTAGGAGGAATGAGACAGGGTCACCTGATCAATCGAATCACTTATATACTCGGACATTTAATGTATGTCGACTTGATTGAATTGAGTGTGCTATTTTTAATTGTAATAATAACAATTGAAAGGATGCAGACATCTAAAGAGAAAGAATACTGTTCACCTCTTCCCTTCCTTACGAATCAATGTTAGCATGTTGAAATGTGGCCTCCATGGATTTGCTATATATACAAGATCCTGGTACTTTACAGGCTTATCTATTTCTGGCACTTAAGAACATGGACTCCAGGACTAAATGTCCTGGGTTTGAATGCTGGATCTGCCACTACCACCTATGTCGTCTTGAACAAGTAACAAATTCTCTAGCCATCAGGGTTTTTGTTTTGTGTGTGTGTTTTTGCCCACCTATAAGATGGGGAGGGTGGTAGTACATACCTTATACGCTTATTGTCAGGATTAAATAATTTATGTAAAGCACTTAAAATAATGCCCAGAAGCTGGTAAGTACTGTATTGTCATTACTACTATTAAAATTACTAGTACTGCTACAATTATTATCTTCACCCATACAAAAATGGGTTTGTGTCCTACAGATTATAGTGATTTGAAATTTTCACTTAAAATATATCTAGACCATCCTTCTAGGTAGAGGCAAAATAGCTTTAAAGCATCCTTTGTAATAGCTATGTGATGTCCTATAATTAGATTTTCATACTTGACTCAAGCATTCTCCCTCTCAAATATCTTGACACATACACAGCATTGGTATCAGACTAAGGCTGACACTGCAGCTGCACTCACAGTGCAAGAACGGGAGCAACTGGCAGAGAAAAGGGGAGCTCAAGCGTTCCCAACCAAACCCCACTCACTTTGGGCCACCAGTGTGGCCCAGAGGAAAGGTAGAAGCGGGGACCCATCAGGAAAAACCCTCCTTTCTCCCTGGTTCCCTACTTTTCAAATCTCCAAGCCACCTGCCCTTTGTCACGTGACAGATATTCCTTCATCTCACGAGCTAGCTCAGAGTACAACGAGAGACAAAAATGTGAGTGCCCGGCTCTGGGTGTGTTTGGAGTACCAACACCAGCGGTGACAGGGGCCCAAAGAGAAGGGGTCCGATGGGCAGTTCTTTCCAGGGTGTATATGGGTGGCTGGGGCTGTGCCCCAGGGTTTTATGTTGGGGACAGTGGGTTACGGGGGCGGGATATGTGGACAATGGGTGTACCTTTAGATTACAGATCCTGTGCCCACAGGAGTAAAAAATGGTTCTAGGAAACATTCCTTGTCATTTGTCTATCTCCGTTTCTAGGTTGTCATTTATCTGTCTCCATTTGTCATTTTGTGGGGCAGGGAGCATCCTTGTACGTGTATCTTTCATTCTGCTGCTCTCATTTCCGTGAGAAATCTTATTAGAAGAAGGATCGCTGAGTTGCCACTGTCAGATGGCTGTCAGGTTCTCAGTCCTTCTAGCAGATGTGATAATGTCCCCAAAGCCTTTTTGAACAGTGGACATTATTAGCTGCCTTTGTCTTCTTTACCTCTTTCCCCTCCTCCTTTTCCTCTTTCTTCTTCCTCACCACCTTCTTTTTTTGATAATCTTATGGGCCACATACACTATACTTTCATTTGCCTCATTAGTGCGATTGAGCATATTTTCATAAACCAATCAGCCATTTAAATGTCCTCTTCTGTGAGTATCTTCTCCGAGAAGGATAGGATTTCAATAAATAGAAAGATGTGGGAGAGGGAGCAGGAAGAAAAGAGAATGGGAAGAGCATCCGGAGTGAAAGCAGGGCATGTCCAGGGATGCCAAGTGTTCCGGGAGCTGCAGAGACGTTGGGCGGCAGGAGATACGACTGGAAAAGTAAGAAGCAGCCAGTTCTGAAGGTCTCCCACCCTAGGCTGAGCGCTCAGATTCTCCCCTGTGGGCCAAGGTGACATCCAGGGGTCGCTTCTAGGAAATAACACCACCATTGGTGGCTTTAGAAGAATAGAGGCGAGAAGAGATAGTGGTGACTGCGAAACTGGATCAGTTTAGTCAAGAATTGAGCTACTGAACTAGGTTAATGGCAGTGTGATTGGAAACCGTGAACAACAGCATTCACAGGACTTGGGGCCAGCTGGATATGGAGCAGGAGGGAGAAGGGACACAATTGTGACTGTATAGTTTGCTGTCCTGGTTATTTGTGGACACCAGGAGAAGCAGGCAAGGGACAAGCTCTTATTAACCAATTATGTTGGGTTGTATCTTCTCAGTAGTAGTTCTCTGAGGTGTAGGCTACCCTCTTTAACAACTAGGGACATCTAGCTTATGTAGTTTCCCTACGAGGAGCTAGTTTGGAGGGAAAAGAATAAATGTCAGTCTTTAGTTTTAGAGACTGCTACCAATTGGAGAGTGTGCTCTTTCAGTGGGGCTCTGGAGTTGATTCATTACATCAGGGCCTTTTCATCTGTGGCCTTGAGAAGGCATGGTACCTATGCCAAGGACTTTTCCAAGGGCACTAGAAATACCTGAGCACTAAGCATAATAATAATTGGTATGAATGTACATGTTGGCTCCAAAATATGAAAACTATGAAATCAGAACCAGTAAATGTTTAATCCAGTGTTTGTAAAATCTAACATTGGGTTAGGTTTTTCATTTACTTTATAAGAATTCTCTATTACGCATACTTAAATATTTTACTCTTAACCAAATATTTATAAGCAAATACACATATGAATGTATGTGTGTGTGTGTGTGTGTGTGTGTGTATATATATATATATATATATATATATAATAAATGTAATCCTCAGAACAGCCTTACGTGGCAGATACTATCATCTTAACTTAATGAATGAGGAAACTAAATCTGAGATGGGTTACCCAATCTCACAGTCAGTAACAGCAAAGCTGAGATTCAGACCCAGACAGCCTAACCCCAGAGCCGAGAGTGTAATCGCATTGCCATATGACCTTGAGAGTGAGCACGCTCTCTGACAAAGGAAATAGAAAAGAGGTAAAAGGGCCAAAGGTAGAAACAAGGATCTTCAGAAGAGGTAAGGGGAGGTTAGGAAGTCATGGTTCAAGAGGTGGCCCATGATGACGTTGGCTCGGGCCATAAGGCTAGAGGTAGTGAGAGGCTCAGGGACCAGGAGCAAAGCGTTGCCCAGAGCCACCAAGTGGAGTGGTCAGTGAGGATGACAAGCCCTGGATGTCCCAAGTATGAAAATACATCTGTCCATGGGGGAGCTGTTTCAGTAAAGTGCATATAGCAGAGGTCAGACTGTAGAGCATCCGTAAGTGGGAGCTTGTGGTAAAGGAGCAGAGGATTTTTGTGAATACAAATCCTTTCTCCACTGTGTTCAGGTGCAAGGAAGAATCTGCCATAATTTCATAACTTATCTTCTGCTTCTGAGACCTGGATTCAAGCCACAGAGGGCTTCAGCTTTCCTCTTACCTAATAGCCTATGACTATGACCAAAAATCCTTCTCTGAAGACCCAGACTTTTCAGACTGGAATTCTGGTTCCCCAAGCTGGGATTAATAAGATCAATGTGTGAGCTGAGTGGGGTAAAGTAGGGGTGAGGGGACAGCATGCTGCACCACTGTATTATTTTCCAGGGGCTGCCGTTACAAATTACCACAAACTCAGTGGCTCAAAACAACAGAATTTTATGCTCTCACAGTTCTAGAGGCACAGAAGTTTGAAATCTAGGTGTTGGCAAGTTTGGTTCTTTCTGGAAGTTCTGGAGGAGAATCCGCTCCAGGCTTCTCTCCTAGCTCCTGGTTTTGCCAGCAATCTTTGGCATTCCTTGGCTTGTAGACACATTACTCTAGTCTCTGCCTCCATCTTCTCATGGCATTCTCCTCCAGGTATCTGTGTCTGTGTCCAAATTTCCTCTTCCTATAAAGACACCAGTCATTCGGTTAGGGCCCCCTCAAATCCAGTGTGACCTCATTTTAACTTGATGACATCTGCAAAGACCCTACTTCCAAATACGGTCACATTCATGGGGGTTAGGACTTAAGCATATCTCTTTGGGGACACAATTCTGCCCTCATTCTTCACTTGTGTTTGTTTTCTTCGGTGATGGGAAAGCATCGAGCCCTTTTAGCTTGACCAGGAGAGTTTAAGAGGACAGGGTGTGATGGGATCTCCTGGATTGGAGACACTGCCACCCCTGGTGAGTCATTTCACAATGTCAGTCTCATCCGAGTTATGTGAAGAATCACACCAGCTAGCGGAGGAATGAACTACTTGGCTTGTTTGTTTGTTTGTTTGTCTGTTTATTTGTTTGAGCCATTCTTCACTAAGCTGAGTCTTTGCTTTCTCTCTGCAGAAGTCAATCCAGCCATGGCAACTCCCTCTGCTGCCTTCGAGGCCCTTATGAACGGAGTGACAAGCTGGGATGTCCCCGAAGATGCCATCCCCTGTGAACTCCTTCTGATTGGAGAGGCGTCGTTTCCAGTGATGGTGAATGACATGGGCCAGGTCCTCATTGCTGCGTCCTCCTATGGCCGAGGCCGCCTGGTGGTGCTGTCCCATGAGGACTATTTGGTGGAAGCCCAGCTCACTCCCTTTCTCCTCAATGCAGTGGGTTGGCTTTGCTCTTCCCCTGGGGCTCCCATTGGTGTACACCCATCCCTGGCACCTCTGGCCAAAATCCTCGAGGGCTCTGGGGTGGAGGCGAAGATTGAGCCGGAAGTGAAAGACTCCCTGGGGGTTTACTGTATTGATGCCTACAACGAAACCCTGACTGAAAAGTTGGTCAAGTTCATGAAACGCGGAGGTGGCCTGCTCATTGGAGGCCAAGCCTGGGACTGGGCCAACCAGGGCGATGACGAAAGGGTTCTGTTCACGTTCCCTGGGAACCTCGTGACCAGCGTGGCCGGCGTGTACTTCACTGACAACAAAGGAGACACTAGTTTCTTTAAAGTGTCTAAGAAGATGCCCAAGATCCCAGTCTTAGTTAGGTGAGTGCATTACCCCAACGGGGAGTTGGTCCCAGGTTCAAAAGCTGACACCGTTCTTACCTTCAGATTACTCCCAGGCTAACAGAAGAGAATTTGGCACTCAGATATGGATTCACGTAAATCACCCAGATTTTTAAAACACCCTGAAGTACAGGTGGGGCAGGGTCTCTGTTGCTGCTGCCTTCTCAGACCCGGTCACTTCGTTTTGAGGGGACAAACTTAGTGATCGTTATGCCCTCAGAGTCTAGCTTACTAAAATACTTTGCTGAATCCCACAGTTGGCATGACTAATCCAGGAAGGTTTGCTTGAGAAGGTTGCTTGCAACTGAAATGTGAGGAAAAGAAAAACAACCACGAGGGACCCCATAAGACAAAGTCTAGAGAGCCCTGGGAAAGATTTGGAAATGTCCAGCTAGATGGGCTTAGGATGGCAGGAAGAGCTAGAGGAATCAGCAGCTGAAATAGCAGAAAAGAGGGCACAAGTTATCTCTGCGAAATCTAGGAGGAGTTAGGAGCAGCTTTCATCTTGGGGGGCAAACGACCCCGTGGTGGAGAATGAAGGAGGCAGGGGACGGATGCAGAGACAGCTACACTGAAAGTCTCAGAGCGCTGCCCAGCTGTTCTATGCGCATTGAGCTCCTGCACCTCATACAGTGCTGAACGTAGAGCAGGTAAGTAGGTGCTCAGTAAACATTTATTGGATGGATGAATGAGCAAGATTAGAAGCTGGAAGTCCCAGGAGTAGAAAAAGCACAAGAGGCCACACCTTATATTGTACATGAAAACTCTCAGCATCCTTGGAGCAAAGAGCCGTGGTATTTCTGACCAATGGAAGCAGAGTAAGGTAGGATTGGGTGAGGCGTGCACAGCAGGGGTAGTAGAGAGGCGTAGGGAATGACTGTGGCCTCTCCTTGGCATGGACCTCCTGGAACACCCACAGCTGCATTCTCACATGTGCAATGAGGAGAAACACAGTTATTCAGAGGCACAGTGATTGATCAAGCTGATCAAACTTCAGCTTATCAATGATCTTCATCCCAAGGAATAGGAAGGTAAGACTTGGCCGTAATTCTATTTCTTAACAGCCTAATCCCCCTTAGTTGCCTTCAAAGATGTTTTTCTCTACCAAAGACTTAATTAGGGAAGTATATAGAATCCATTGTGGAGAATATGGGTTATTAGTATTGATTATTTACTCGGTAAGACTGCATCACAACTCTTGACTCTCTGTTTATACAGGTAGGTGTGTCATTGCATTACTCTCATGTTAGCCGGATAACTTTTTGACTTGTGGGTGGATTGAAGATGGCAATAGTGATTTTCCTGAGCTAATTGCTGAGATGAAGTAAGAAAAAAGTAAAAGGTGCAAGAGGGTGTGTGTGTGTGTGAGAGAGAGAGAGAGAGAGACAGAGAGAGAGAGATGAAATACTGATCAAATGCATAGGTTGAGATTAGTAGGGAAAAATAGAAAACAAAAACCTTTTCGTCTTACGCTATAGTTTTCTTAATATTAGCTCTCAAGTACACAACACTGAAAGGTAAACGTTGAGCTATTTTTCTCCCACCTGGTGTTGTGGGAGAAAAACTATATATATTTGTCAAAATTCATTAATTGTATGCCTACATTGAGTTAACTTTTCTTTCTGTAAATTAAACTTTTATGTAAATTAAACCTTTAAAAATAGGTTATTTTCATAGAATTTTTAAAAATAAAGAAATAATCAGGATATAATCAGACTCATGTAGAAGGATATGCAATCCAGCATTATTTATACTAGGGAAGAGTAGGATGGTTAAATAAATTACAGAATTATTAACCAACCAATAAAAATATTGGGTTTCTAAGAATATTTAAGGACATGGGAAAAAATCTTTTGGGGGTCACTATTAAAAGAAATAAAAGAGAATACTAACCTCTTGTTCAATGTTCCCAATTTTGCTCAAAAAATAGTTATGTATAGAAAATATTACATAAGAAAAAGGCCAAAATATCATTAATGGATAGATCTCTGGGATGTGGAATAATGGTAGATGATTTTTACTTCTAAACTTTTATTTCCCAAATTTTCTATCAAATTTTGTTAATAAGGCATATATTTCATTACCTCACTTCCCATGCAACAACATTAAAAGACAAGAAAAATATTCAGACGTCACATTAAAGATGTACATCTGTATAACACACAAACACTTTTTAGTATCTAAACAGAAAATATAAAACAAAATTCTGTAATAATTTATTTTTTTCCCTTTCCTTTCTAATATCTCTGACCTACATACACATATATATGTGTATATGTGTGTGTGGTGGTTTTATATATATATATACATATATATACATATATATATATATATATACATATATATACATATATATATATACACACACACACATATATATGTATATATATACACATATATACATATATTGTACATATGTGTGTATGATATTATGTATAATATATGGTATGTATGTATATATGTGTGTATGTGTATGACATTGTCAACACTTTTGAATTCTTCATGGGATACTCTTTTAAACTACTTTTTATATGTTGCGGGATCTCTTTTTTTTTTTTAATTTCATTTTTAAAAACTGTTAACTCATACATCCACAATACAACTCTTTTCATCTTTGCATATTATTTTCCGCACTGATTCATAATGATACATTGGCATCATCTTAGTATACATGCTATTTTGAATTCTGCTCATAACCATTCTTCATCCTATGTAATTATATTTGATTCACTTTATGCAAATGCAGTGTGTGTGCCCGATTTATTGAATCCTTGCCTACTGTTGAGCTTTTGGATCTTTCTCTCTTCCTGTTGGGATAGGTAATACTGTACAAAATATCTTCAAAGCATTTTAGAAATATTAGACAATACAAGATACCAAGATGCTTCTATTAGAATTCAAGAAGGAAGCTTATTTCCATCACAGGCAGAATGAGGTTTAGATTGAAAGCCCCTATGGATTTAGTTACTCTGCCAAATTGTCCTGTTATTTATTTTTAAACCCCCATTTAAACATGAGTGTGAATTAACCTTTAACCTTTCATCTAATTACTTGGACATTTCTTACTATATTAAACTCTAAACACAATCTTGGGATCCTCTTAACCTTCTAAAAGAGTATCCACTGGTCCTATTAAAATGAATCAAATTTTTATCAGAAGAAGATACTACACTTATGATCGGCAAAATAAAACCGCAAGTAAATAAAACCAGGTGATCAACTTTTAGCCCGGTGAGAATACCCACAGATATCAGGACACAAGCCTTGTAGTCACGGCCCTACCTTCCCACCCGGAAAGCATCATGACCTGCATTCAGAGCATTAGCCTCCATGTCCAAAGCCACTTGTAGTCTGTTCCCTGAGCAGTGACTCGTCCTCTCCCATCAGCTTTCTCCTCAGTGGCCCCTCCAGCTCTGAGGGCAGTGGCTACTGTACTTTATGTATAGAACTGATCCCACCTTCTTTCCATTAAGTATTTCATATGGACAAACACTGGATCTACTGTCATAAACTACTCACAGCCCCATTGCAGGACTCAGGATTCTAGTAAAAGATCTCATATATCCTGGAAAAAGCACAGACTTTAGGGAAGGCAGACTTGAGACTTCAGTAAGTTTAGTTAAGTCTGGGACTTGCTCTAAAACCCTGGGCCGTAGGAACCACTCTAAGCCTCATTTCTAAAACTGGTTGAGTAAGGACGCCTTTCACGGTGCTTGTGAGGAATAAATGAAAAAACATACTTAAGAGTACCGAAAACACTTCAATTATGTTGACATCCAGTCTTCATGCCATGGTATGTAAGCGTATGATGTCATGAATAAATCACTCCCAACCATTGAAAATTACCTAGCATCTGTCATTCTACTGCTTTGTCCTCAATCATGTATGTTCCAGTTGTATAAGGTCTTAACATTTTAACTGATGTTTTCCTGCTTCCTCCACCAAACCGAGATAGCATCATTATAATCAAATGACACCAACTGACATTTTACCCTCTTTATACATTTAACAAAACAAGTACTAGAGACTGAATTGGCGCTACCAGTAAAAGATTTGATGCAGATTAAATATATCATTTAACAAGCAAGGTTTGTTTTAGGAAAATCAACCAAGACAGCTTAGGATAAGAAGGCCCTTGTCTCATTTTAACCCAAATCTCAAGCTTCTGTTAAAGTTCTAACTCTATGTTTGTTCATTCATAGTCGTTTAGCCAGCATTCTATATGAGTATATTCTATATTCTAAGAAATAGACATTTTTTCTTATTTCAAGAGAATGATTTCCAAAGATCTGATACTTAGGACCCAGAAACATCCGCAATCACCAGACATGGGAGAAATCGCAAAAAACAAATAACTGTTGTAGGAAGAGTTCTGTGCTAACATGTTTCAGTAGGACATGGAACCCGGGGTCTACCCCCAATAACTGTGTAGTGTGACCTTGGCATGTCCTTTCACCTCTCTTTTTCCCTTTAGGTGAAAAGTGTTGGAGTAGAAGGCCCTTGTCCCTATTTTAGCTTTTACTCCATTGACAGTCTTCAGTGATGGCTTTTTGCTCAAAGTCATCAGAAATGCATAGAAAAGATTGGTGTACCGGTGGTCATGCTCTAAAATATCCAAATGCTCCAAACACTTCAGCCTGACAACACCCCTGTTAAACCTGAATTGACAAACATGATAAATAGATGTGATATATCCCCTTCGTCTTGCAAGATGCTGAAGGGATGTTATACACAAACGTGTCTTTTTTAAATTCCAGATTATTAAGATTTCTAAATTTTGAAAGTTTAGTGCCTACTTGAAATTAGCCCAAAGGAAACAAGAAAACTGCCCAATTACTGAAAAGAAACATTATTATGATTCCTCATGTAGTTTGGAAAATAAAAATATCTGAGCAGATATTAATAAGCTTCTTTATAACAAGGATCCACAAATCCATGGAGGTCACTGCTAGTTAGTTACATGTTAGGAGGACACAGAATGCTGACTATAGATCTTACCATTAGGGTCATGGCTGATGTACTAGGGCAAGTGTACTTTCCTAACTCATACTCTCTGCCTCTTACTACATTCTTAGCCCTGTATAGTAAAACTGTATTAACTGCGTCTCACAAAATAAACCAGAAGTTTTTAGAGAGTGAATGCAAGTGGGATGATGTGGCATCATAGAAGAGAAATTGCTACATCTCATCTTTTGATGAACACTTTCCTGTCTTCAACTTCAAAATACACACTTTTTAGAGAGAAAAAAATGAAATAATCCAGAAATATACAAAGTAGAAAGTGAAAGAGCTTCATCCCCCACCTCTCCCTCTGCCTCCTGCTAATTCCATTCTTCTCTAACAGTTTAGATTGTGTCTTTTCTGAGTTTACTTTCTTGTGTATGTATTGGGGTTGGGGTGGGAGAGCTGAAGCAGTAGAAAGAGAGACAGAGAGATCTGCAACTTGATTTCTCACTGAATACATCTTGGACATGTTTCCATATGCATGAGAAAAGATGTGCCTCACCCTTTGGAATGGCTATGTAGCGTTTCCCAGTTGAATGGTTCTATAAGTCATCTAACCATTCATCCATTAGTGCACATTAAGGTTATTTTCTAATTTTTCTCTTATGAATATTTTTTCACTAAAACCCATAGGCTTGATGTACACCTATTTATTTCAAATACTTGGCAGTTTCCTGTTAGAAACATTTTGGAAATCTTCAAACATGTATGGAACTAGAACACAAAACAATGAACACGCATGTAGCCATCCCCCAGGTGCCACAGTTATCAACTCCTGGCTAACTGTTATCAACTCTGTGTCCCACCCATTCTCTCCTCCTTCCAGTTTGTTTTGAAGCAAATCCCTTTCATTGCATCATTTATCCATAAAATTGTATATCTCTAAAAGATAAAGACTCATTTTTAAATATAAGCACAATACTGTTAACACATTTTTTAAATAGCATTTTTTTCTGACCAATAAAATGTCAATAACAATATCATTTTTTGAGAACATTCTATAAGTATCTCTATTTTGTATATAATCTTTATACCTATCCCTTAGATCAACTTGATTAGTCATATTTTTTATGAATTACTTAATTTTTATATACTTGATCTAAAAGGGATTTCTACAACAATTGCTTCATACCCCCACTGAGATTTTGGAACCGAATTTGTAATTTACTTTATATATTTCAAAGCTATAGTTTGGATGTCTAAAATCTTATGAACTTTTTATGATTTGTACATGTTTATCAGTATAAAATATCCTTTCTTGCAACTAGTGTATTTCACCTTGAACTCTATTTTGTCTAATATTGTAATTATTCCCTTTTTTTTTTTTGCTGTTGTCGTTGATCCTTTTTAAAAAGATTTGACTTTTAAAACAGATTTATCTTGTAGCATCAATCTGATTTCTTAAAAGAGATCCTCTGTCACAAAGGCAAAACTCACATAACTGAGAAAATTGATGTTTGTTCTAGTTACTATCATCTTGCTCAGTGTTTTCTGTTACACTTTCCTGTTGCTTCTTTTTAAATTTTTTGCTCAATTGGTTGTTTCTTTTCCCCTTCTCAGTGTTCTGAAATTACAGATAGTTTTTCTGTTCTTTCAAAGTTATCTTTAATTTTTTTCCCAGCTCTTCATTAAGAATTTTTCATGCTTATGGGAAGGTTGCAATAATAACATGATGATAACCATACCCCTCCCCTAGGTTCACCAGGTGGTTAGGTTTTGTCGCATGCACCATATAAACACACAGAGACAGACTATTTAGCCTAACCATTAGAGAGTAACCTATAGACATCATGACACTTCACAGCTAAATACTCCATCATGTATCGCCTAAAGACAAGGCCATTCTCCCACACAACCACAACACAATTACCTCACTCAAACAATGTTGTATTGATACAATACTATTATCCAATATCCATATTCAGATGTCTCCAATTGTCCTAACAATGTCTTTTAAAAATATATAGGATTCAACCAAAATAGTTCCCAGCTCTTACCTTTAGGGACATTAGCGTTTTTGAAGCATCCAGCCCAGCTGTTTTATGGAATACCCTTGAGTTTGGATTTGTCTAATTGTTTCCTCGTGATTATACTCCCGTCAAACATTTTTGGCAAGAATACTACATACGTGACATTGTATTCATCACAATGTATCAAATTGGGAGGACATGAAGTCAGTTTGTCTGTTATTGGCGGTGTTTGAATTGGTCATTTAGTTAAATTGGAGTTTTCCAGATTTTCCTATTGTAAGCGTGCCTTTCCCCCTTTCAAACTAATTTAATATACAGTATGACAATTTGAGACTATTCATATCCTGTCCAGCAACAACCCTTCACTCAGTGGTTTTATGATCTTGATGATGTGTCACAGTCAATATTTACAAAAATGGTTACTTCTACCACTTGGGTAGTTCCTGTGCTCGTTTCTTAAAGATTCATGTCAAGCATCACCTCCTCCAGAAACTGCACCCCCCCCCCCACCTCCTAGTCTAATATAGATGCTCTCCTCTGTGCTTCCATAGCAACCTGACACTCCAGGACATACCCCAGCGGAGTTTAGGTTTCTCCCAGAATTGGCTACATCCTTCTGTCAAGAGAAGCTTTCCTCCCCACCTCCACAACATTTGTTGCTGGTTTTGTGGTTGTTTTTAAATTTTGTTTGTCTTAATATCACTCTGTACACATAGACCTTTTTAAAAAGACAAAACAAAAATCAAATGTGCTTTATAATTCATTTATAGTTGTTGGCATTTTTTTGACAGTCCAATGGTCCCAAATTTAGCAAAGAAAAGCCCCACTGAGCTGACTCCTGAATCTTTTGACATACCATCATTTTTTAATACTTCATTTCTGGCACAACAAGAAATTGCAGGCTTACCTTGTCCTTTTCCAGTCCAAAAAAGGACTCAGTGATTTCTTCAAGGAATCTTAGTTCCTTTTAGTGGTGAATGGTATTGGAAACCAAGCTCTAGGTGTGCTCGTTGCTGTTAGACTCATCTCCAGACCCCTACAAAGACAGAATCAGGGAATACATATCTGTTAATCATAAGGCCCTAATTTTAATCCAGAACCACAAGATTCTTCTTCTCCTTCACTCATCCCATATTTCCACCTTCCTTCTCTTATAGTGAGAATATTGGTTTCCAGCAACTTCAATATGTACACATTTGCTCAGTCCTACAGTGCACACAAAATAACTTCATGATTACTATTCCCACGCTATTACCAACAGCAAACTTACTAAGATAAAGATTTTTTTGTGTGTAGTTTTTCTGATGTTCTCTGAATATATTGCATGGAGCATAAAAAGTCTAAGTACTCTGTTCAAAAATTACTTGGATTGTTCTTGTTAATTTGGTCCTATTTTTGTTTAATGTGAGTTTTCACACATATTTTTTTTATCTAATTTCAATTTCTGAACGTGTAAACTATTAGCATGGCTAATAGTTTACAGCAGATTACATTCTGTTTAAGTGCACATGAGACACTCGTGAAGCAAAACTGTATGTTGGGCCATAAGATGTCTCAATGAGATTAAAAGGATTGAAATCATACATAGTATGTTCTGATCGCAATGGTGTTAAATTGGAAATCAGTAACAAACATATCAGGAATATCTAAATATTTGTAAGTTAAAAACCACAAATACTCTATAAGTAAAGAAGAAATTAGAAAATATTTTGAACTGAATATAAATGAAAACACAACATGTCAAAATTTGTGGAATGCAGTTCAAGCAGTGTTTAAAGAGAAATTAAATGCTTTTATTAGAAAAGTGAAAAGTTTAAATGTAATGGCCTAAGTTTCCACATCAAGAAGCTAAAAAAAGGAAAGTCAAATTAAACCCAAAACATGTGGAAGGAATAAGAAGATAATAAAGATGAGAGCAGAAATCAATGAAATAGGAAATAGAGAAAACAATAAAAACAGGAGCTGGTTAGTCAAAAAATAAAAAAATAAAAGTGATAAATCTCTAGGTATACTGATTATGACAATAAGAAACATAACACAAATTATAAATCCCAAGAATGGAATGAGGGACATTAATACAGATCCTACAAACATTAAAATAATAATAAGGGAACAACAATTTTATGCCAGTAAATTTGACAATTTATTTAAAGTGGATAAACTTTCTGACAGACAAAAACTACTAAAATTGACACAAGAAGAAACAGAAAATATATGTTAAATGAGTTGAATTGTAATTAAAAATATTTCAATACCAAATGTAATGTGGTAGCCTGATTGCATTCTGGAAAACATTAGTGGGAAAACTGGTGAAATTTGTATAAAGCCTGGAGATTAGTTAATAGTATTTTACCAATGTTAACTGCTTAGTTTTAACAAATGTACTATGATTATATAACATGTTAACATTAGGGAAATTGGGTGAAGCGTATATGGGAACTCTCCGTACTATATTGACAACTTTTACATTTTTATTTTAAAATAAAAATTTTATTTAAAATCAACAACAATGCAAAAAAAAAATCCTACTTAAAAAACAAAACAAAACAAAAATAACCTCCAAGCCCAAATAACATCACTGATGAATTTTATCTAACACTCAAGGAACAAATAATACTAACCCTACATGAACTCTTCCAGAAAATAGGAGAGGAGGAAAATTTTTGCAACTTGATTTATTAAACCAGTATTTCTCTGATACCAGAACCAGAGAAAGACAAGAAGGACAGAGAAAGACAAAAAAAACTACAGAACAATGTCCCTCATGAACAAAGACGCAAAAATTCTTATTAAAATATTATAAATAGAATATAGCAATATAATAAAAAGGATAATACCTCATGACCAAGTAGGATTTATGTTAGGAAAGCATGGCTGCTTTAACATTCAAGTATCAAATAAATTCACCATATTAATAGAATGAATGAGAAAACCATGTAATTCAAAACATGCACACACACACACACAAAAATGGCAAAATTCAATACCCAAACATGATAAAATTTCAGCAAACTAGAAATAAAAAGGAACTTCTTCAATGTGATAAAAGTCATCTTTGAAGAACCTGTAAGTAAGCACATACTTAATGGTGAAATACCCAAAATTAAGAACCAGGCAAAGAAGAATACCTGCTCTCATTGCTTTTACTCAACATTGTACTAAAGGTCCTAGCCAGGGCAATAAGCCAAATAAAAGAGGGCATAGAGATTAAAAGTTAAGAAGTAAACCTATGTTTATTTGCAGAAAACATGATCATCTATGTAAAAAAAAAAAATTTTAATGTCCATAAACCTACTATAATAAATAGGACCCAAAATCATTAAATACTAGCAGATAAGTTTAACAAAATATGTTACAAGACCTTTATGCTGAAAACTACAAAACATTACTGAGAGAAATTAAATAAAACCTAGAGACTTGGAGAAACACATCATGTTGATGGATCAAAACACTCAATATTTTTAAGATGTCAGTTTTTCCCCAAATGACATGTAGATTCAATGCAATCCCAAATGAAGTTCAAATTGATTCTAAAAGTTATGCAAATGAAGGGAACTAACATAACCTAATTTCAAGACTTACTAAAAAGCTAACGTAATCAAGTAATCAAAACACTGATGTTGGCATAAGGGTAGACATACAGATGAATGAAACAGACTAGATAGTTCAGAAATAGAGCCACAGATTTATGCTCAGTTATTTTTGGGCAAAGATGCCAAGGTAGTTTAATGAGGAAAAGAGAAACTTCTCAACAGATGGTTCTGGAACCCTTATGAAAAAAAGTGAATCTTGAAAATTATCCCACTCCATTCAAAACAAATAATTAAAAATAGATCTAGACTTACATGCAGAAGCTAAAATGCAAAAACTTCTAAATGACTAAGTAGGAGAAAGTATCTGTGACTATGGGGTAGGCAAAGATTACCTAGATAGGATACAAAAAGTACACGAGTCGTAAAGGAAAGATTAATAAATTGAGCATCAAAAAAAGATTTCAGTAACTTCTGCAGTTCAATAGAAAATATTAAGAAAACAAAAAGGCAAGCCACACACTGGAAATATTATTGGCAGTACTTATATCTGACAATAGATGTGCAGTCAGACCTCTTATATTCATATCTCAAGAAGAGAAACAATAGTAAAAAGGGGGGGGGGCAAAATATTTTAGCACACTTTACAGAAGATGACTAGGAAAGGCCAATAAGCCCATGAAAAGATTCTGAACATCACTGGTCATCAGAGAAATGCAAATTAAAATCACAATTAGATACCTACACCCCCACTAGAATGGCTAAAAGTAAAAAAACTCACAAACCAAGTGTTGGCAAGAATGTGGAACAAACTAGAACTCTAATACGTTTCTGTTGTGAATGTAAAGTAATGCAACCACTGTGGAAAACAGTTTGGCAATAGCTTATAAAGTGAAACCCACACTTATACCACTCAACCATTTCATCCCTAACTATTTATCCTAAAGAAATGAAAACATGTCCACGCTAAAATTTGTACGTGAATGTTCATGGCAGCAAGTCCCACGCTGGAAGCTACCCAAATGACCATTAACGGATGGACAAACACCATGTGATGTAGCCACACAGTGGTATACCACACAGCAAGAAAAGGAGATGAATTGCTCATAGGCCCAACAACATGGATGGCTCTCAAAAACTATTCTGGGGCATCCAGATAGCTCAGTTGGTTAGAGTGCGAACTCTGAACAACAGGGTTGCTGGTTCGATTCCCGCATGGGTGAGTGAGCTGTGCCCTCCACAACTATATTGACGACAACGAGCTGCTGCTGAGCTGCCTCAGGGGATGACTCAGTTGGTTAGAGCGCAAACTCTCAACAAGGTTGCTGGTTCAATTCCCTCATGGGATGGCGGGCTGCGCCCCCCACAACTAAAGATTGAAAACGGTAACTGGACTTGGTACTGAGCTGCACCCTCCACAACTAGATTGATGGACAATGACTTGGATCTGATGGGTCCTGGAGAAACACACTGTTCCCCAACATTCCCCAATATAATCGAAATAATGCTTTCATCTTAAAACAAACAAAACAAACAAAAAAAAACAGAAAAAAAACTATTCTAAGTGAAAGAAACCAAGCACGAGAGTACATATTTTATTATTACATTTATATGAAACTTTAGAAAAGGCAAATCTAATTTATACTGAAAAGAAGAAGCACATCAGTAGTTGCCTGAGGGCTCAATTGACTGGAACGGGGCAAAAGGTAGCTTCTCATGGTGATTTAAATGATATATTTTTATTGTGATTATACGAGTGTATAAATGTAGCAAAAATGCATCACGGTGTGCACTTTAAGTGGGTGAATTTTATCACATGTCAGTGAAGTTGATTTTTTTTTAAATTGACATGTTTAACATAATACTGAGGGAAAACAAAGTTGGAGGACTGACCCTACCCGACTTAAAGAGTTACTGCAAAGCTACAACAATCAAAAGAGCATGGTATTGGTGAAAGAACAAAGAGACCAATTAAACAGAATAGAGAGCCCAGAAATACACCCACATCGGAGCCTTTCCGTTGTGATCACAAAATACGGTGAATGCTGCTGCCAAGTGCCATCCAACGGAAAGGCATGGATCTTCAGTATGGGAAACAGCACGGCCAACCTTAGTAACAGTGTGTGACAAGTATCAACTTTTTCGGTGCAGTCAGTCAGGTGTGAGCTACGGTTGAGAAAAGGTGTCTTATAAAGTGTGTTGTAAATCATCGTCCATCATGACAATGTTCCATGTCACACATCGCTTCTGATACACGGAAATTTCTGTCAAATAAAAACATTATGGTGTGTCCTCATCCACCTTATTCACCGGACCTGGCATCGTGCAACTTCTGGCTCTTTCCCAAAGTCAAAATTATTCAGGACATCAAAGCAGCCACAACAGCGCAACTAAAGACACTCACAAAAGAGGACTTTCAGAACTGCTTCAGAAAGTGGCAAGAACGATGGGATAAGTGTGTTTGAAGTGAGGGGGGAAATTTTGAGGGTGATTAATGGCAATGTGTCTTTTACTGTAATAATTTTTTTTTTAATTTAAACATTGACCGTATTGTTTTATCACACCTTGTAAATATAGTGAACTGATCTTTGACAAAGAAACAAAGACAATACAATGGAGCAAAGGTAGTCTTTTCGTCAAATAGTACTGGAACAACTGAGCATCCAGCATGCAAAAAAAAAAGAATCTAGACACAGACCTTACACCCTTTACAAAAGTCAACTCAAAATGGATCACGGACCTAAATGGAAGCCACAAAACTATAATAACATTTCTAGAAGATAACGTAGGAGAAAACCTAGACGACCTTGACTATGCCTATGACTTTGTAGATGCAACACCAAAGGCACAATCCATAATCGACAGGCTGGACTTCATTAAAATTAAAACCTCTGCTCAGCAAAAGACAGTGTCAGGAGAATGAGAAAGCAATTGGGAGAAAATATTTGCAAAAGACACATCTAATAGAGGATTATTATCCAAAGCATACGAAGAACTCTTAAAACTCAACAGTTAGAACACAATCTGATTTAAAAATGATCCAAAGACCTTAACAGACCCTTCACCAAAGATGTACAGATGGCACGTAAGGATATGAAAAGATGCCCCACATCATATGTCCTCGAGGATATGCCATTTCTAATAGGTGTGCAGTGGTGTCTCATTATTCTACATCACTCATCTTGTCATAATAAGCTACTGTATAAACCTTGATACCAGTGTGTTAGTTTAAAACACAGTAACCTACCTCTTCACTCACTTAATTTGGAAAACAATTAACTGCATGAAATTTATAAAACAGAACTTCCGTGGGCAGGCAATGGATGGGTAGAGTGCTGGATGTAGACAGGAAATCCTCTTGGGTTCAAGTCAAAGGCAGGTCTCACTAGCGTTGGGGCAAACCAGCCCCCTGGCTCTGACATAATAATGGTTCTTCCCTAGCACCATGGACTCAGCTGTCCATTGAGTTTATTTGCAGAAAATTAGCTGCGTGAAGTTTATAAACTAGATTCCTTATAAGGATGAAAACATGATTTCCGGTCTGATTCTTTACATAATGCTACAAGGGCACTTTTTACACTTCAATCCAGACCATTTCACATGTAGGATGGGGTGAAAACAGCGGGGCTTCCTTGGAGATCTCCTTTGGAGAATGTGTATACCAAGAATGAGCAGAGCAGAATTAAGGCTGAGTCCCTCTGTCTTCCCTCAAAGGAGTTCCGTACACAGTGAGGTCATATCTGCCCCCTGTGTTCTCCCAGCTGTCCTCTAGGAGCTAAAATGGTCCTATTAGTAAAGCTGACGCTTGCTGCATGCCGGGGGCTGTTCTAGGAGCTTTATGCAGTCTCTCCTTTCACAGCACACGTGTGTCTTTTGCAGTTGTGAAGACGATCTCTCCGAAGACAGAGAGGAGCTCCTGCACGGCATTTCGGAGTTGGACATCAGCAACTCGGATTGTTTCCCATCCCAGCTGCTAGTGCACGGCGCTTTAGCGTTCCCCCTGGGGTTAGATTCCTACCACGGCTGTGTGATAGCGGCTGCCCGCTATGGCCGGGGCCGCGTGGTCGTGATGGGCCACAAGGTATTATTCTCGGTCAGTAAACTGGGCCCCTTCCTGCTCAATGCTGTGCGCTGGCTGGACGCCGGCCGCCGAGGCAAGATCGTGGTGCAAACAGAACTGAGGACACTGAGCGGCCTGCTCGCAGTGGGAGGCATAGATACCAGCATCGAGCCCAATTTGACCAGCGATGCGAGTGTCTATTGCTTTGAGCCCGTGAGTGACATGGATGTGAAGGAGCTGCAGGAGTTTGTAGCGGAGGGCGGCGGGCTGTTCGTTGCAGCTCAGGCCTGGTGGTGGGCCTTCAAGAACCCCGGAGTGTCCCCTCTGGCTCGGTTTCCAGGAAATCTTCTCCTCAACCTCTTCGGCATCAGCATCACGAGCCAAAGCCTCAATCCAGGGCCCTTCCGTACTCCCAAAGCAGGGATAAGAACCTATCACTTCCGCTCCACCCTGGCCGAGTTCCAGGTTATCATGGGCAGGAAGAGAGGGAATGTGGAGAAGGGCTGGTTGGCAAAGCTGGGGCCGGATGGCGCCGCTTTCCTGCAGATCCCAGCAGAAGAGATCCCTGCCTACATGTCTGTGCACCGGCTCCTGAGAAAGCTGCTGAGTCGATACCGGCTCCCAGTAGCAACCCGAGAGAACCCCGTTATCAACGACTGCTGCAGGGGTGCTATGCTGTCCCTGGCCACCGGTCTGGCCCACTCTGGAAGTGACCTCTCTCTGTTAGTCCCCGAAATTGAAGATATGTACAGCAGCCCGTATCTGCGCCCCTCGGAATCGCCTATCACCGTCGAGGTCAACTGCAACAATCCAGGTACGGAAGGAGGGGTGGCAGCTCAATGTTGGGGGGTCTGGGGGACTGGGGCATGAGGACTTCAGCAGTGCATTTCAGGGACCTGATCACCTTTAGAAGGCCACCTCCACCCTTTGTCATGTACTTTCAAGGAGATGGGGGTTGAGGTGTTAGGTAATGTTTGCAAGAGTTGAGTCAGGGCAGTGTGGAGGGGAACTCATGTGGAGTTCATGAGCGGGGCTGTGGAATGCTGGGGGAGATGGAAGCATGGAGCATGGAGCCGGGGTAAAGTCTGTCCTGTGCTTTTGGCAGGCACCAGATATTGCTGGATGAGCACCGGGCTCTACATACCTGGACGGCAAATTATAGAAGTCTCACTGCCTGAAGCTGCTGCCTCAGCTGACCTGAAGGTAAGGCCATGCCCGTGCTCCCCATGAAACATGGAACCCCAGTGTTCTGGCTTTCCCAGTCAGCATCTTATTTGATCCTCATAAAAAGCCTACTGGCCATTGGGGTGTGTACTTTTACCTCCATTGTAAGGATGAGGCAACTAAGGGGTAGAGCAGCACACTGACTGACTAAAATGTATAGATCGGAGACATTCCAGAGTCCGAGACTCAAACCTAACCACCTTCTGGCCCTGAAGTTGTGTACGATGAACTGGTGTCATAGAGTGAGGAACAGGAAAGGAGCCACATGGAAGACGCCCTAGCACACAGAGGTATTCAGTAAATCTCAGCTCACTTCCCACCTACGCATCTCCCGTTGTAGCAAAGGCCTTTCTGACTCCAGCTTCTGCCTGGGATGCCAAAGACTGTTCCTGGCTCGTCCTGTCCCCGGCTCGCCCTGTCCCCCCTTCAGCTCTGTCACTTACACATACACATACCCTAGTCACAAATTAAGTTATCATCCTGCTCTGTCCCCTTGAGAGTGGCTATAAAGGTTAGAGTCTATTCTGTGCCTGCATTGATCCTGGGACTTGATTGGCATAAACCGGGAAAACTATTCCCGGACTCCACTGAGCACAGGGGTCACTTCATCAGCCCAGGAAGGGGGCCTTGAAGATCAGGAGGAACTGAACCCTCAGCTCCATCAGCCCGTCACACTGCCTTCCCCTGAGCGTCCTCTCGAGTCAGCAAAAGGCAGGGTCCCCTGCACCCCATTCCCAATGCCAGAATCCCCACCATGGAACAGGCGCCCTGGCATTCTGTCTCTTACAGAGATATCCAGAGACCCTCAGAATTAGCCTGAGGTTTACACCTGGTGCCCCTCACATCAGCGTCTCAGCATCACCCTTCATGACTCCCCTGGGAGGATGTTTACACACGATTTGGCCCACCCACCTGAGGAATAATGCAATTTTATAGGTTTCGCACACGCGGTTCATAGACGGGGGAAGGCTAAGGTTACCTGGGGTCCTAGCCCAGAGCCCTTCCTGTCTCCACCTCCTGCCCGCACATGCCCCAAAGTGACTCAGTGGGGGGACCTCTCTTTTCCAGGTACAGATTGGCTGCCACACTGACGACCTGACCAGGGCCAGCAAGCTGTTCCGAGGTCCGCTGGTGATTAACCGGTGCTGCTTGGACAAGCCCTCGAAATCGATCACCTGCCTCTGGGGTGGCCTCCTCTACATCATCGTGCCGCAGAGCAGCAAGCTGGGTACCGTGCCTGTCACTGTGAAGGGGGCTGTGCATGCTCCATACTACAAGCTGGGTGAGTGAGCCCTGAGGGGCAGGAGAGCTGGGTGAGGTCACGGGGGCTGTTGGGTGCAGGAAGGGAGAGGTTCAGACGTGGAGGGAAGGAAGGTAAGTCCCCTCAGATTCAGCTTTGGGGCTGAGGAGACAGACCAAACCACATCCATGGGGACTTCATGGAAGTAAATACATTAGAGACGGTGACATGGTGGTTCGTGACCTTGGGGCTTGTGACCTTGGGGTTCAAGTTGTATGTTTTAACATAAGGGATTTAGGAAAGTGAGTTTAAGCCCCGTGGCCTCTCTTCCCAGGGGAGACATCCCAGGAGGAGTGGAAGAGGCGCATCCAGGAAAACCCAGGTCCCTGGGGAGAGCTGGCCACGGACAACATCATCCTGACGGTGCCAACCGCCAACCTCCGCACCCTGGAGAATCCTGAGCCGCTGCTCCGCCTCTGGGACGAGGTGATGCAGGCGGTGGCACGGCTGGGGGCTGAGCCCTTCCCCTTGCGTCTGCCTCAGAGAATTGTCGCTGACGTGCAGATCTCAGTAGGTGGGTGCCCTTGGGTGAACCAGCCCTCTGTGCGTGCTGCCCCGCCCCAAAGGGCCTTCTTTTCTTTCTTTCAACAGCTGTGCAGTGGGCAGCCAGCCAGCAGAGTAAAAATGTTTTTCCAGCAAGACATACAAGATATAGCCTTTGCTATTTAAATGAGAAGGGAAAAAATGTATTTAAAAAACTTGGACTCAGCCACTTCTACAAAACACTGGAAACTATCTAAATGTCCAATAATTCTGGAATGGTTTCGTAACATATGTGTGTACCTTCGACAGACACTGAGGAAGACACTTAAAGTGATATGTGGATGGCGTTTTACCAGTGGGCCAAGAGGCCTAAAAAATTGGGGGTGAGGGGTTCTATAGAAATTGAAGAACCATGGACATCGCTCTAGGCCCTTAGCTTTCTCGGTTTACATAGACGATCGCCACAAAGTAATGGCAGGGAGGGCAATTCCACATCTGAATAAAGAGAAGGGGAACCACCCTCGACGAGTTCTTAATTTTGAGAAGAGTATGATGGCATGGGTTCACATGGACAGGGCACTCTCATAAAAATAAAACAATTGAAGGGGCGGCCGGTTAGCTCAATGGGTTAAAGTGTGGTGCTAATAACACCAAGGTTTCTGGTTCGATCCCCGCATGGGCCACTGTGAGCTGCGCCCTCCTTAAAAATAAATAAATAAATAAATAAATAAATAAATAAATAAATAAATAAATAAATAAATGTAAAACAATTGAATAGTAGCACGAACAGCGCTTTGTCACCTGCGTCACCTCCTATAGCCACGCTTTCAGGTCAGGGTGAGGTTCAAGGCATTATGGTGGAATGAGCAGCTAAAGAGGACCGCCCAGGAGGTTCTGGGTTTGGATTGTCCTTCTGAGCATTATGGGGTACCGGAAGTCTTCAGGGCGACTGGGTATTTGGAGGGAAACAATACAGAGGAGAGTTTTGCAGGACGGGTGGGAAGCACGCTGACCCTCTCTCCCGCCCCTCTGTGTTTCCCAGGCTGGATGCACGCAGGGTACCCCATCATGTGCCATCTGGAGTCGGTGCAGGAACTCATCAATGAGAAACTCATCAGAACCAAGGGCCTGTGGGGCCCCGTCCATGAGCTCGGCCGCAACCAGCAGCGGCAGGAGTGGGAATTCCCACCACACACCACCGAAGCCACCTGCAACCTGTGGTGTGTGTACGTGCATGAAACGGTCTTGGGCATTCCTCGAGGCCGTGCCAACATTGCCCTGTGGCCCCCAGTTCGGGAGAAGAGGGTCAGAATCTACCTGGGCAAGGGTCCTAATGTGAAAAACTGGAATGCGTGGACAGCACTGGAAACATATTTACAGGTAATAGGCAACCCCTATCCCCAACACACACACACATGGGATAGGACCTATGTTTTTTCCTTAGACGAGTATCCCATCTTCTCATTAAGACCTGGCTGTGCCTCAGTTTCCACCTTATAGGCAATCCAAGGCTCCCCATTGGCCTTGAATTACCATCGTTCAAACCCCAGGGCTCTCCCCCAGCCCCTGGATCCCTTCCCGGCTCACTATGGAGAGCTACATCACCTTGGATTCTAGAACTCAGTCGCGGCCCAGGCACACTGTATACCAGTCCTCCCACCTGCCTGACTGCCTCTCTGTTCCTTCCCACTGCCCTGAAGATGACAGTGAAACTGCCAGAGACTCCACTGAAACTTGTCACTGGGGCCTCTTCACCCCAGGGACGGAAGTTCCTCATCTGTGAAATAAAACAGGTTGTTCGAGGGAACTGTCAATGTCCCTTTTAACTCTAAAGCTCTACAACCCAGCTTATCTCCAGTGGCCTGAGGATGGCTGCCTTTTTCTAAAATTACACCTTACTGTTAATTCCCTAGACTGTACATAGTCTTCTGCTTCTACCGGACTCACTGTTTTTCCTGCCAAAGACCATTGTAGCAGCATTTGCAAATGGACATAGACCTATGATTAATGCGGATTATGTCAGGACGGGGCTAGCAGTTCCCCAACTACTGGGGTTTCACTTTGCAACTGTGAAAGAGAGAAGGCTCTTTTTTCAGTTCAGCTCATTTTATATCCCCTGTAATAGCCCATCACCATTTTCATGATAATGGTATTGGCGGTAAATACTGATGTTAATCATTGCTGTTAGTACCACACTTTATTGTGTGTCTGCTTTGTGCGAAGCACGGTGCTAGCTCAGAGGCCCTTCCTCAGATTAGAATATGAGAGAGCAGGGCATGAGGGCAGCCAGAGGATCAGCGATAGGTAGGAAACTAGTGTTTCAGGAGTGTAACGCATTCAATTCCTGTATCAGAGTGCTGTCTGCTTGTTGCTGATTAGATGTCATCCTGCGTCTTTCTCTTTCCAGCTCCAGGAGGCCTTTGGTTGGGAGCCATTCATCCGTCTCTTCACTGAGTATCGCAACCAGACCAACCTGCCCACAGACAACGTTGACAAAATGAATCTGTGGGTGAAGATGTTCTCCCACCAAGTGCAGAAGAACCTGGCTCCCTTCTTTGAGGCCTGGGCCTGGCCGATCCAGAAGGAAGTGGCTACCAGCCTGGCCTATCTGCCTGAATGGAAGGAAAATATTATGAAATTGTACCTCCTCACACAGATGTAAGGAGTGCCCAGCGAGGTGGCAGGTAGAGAGGTCTGGGGAGGTAGGCAGAGATGGGGAGTCACTCCTCAGCCTCTGCCTCCTAGGGATCTAGCTTTAGGGGTCCTCTCAGCTCACTGCCCCTGAATCTTATTAACTAGTTCTGTCTCTAGGAAGTGGGTTCAGAACACAGCCAAAAAGCGGCATCCGAATTTCTCAGAGGCAAGGCCTTCTGTTTATGAGTCTTATTCTAACAACTCCGCTCTCCTGACCCTGTCGGGCACGGTTCTGAGAGCTCTGTGTCTATACCAGCCCTTGCTTCACCATCATGGGCCCTAGCCTATAGTTCTCACATCCTGAGGACTCTCTGGGCTTTTATAGCTGATCAGTTATTCTAAAATCCCTGACCATAGGACCCAACTGAAATACCAATTTACCATGATAACCAGACACACATTTGTAATTACAAATACCATTTCTGTAAATATGTAAATACAAATTTACCCTGACGACTTACACATTTTGTGTCTTAGATCGTTTTCAAAGAGCCTGAAAAGCAATCTGGTGAAGTAGAAAGAGCCCATCGCTAGGGCCGTTAGCTCTTGGAAAAGTCATTTTACCTCTGTCCTCCCATCTCTCTGTGTGAGACGAGGCTACAAACGCCTGCCCCACGGGGTTGTGAAGGCTCACACTGATCATTGTGAAGAGGTCTGGGAAGGCAGTGCATGTTCTCTAAGGGGCTGCTCTGTTTTGTGCTGGTCCACAGTAGTGAGCTGAGTACTTCCCATAGCCTAGAGGTTAAGACCATCCGTCACAGTTGACGCCCTGCATCCAAATCCTGGTTCTTCCACCTATTAGTCGTATGACTCTGGGCAAGTTCTTTCACTTCTCTGTGACTTGATTTCCTCATCTATAACACGGGCCCTAGTGCATAGGACTATTGCGAAGATTAAATGTCAGTGCCTCTGAAAGTTATCAGAAAAGTACCTGGCAATTAGTAGATACTGAAAAAGTGTCAGCTGACATTATTATTATTATCGAATTAACACCGTTTTGAAGCTAGACTTCATTTTTCGATGGCTCCTACAGATGGAGTGTCATTAATCCTATCCCATCCTACACTCCGTACACCAACCTCTGGAAGGGTTCTGGTGCGTTGCTTCATGATCTAAAGGAAGGGCTCTAAATTCACAGTGTTTTAAAAGCTACTTAGGGTTTGGTCTCTTTATTCACTTGCATCCTTCAGGTAACATTCCTCTTTTAATTAATTCAAGAGTAGAAGTCACTTGATAAAACTAGAACAGCTTGTCCTTAGCAAACACTGGGCATCCAGCTCAGTGACATCGTTTACATTCCCACAGTGACATAGATTGCTATCGCTGTCAAGAATTACTTACTAGTTGGGCAGATACAACCCCTACATGTATAGAAATCTTTACTTTGGAACAACATAAGTAGATAGAGCTGACTCACATTTCATTTCGCTGCAACACAATCAAAGAATTTCTTCCATTTTCTTCTGATTGTTTTCAGAACCTCCCATTTCTTTGTAGTTTCACCTAGAGTTGAGCCTACAGGATTAATATTGTGTATATCCAGCCAGTTTTCCTTCAGCTCACTTCTTTTTATTTGCTTGTGTTAAGACACTGTTCTATTTACTTTATTGGAAATTGGGTGGGTTCGTAGACAATAAGGTGTGACCTAGATAACATTTTTCAATCATAAAATTATTTCCCCTTATTTCATGAATGTCTATCATCTAGGTGCTTTAAACACAGATGCTGAAAATTCGTTCAACCTTTAAAATACTTGCTATCAAATAGTGGGGTGCTGAATATGTGCCAAGCATTGTAACTAGCTCCTTTATACAGATTGTTTCATTTAATCTTCACAATAATCTTATGAGATGGAAAGTTATCGCTCCCTTTTTGGGAATGAGCTAACCGAGTTTTATGGAGATCAAATAAAGTGCCTAAGGCTACACTGCTAACAAATGGTAGATCTGGGATTTGAACTGGGGCATTCTGATTACAATATGGGTGCTAGTAACTCTCGTGCTTTGAATAACCAAATAAATGAGTAAAGGAAGAACCCAGCGAGCAAACAGAAGGACCTTATGTCCCTATTTGCCAGCACTTTGATTGCTTGTACTTAGCCCTCATCTAATTTTATCACAACCAAAAGTCCCTTTGTTGATCCCAAATTCTAGTTCAAAGGAAGAATTTGAGGTAGGCTCCTGAAGTGCTTCCCGATACACAGAGCTGGGATGACCCACTAGTGTGATCCAAGTCTTTTAGATTCCAGGTTGTTCAGGTTTCAGACATTCCCTCCAGGACACCATAAAAGCATTCTACTAGCTCATTGGATTTTGAATAATGGGTTATTTTGGTAAAGTGCCTGACTCCCAAAAGTCCCAGACACTGTATGTTCTCAGAAAGGAAATTAGATCCTCAGTTATTTTAAATAATATTTATATCCATTCTCACCCTCTATAATCCATTTTCAGCAGTCCAGCCCTGGGGATGTTTTTAAAATGTAAAGCTATCCATGCCACCTCCCTGTCTAAAAACTTCCAGTGGGAATTTGGATTTAAGATGATAAACTAAACATATAAGTTTGCCTCCCCTCCCTCCTCAGGCCCCACTGAAATTGAAGTCAAGAAATACAAAAGAAACAACTCAGCAAAGAAAACGGAAGGCATTCGATTATAAGTGAAGAAGACCTCGACGCATTTCTGGAAGAGAGAAAATGGATGAAGCATGAAAAAGAATGAGAGAGTGAAGGTACCTTTAAGACAGACTATAAGCTGATCTGAACAACATAACCCTAGAGAGACTCGGGCACCTGAATAGTCTGTCTCCTAAAGGATTATGCTAGTTGTAAACTTAAACCCCATCCCAATTCTACCCCATCTCTTGTGTACAGAACACAGGCAATCACCTATTGGTACCAGTGAAAAATGTGTTCTTGCTGTTGTTGTTTGTTGTTGTTTGTTGTTGTTTGTTGTTTGTTGTTGTTGTTTCTATGAAGGAATTGAATAAACTGCCCGAGGAGAGGTAGGGGTTGGTGCTCCAGAATAAAATTTCTCTTTTTGTGGAAATAAGTGACCCTCTAGCCTATCTGCTAATTCTCTACTGAGAGTTGAGACCCCTAATTAAGTAACCAAATGCTTCCGATCATAGAAGAGGCTTACTGGAAAAACAGACTGAACTGTAGAATGGCAGAGGAAACCCACATCAATTTCTATAAAAGTCACCCGTTATAGTGATTCTTAAAAATACAAATGGTCAGCTAGGAATTCCCAGACATTGGGTATGGGAGTTGGGAGGGTGAGAAGGAAGACGAGGGAAAAAGCATGTCAGAAAAATACAGCAAATTAGGAGATTTGAAAAATACAACAAATTCTGGAAGAAACAAAGTTAAAATGGAAAAACAAATATAACTTTAAAATCTAGCTATATCTCCAGAGAGAGCTGACATTTTGTAAGATGAAAAACAGATTGATACAAAGAAAGGAAAAACACTGAAAATAAAAAGAGCCTTTTGAAAGTGAAATAAGACTGCCAAAAATATTCAGTAGACAGGCTAGAAAATAAAATTGAGGGAATCTCCCTAGATGTAGAGCAAAGAGAATTAGCAGAAAATATGAAGAAAGGACAGTAGACAATAATATCTAACCATTAGGAGTTTCTGGAAGAGAAAGCATAGGAAATATAGGTGAAAAAAAGAAAAAGAAAAATGAAGAACACAAAGAACTAAGTCTTCAGATTGAGGGGGCTCCAATAAAACCTACACTGAGACACAATCTTGTGAAATTTTAGAATATGAAGGGTAGAGGAAAGACATTAAAAGTGCCCAGAGAGAAAACAAAATTAGGTCCTGATAATTACCTGAACTAAAAAGGAATGAGAAGTACACTGGCAGCAGATTTTTCATCAGCAGCATTGAAAGCTAAAGGCCAATGGAACAATGTCTTCACATTTCTTATGGAAAAATTTTGTGCCCAGAATTCCATAGCAAGCCAAACTGTCAAGAGTCAAGTCAAAATGAAGACGTTTTCTGACATGCAAGTTTTCAAAAAGTCTATACCTCCTTTGCACCCTTCCTGAGCAAGCACCTTGAGGAAGTTCTACAGCAAAATGAGGATGAGAAGCAGGAAAGAAGAAGAAACAGAATCCAGAAAACAATGGACCTCACCCAGGATGTGTCACTCCAAAGTGACACTTGTCCAACAGGATGTCTCATGCTAGAGTGACAGTTTTCCAGCAGACCCATTTCAGATGAGAATGCATCATTCAGGCTCCCTGGGAAGAATATGCATTCTATGCCATAGATGGCGTCATCGAGAAACTGGCATGTTTGAGAAGATGGAGAACATACATTCTTCAGTCAACAAAAAAGAAAACAAAGCAAACGTCATGAAATTCGCATCCAATTAGGAAACAACAACCAAAAAATACTCATGGATGGAATGTAAGAAGAGTCTAGAATTTCACATTGACGGTAGGTACATTTCCTTTCAAGTGACACAGGCATGTCATTGGATGTGTATAGAAGAAAATGGCCTACCTTCTACTTGGCTCTCCGTAAACAGTATGTACATAGCCAAAATAATATAGATGCTATTTATCTGTACACAGTGTTCTAATCAGCCTATAGGCAAACCACAAAAGGCTTAAATTCTTTATTGAGAAATGAAGTTGAAAATAATTAATCCCAACAAGTTAAGGAAAAAGGGAGCAGAAAGAGGTTGAGAATCAGTTGTGAGAAGAGAGCTGAAGGAAGATTCAAAGCGGAGATTTAAAAAAAAAAAAAGAAAAACAGTCCACAGTTAATGGAACAAGAACTAGAGGATTAGTATATTGTTCAAAGCTATAAATTAAACCAATAGAAGTATTAAAATGACACATCAAAATTTTGAGAAAGGCTAGGTAAAGGAAAAGTCGAGATAGCGTAAGTTAATTCCTTATCTTTTGTAATGGGGTATTATTAAAGATTGTCTAAAGTTAATAAGCCAAAAAATTATTGTTCAAACATATTATTTAATGTTAGGAAGTTAGATAACAGGCGATCTAAAAATAGAAGTTGTTAAATGCATTGCCTCTCGGGAATGGGACTCGGGTTAAAAAGGATAGGATGGGGAACTGTGTTTTTCATTTTAAGTTCTTCTGTACTATTTAATTTTTTACCTTGTGCATGTATTACCTGGAAAAATTTTTAATAAACTCAAATAAAAATCCTTCAGTGGCTCCATATTGACTCCGATACAGTCCAACCAAAATCCTTAACATAGCTTATAAGGCCCTCAACTGTTTGGCTCTATCTGACATGTCCAGAGTCATCATATTTCCCCACACTCTCTAGTTCTAGCCACACTTAAGATCCTCCAATGATTTAAACACACTTCACCTTGTTTCTGTAGGTGTTCCACAGAAAAACAAAGCCGGCCCCTGATCTCACCATGTGTCTGATGATTGAGCTTATGGTCTAGTAGGTTTTCAATATTTGTGGGATGAATGAATGCACAATAAGGTGTTGCGTGAAGACTGTCAACTAGTGTTCTTTCCCCAAAAGGCACAGAATAGTTGTCCCCATTCCAGGAAGTATTTCAAGACCATATGGGGCCGTAAGCTTTCCTGCCCTCCAACCCATTTGATAATAAGTATTAGTCCTAGGAGACCCGGTTCAAAGGATTTCTGTCCATCTGTCATTCTCCTTGGTATGTTTTTTGCCACTTTGCCTGAACAGATTATGATTTTCCCCCCTGTATTTGGGGGAAACAGTCAACTAATTAGTGGAAATTTCAGGCTCCCAAGTTTCTTGTATCTTGCTATTCCGTGGTGGTTCTTTCCTTCTCCATTCGTTTACTTTCTTCTATTGTGTAATTCCCAAGGCCAACTGGAGCTCTCTAATGCGTATTGGCCTTACAGCGAATCTTCAACAGCTGCATTTATTGGAAATCCTTCCCATCTCCTCCTAAGATTAATCTCTGATACACTTCCATCCCTAAATTAATGTCTCCACCTGATGTCACAACCTCGCCTAAGGTATATACTTAACAGGCCAATAGCTAACCAGATCTGGCCTTAGATGTTGACAATTTTTGCTGACAAAACTAACACACCCTTCTTTCAAGACTACTTCACTGCTGTGTGCTGTTCTCCTTCAAAGCTTTTGGACCCCTACCTGCCTTCCACTTTGAAACGGACTTCTTTCTTTGACGCACAACATTGGAGTCAGTCTTCCAAGGGTGGGAGAGAAGGGGTGGGAGCGAGCCACAACTTTTCAGAGATCTAACTACACGTTCACACAGACAATTCCACATCTAACTCAAGAGAGCTATAGAAATGCTACTTACTGCATTTGGATTCTTGAGCATTTAAATGCTACTTTAAAAAAAAAAGCATTTCTTCAATAGGAGAGAAGCAGTTTAAGTTATTGCCAATGTTCTAGTGTCATGTTGGATGGTTGCTTTTACAGGTATTCATTATATGAGAAATAAACAGAATAAATGAATGACTAAATTATAAACAAGCCATGCACTTACTAGAAATGAATGTCAGGAGCCACAGATTATATTAATATAAATATGTGCACCAGATGGCTATTAAAAAGTTCCTTCTGGTTCATCTGCACTATAGAGGAACTCATATAATTATTCAAGAAATATGTACATACTGGTACTAAACATTTCTTTGCGCAAACTACCTAAATTTTCACATAAAATTCACTTTCACGGATTGCCAAAATTATTTAGTATAATTTGAAATCTGAGATAGCGCTGAAAGGGTGGGAGGGGGGAAAGCAAAATGATCAAATGTACAATATGAAAGCAAGTCAAGGGGTCTAGACAAGGCCCCACAGACGTAGAGAGAAGACCCTCCCCCCTCTCTCAACACAACCTGTAGTCCAAGACCCAAGTGAATATAGCAGGCTATCCCTAGGCCTAGTCCCATTTCTGTGAAGTGTCTGTGCTTTAAACAGGAGCCAGGGACCTAGAAAAAGACCAGAAACTCCTTCCTCACCCTCCATCAAGGTAAACAGAGATAGGAGAGGCAACTCCAGTGTTTTTTTGTGTGTGTTTTATTTTTTTTACATAGTTTCTCCTTTTGTTCTTGCTGTCTGTGTGGTCACCTTAAAATTCATTCAACAAACGTTACTTGAACACCTACTGACTATCCTAGTTATTGTTACAGGGTCTGGAAATACAAGATAAATGTAATAAAGCTCTTGCCCTCAATGTGCTTATGTTCCAGTTGGAACATAGAAAATGAACAAATAAACATTTCAGGTATGATAAGTACTACGAAGGAATACAAAAACTAAGTAAGGATGGGTAGGGGACTACACATGGATATGCTTGCTGTTTTATGTAATGAGGTCCAGGAAAGCCTCTCTGACAAGGTGACATTTGAGCAGATTCTTGAAAGAGATGGAACAAACCATGCAGATAATTCAAGGCAAAAAGGGAAAATTATACTGAACGTCTTGAGAGCAGCAAGACAGACACGAGTTTCGGTCCTGTGATAGCTGCTACTTTCTCAGATGTAAGTCTGGATCACAGATTTCTGACCTTAACAGTCTGATAGGAGCCATTGACCTAAAGGAAACTCACCAGTTTTGAATATCTGTCCTCAAACTTCCAAGTCAAGGCACACTTCACAGTAAATTTTGCAGCTTCTCCCCTCTGACATTTCTCTAAGAAGAAAGAGGAGCTTATCTCAGGGGTTGCCGGGCTCTCTGCCAAAGGTATTGACTGGAGACATAATTCTTATTTTATATGCTAAGTTCTGATCCCCTGTTAATGGCCTGATGGGCCCAATAAGCAGTGGAATTGGAACCAAATTCATATGGAGAAAACTGATCTGGAAACTGAATATATTTGCATAGCACTGAAAGGTTTAGTCTCACATATTCATGTCCATGAGAACATATGTGTGGAGAGCAGTGGGACATTTAGACTCAGTTAATCTTGGCTTCTCATTCCATAACCTACTCTCCTCACTCCACACTGAATGACGATCATCTGACCGCAGTTAAAATGACAAGACACTTTGGATCACAATTCACGATACAGAATGGAAAGCCTTGAGAAGGAAGACCTTAATATCACAGGAACTTTAGAATACATCAATTTGGAAAGAATTGTTTACATTTGCACGAAAACAATAAATAATGGCTAACCTGTGGGTGGGGGACGTTTAGAAATAGAAGAAGACCCCTCCCTTGTTCCTCACGAGAGGAAGAGTTTCAGCATGGATACCTCTAGAGTGGCAGTGATGCGTTCCAAGAAAGCCTCTGTAATTGGAACCCTGGCTCCTACCACATATGTTCCGCACACTTATGACCCAGAAAGAAAATACAGGCCCAGGCTAATGCCACAAATATGCCAAAGGACACTGTGACAGCTTCTATTACTCTGAATTATGGCTGGCCAACTGTCAAGAGATGCAGCAAACACCAGCTTCATTGCTTTAAATAAATAGGCGGGCAGGAACTTGCCCGTAGAGATAGAGTACGCTATAATTTGAATAAAGGTTACCATACACATGCTAGAGGATGATAAACGTAGTGGGTGAGTCTTTCATAAATATTCCCCAGTTAATGATTTGGCTCTTTACTCCCCCCACACCACAATTTCAATAAACACACTTGAGCATTTTAATGTGAGGAGATATAATTATAGAAGTACTTGTGTTAGCCCGGTCCTTCCAGAGGCAGAAGCCAAAGTGAGATCAAGTGTGCTGGGAGAGCCATCAGACTGTGATATAGGTTTAAGCCTTGGGAAGGAGAGAGCAAAAGAAGGAAGGCTTGCACTGCAGTGCAGTTCTCAGAAAGTTTTGTCAAGGCCACTGGGGAATCCTTGAGCCAAAGTCACCTATCGGAAGAGTCCTGTGTCTCCCAGGAATGGGTCTAGCTTAGCATCCCTGCCACACTTAATCACTGGCCAGGAGAAGCCTCTGGGCAGCATGGCCCTGGTGCCAGGGATTCCAGAGGCACCAACTGGGGCCTCCTGTCAATCACACACCCGCTTCCTGCAGTTGGAGATCTGAGCGGACCATTTTCATGGCCCCCGCCATACTTATTCTTAAAACAGCTGTAGACACCTGTTCTGGATCATCTTAGTCAACACTCCAGTGACTCATGCCAGCAAATGCACACAGGTGGGTTCACCCATCTCTCTTCCTAAATTAGAGTGTGGCTAATCCTTTCCAGATTCTTGAGGCCCTTCAGGGAAAGAATATATTGGGGCACGTCAGTTTAACTCATATCTAAAAATAATTGAAGCAGGAGGCCAGTGACTCTTCGCACTAGCCTATATCTAGAAAGCATATGTATGAAGTAATCCCTGCATTTGGCTTAGTGAGACTTTCTGAAGGGATTGTCCTCTATTTGACAAAAATGGACTGATGTCCCACTGGTTACAATGACAATTCTGATTTGTGTATGCCTCTTGCGAAGGCTGGACGATTAAGTACCACAGTGTTTATGTATCTTTACGAAATATGACCCAGAAAGCGCCAGTCATTGCAGGGCAAAGGGCATGCATTAGCATGCTTGGCTTAAGCCAATTCATATCTAGCCTTGGAATTGGAAATGGCTTCATTTTCCCCCGATTCTGATAAGGGAAAGCTGGATTATCCAAACAGAGTTGGGGTTTGGTTAGAAAGGACCATCGGAGGCGGGTCAGGTAGGGCATAGAGTTGAGGAGGTGACTTCAGTGCTTCCTACATGGCATTTCTTAAGAACCTTCCTGCAAACTACAGACCACAGCCCAGACTCCTCACTCAGTGTATCAGCCAAAGTTCCTCAAAACCCGGCCCAAGGTCTCTTAAGAGCTCGCACTCTACGGGTCCTGTTAGTAAGTGTCAATCACAATGAACGTTTTGTTTCTTAAATCCAGCTTGTCACTGTCACATCTGCACGCTGTGACTATGACATAGCCTTACTTTGTAATGCCCCCTCCATGCTTCTCTGCCCACAAAGAGCATACCTGTTTTTTCCAAGCTAAGTTTTAGTGTCACCTTCTAAGTTCTTCTCCGATACCTTGATTAGAAATCATTGCTTCTTCCTTTCTGTTCCCTTGCACTTAATTTGCAGCCAATTTTGGCACCTACATAAATCGACCTGATATTATCGTTGTTTCACATCTGCTCTCCTGTCTAAACTTATTGGCCATAGCACCATCTCCATCTCCCAGGGTGCCTCACAGAAGATATGCCCAGTGAGAAGAGTGACTTTTCAGGGAGTACTTTCTGTTTTCTGCTAGGTGGGATAAAAGGTCTGGGGCACCTTCGCATGCCCAATGACCTTCAGTCAGAACCCACGCTGGTCACCACCTTTCATTTCCAGGTTTTAAACAGACCTTTATGCTACGCCCTATGTTTCTCTGTTTCCATTCTTCAGCCGCTCCCAAATGGCAGTTACCTTGGTGATGGTGAACTAGCGTCTATTTTCTAACCCTGGAAATTTCACCTTTGTTTGAAGTCCCTTCTTCTATTAGATCAACACCAAAATATTCTCAGGAGTCTTTACAACAATAGCAGTGCTTCACCATGAAGAGGGAGATTGATGTAGTGCTTGAAATCGAAGAGCACAGACACACACAAGACACCCTGAGCTCAGCGTTGGACATGCAATGTTCCTGACCCACTCCCTCAATGTCTGTCTCCCACTTTGCTTCCTGAATGTCAACTTTCCTGGTATGAGACCTAAGAACTCAGCTGACCTCACCTCCCATTGGGCTGCCATCCTGACTATTTGAAATCCTCATACGTCGTATCCAAATTGTCTCCCTTGGTAGGTTTCTCCTTGCTCTTTCTTTCTGAAATCTGATTCCATTTGGTCCTTTGCCAAACAGGTTCCCACCAGTGTTCCAAAGACTAAGTTATTTACTCACAAATTCAACACACATTTCTGGAACATTCACTATACACTTACTCATTTTATTCAATCTGCATTTATATATTTATTAAGAAACTAAAGCCTATGACATGCCAGAAGGAAACCAGGCAGTGAGGACCCAATGGGGGGCAAAAATGGAGAGACTCTATAGTCACGGCATGAGAGCCTGTGAGAGAGACCAACATTAGCCAAATGATCATACGAATAAATATAAAATTATAACCTGGATAAGAACAAAGAAGCAGAGGCATTTGGTGTAGTCAGGAAGAGGCTTTGGTAGAGTCTGGAGATTAGGAAAGTCTTTTCTAGGGAAGAGGTGACTGAGCTAAGATTAAAAAAAACAAAGAGTTTTTATCTCCGAGAAGGAAATTTCACTTTAGGAGTGAGTGTTGCACATTGAGGAAACTTAAAGGAAAACCATGGCGATAGAGTACTGGGAGAAAAGAAGACCCACAACGTTCAATGAGGCTGGGGAACTAAGCAGGGGTCAGACCATGGCAGGGGCTGTCTATCTAGGTCAATAGTCTAAGGCAGGTAGGAAGCCATGACGTGCTTTTATGCAGGAAGCTGTCATGACCCAACTTGAACTTTAGAATGAACACTAACTGCCGTGTTAAGAGTAGACTAGAAATGGTATGGGAGGAGGGGAAGGGCATTCAGTTAGGGGCCATGGCAATAGGAGAGATACCTGTGGTTTGACATAGGTCAGGGTGTGGAGACGGAGAGAGGGGACACGAGGTTTTCAAGAGGTACATAGTAGGGATTAGTGATATTTCAGTGGTAAGGACTGATTGAGGCATGGATAGCACAGGTCTTGGAGGTCTGGACACAGGACTTCCCGTCGATGGACTTTATGCTAGAGCTTTGAATGTGCTGCCTCTTAGTATTGTGGCAGCTTGGTCCAAATTTGGGTCATTTTAACTAGCAATACTATCAACTTCTCCCCAGTGTCACAAACAGGTAACCATGACAAATTCTCTAAGGTCTTCTAACTCTCCAGTAGCTCAAAGTGTATGTGACTTTCTTCCCATAAGCGTTTATAGTTTTCTTTGTTCTTAATAGTACAAATAATACATGTTAAGAACACAAGATGCAAAGGAAAAATGCTGCTCTCCATTCCCCCAAAAATCTGTGATCACTTATCAGAGGTAACCATGGTTATCAAGTTCTAAAATCCTTCTCAAGACATTGTCTATGCATTTACACACACACACACACACACACACACACACACACACACACACACACACACACACAGGCTGTGTATCTGTATAAAACCTTTTTCTATATTAACAAAATATTACGCACACTAACCAATACATTTTAAACATCCAACTTTCAAGCATTTCCAGATTAGTACTTGCAAATCTACTTCATTTCTGTTAATGGTTGAAAAGTTACACTGTATAATGCATCTTAAATTCAAACTATCAATAAGTGAGCGGTTAAATATTGATTAGGTAATTTTGATTTGTCTTTGTCTTCAGTAATAGAAATTTACTTTCTCACAGTCTGGAGCCTAGAAGTTCAAGGTCAAGGTGCCAGTAGGATTTAGTTTCCCTGAGGCCTCTCTCCTTAGCTGGCTGACAGTCACCTTCTTGCTCTGTCCTCACATGCTTTTCGATCTGTGTGCGGAGCTCCCTGGTGTCTCTTCTTATAGGGGCCCCAGTCATATCGGATTTAGGACCTACCTCAGGAGCCTCACTTATTTAATCACCTCTTTAAATACCTTCTCTCCAAGTAAAATTACATTCTGAGGTACTGAGGAGTGGGACGTCAACAGATGAATTTGAGGGAGACGGCGACACAATTCAGCCCATAACAAGAAACATTTCACCATGCATTAAGAATCTGCATTTCATTCCTGGTTGCCCCCACTCTCAGTAAATACATAAATAACACTGCTTTAAAAGACTGAAAGTATATTTTGGTAATGTTACAAAGATAGAGTAATAATATATAGCATTATGTTAGTTTAAGAGACAGAGTGAAAAGGATGAATCCGCCCGCACTGCCAAGCGTGCGTGGGAGTCAAGGAGGTAAGGACATAATCTGGACTTGGGAGGGAGTCCACTGGTGACCTTGGAAGGAGACGAAGTGGTCCAAGCAGAAGCTGCATGCTGAGATTTGAACCTCATTCCTGGCAAAGGAGAGGGTGAACCAGGGGAAGAAATGACATGTTCTATATAGAGAAGCAAGGAAGGGAGTTTACCCAACGTAAGTCCAGGAAAGATATCAGGAGAGGATAAAAAATGGAAACATAAAAAGGAGAGGGAACTGGACAGCAAGACCCTGGAGGAGATGCTACCTGTTTTATAAAGAGAATGGGCTCAAGTTCTGGTGAGGAGAGTAGGTCTTGACAAGCCCCCAGACAGAAGAGAGAATATGAGTGAAGAGTCAGCTACATTTTATTAGGTTGGTGCAAAAGTAATTGCAGGTTTTGCAATTATTAGCCTTTTAAACTGAAATTACTTTTGCACCAACCTAACAGAACTCAAGGAGGCTGTTGATGAGAGTAACTGCTGCTTTTAAATAATGCTTATGAAGAGACAGTCACGAACCTTATTTTTTTAAAATAGGCACATCCGATAACTTCATAAACAGTGAGATTTACATGTATAATCAGTGGTAGCCCCAAAGGGGGGTGCTTAGAAAAAAAGAGATCTAAAGCCCCAGTCTCCATAATCACCCTCGTCATAACACTCACCTGCCTACCCTGACTTGTATCCTCTCTCTCCCCTAAAAACAAAACAAGACTCCATCAAAGTGAAAACAGCATAACTGCTGTGCAAAATCAGATTCGCGGCACACCTAGTGCTCTTCCACCTTGATTTTCACCTTCCCACCTTTCTTAGGTAGAACTTCCAGCAGCAGACACTCTATAGCTTTAGCTGTAGTTTCGGAAGCCATGCATGGATGTGTCCGTAACAGGTACGTTTCCTTCCCAGCAGGAATATCACTGGGCATGATTTCTATCACCCAGACCCAGTTCTGTCGGGTGAGTACCCTGGATTGGAACAAATGTCCCCCGGCACGGGATGCACTGTGGGTGCTGACCACCAGAGGGCAGGCCCTCAACGTAGGGTCTCTGGGAGGCGGTGACACCGCACCCCAGGCCTGGAGGGGTGGGAGCCCAATTCCAGTCGGGACCCAAGCAGACCCTCGGCTGTAATGTGGGTTACGTTGTTGCTGGGAGACTGTTTGTCCCGAATCTGGTTTGCTAGAGACTTGGTGTCTGCTTTCCGTACCCAGTGTGACAGCAACTTTGCAGGGCTCCCTCTCGAACCCCAGGACCCCTAGGAGGGTCTGGGAGAGCCGGTTTCGGTCCGGATCCCTGCAGGTCGCGGCGGGGCAGCGGTGGGAGGAGGACGGGGAGGATGGAGCCGGACACGCACCCCGCAGGCGCCCTGAGAGTCCGGGGTGCCGCCCAAGATGCGGCCTGCCTGGGCGGGACGGCAGGTAGGTGGCTCCGGGACACAAGGCCCTCCCCTCCCCTCCCCTCCCCTCGTCCCGCCTCTCAGGCCCGGACCGGCCCCCGCCACGCCCTTGCCTAAGCTCCCAGCTCCGGAGCCAGCGCTGCCGTCCCGGACCACCCGAGCGTGAGTTTTCCATCCCAGCGCGTAGTGGGTGGGCCAAGCACCCGGCAAATTGTGTGCCCGGAGGTGCCAGACGGGTGCCCGAGAACGTCCACTCAATCGGGGTGTCTCTTTTCGTAGGCCGGGTTTTTGTTTCATTTTGTTTCGCTATTTACTATTTGTCTCAAAAACGCTTTCCTCTTGCCTTTTTGAATGTGTGAGTCAAGAATTTGACGAAGATGCGGGTGTGCGCACATGCACACTGAGATATAGGGAGTTGGGGTCGGCGTCCCGAGGACATTGCTCATCTCCTGGGTTTTGTGTTTGTTTTTCCTGTAAAACCAGGGAGGTCCAAATTAGTGAAAGACTTCCCTTGTCCTCTCAGAGATGTTAGCAGGAACGTGACCTTCAGCTGCCTGACCTCTCTCCTGTCTTTCTCACTCCGGACCCCAAAGCGGAGATCACACACCCACACACTCCAGGCTCCAGCTGGGGATGGGCTGTCGTTTGTGAATTCACTGACCTGAGAGCAATACTGAGAAAGAGGTGGGAGCTGGGAGGGGAAGTTAAAAAAAAAAAAAAAAAAAAAAAGAGCTGGAATTTAGAATTCTACAGGAAATACAGGTCATGCTCGGGGATGCCACGCCAACTAGAGATTTCGTGGAAAAAAGTCTAGGAAACAATGGAAAGCCCAGATCCTGGAGGCTTTAAAATCCAGAGTGAGTCACTCAGCTTTTGCCTGATGGGCAATGGATGAAATTGGAGGGCTGTCAGTAGAGAGAACTGTGAATAGGACAGATTGGAAAACACCGTAGATGAGACCACTCCCTGGGAAGTAAAACCAGATGGGCTTGTGTAAATATGAATGTACACGAAAGGGACTGACGTTTGGAGATGCGGTGAAGGAAGAGGAATAAATGAAGTGGCCGACTGCATATGGAAACTGTAAGAGACTGTTAACATAAGGACTGCCACTTTACGGTTAAGATAGGGTTAACAGCCCTGGCAGCCCTGAGCTCAAGTTAGCATAAGAACTGCTACTTTAAAGTCAGAGTAAGATTAACAGCCTTGAGCTCAAAACAACCTAACGGCCTTGCTGTTAGTTCCAAGATATGGGCATAGAGACCAGATGTTTTGTCTCCTGGTCTCCTGATATGGAAGCTTTTGAAGCGTATCTATTGTAAACTCTTTAAAGCATAGCACAACCTGTACTCCCTAAGACTTTAGAAATTACTAAGCACCTTAGAACTGCTATAAAAACCCCTACCTTTGTAGGCTAGGGGTCCTTGGTAAAACCCGCTGCGTCGGGCAGAGACGGGGACCCCAGCTAGCTGGAAATAAACCTCGCTGTGTGACTTGCATTATCGTGTGTGTCTCTGTCTTTCTGAGGGGTGAAAGATTCCCGGACTTAACAGAAACAGAGAGGGCGGAAGGCCTCAAAGGCAGCCTTGGGCTCTGGTATCCTAGTTTAGATTCTTCTTCCCCAAAGCAAACCTGGTAGAAGGACTTGAGTGCAGGTAGTTCACTTAGGAAGAAAGTGCAGAACGCCAGAGTGCGGAAGCGAGGAGGAGACAAGGAAGGAAGGAAAGGCAGTGAAGGGAGACCACGTTGCTGAGGTTTTCCCACTGTGGGCAGCTGGAGCTCCGTCCCTCCTGGACCTTCTGGAGATTCCAGAAAGCCCTTCAGGTAGACACCAAAGTCAGAGGTGGGCCGAGGGGCAGTGGCACTGATACCTGGCATCTACTCCACAGACCTTGTCACTTGAGGAAGGTGGAAAGGGCAGCAAAGGGACAAACGCTCCAGTGTTCTCAGTGCTTTCTGTGTACCTGGCCCGGAACAAGGTGTCATTGTGTTTTATTTTCATCGTAACAGTTACTCACTGCTGCATTTTATCCGTTTGTCTACCTGTTAATTTATTGTCCTTCCCCTTCTAAAATACTAGATTCATAAAGGCAGGGACTGTGTCTGCCATGTTCCTTTCTGTGCTTGGCACATAGTGGGGACCCATCAAATTGTTTTCATCTGAATGCGGTTAGTTGTTTGTGTGTTCACACATCCCTTCATCTGTTCTGACCACACTGAGTCTTTGCTTTCCTCTGCAGCAGCCAACTGACCATGGCAACAACTCCCGCTGCTGCTTTCGAGGCCCTTATGAACGGAGTGACAAGCTGGCATGTCCCCAAAGACCCCATCCCCTGTGAACTCCTTCTTATTGGAGAGGCCTCCTTTCCAGTGATGGTGAATGACATGGGCCAGGTCCTCATTGCTGCGTCCTCCTATGGCCGAGGCCGCCTGGTGGTGCTGTCCCATGAGGGCTATCTGCTGGATACCAGCTTCGCTCCATTTCTTCGCAATGCGGTGGCCTGGCTCTGTCCTTCACGTGAGGCTCCCGTTGGCGTGCACCCCTCCCTGGCGCCACTAGTATGCATCCTGCAGGGCTTCGGGGTTCAGGCACATATTCAGCCAGAACCAGGAGACCGCGTGGGGGTTTACTGCATCAATGCCTACACAGACACCCTGACTGCGGAGCTGATCCAGTTTGTGAAATGTGGAGGGGGCTTGCTCATTGGAGGCCAGGCCTGGTATTGGGCCAGTCAGCACGGTCGTGACAAGGTGCTGTCCAGGTTCCCTGGGAACCAGGTGACCAGTGTGGCCGGAGTGTACTTCACTGACACCTATGGGGACAAAGGCCGGTTCAAGGTGTCAAAGAAGGTCCCTAAGATCCCACTCCAGGTCAGGTGAGTAATGTGTCCCTCTGGGGAATCCTACCCAATGACCCTACCGAAACTAGGACTAACCTTCCAGTTTCTCCATTTATTCCCTAAACATCAGTGATCACAGCTGTAAATATCCCCCTGTGCACTTGTGAGTGCCTGTCTTGCCAAGCAGAAGGTAAAACTCCATGAATGCAGAGATCTTGGCCTGTCATGTATGCTGCTTTCTTCTCAGTGCCTGGCGTGTGCAAGAGAGCAACAGATATTTGTAGATTATAGAAATCAATGAATAAATAGATGAATGACTACTCATCCGAAACCATAACAAGAGAAAGGGTGGCCTAGTGTACTAGTGCTAACACTACAGACAGCTTCAGTTTATGGAATATACTGCCGGGGTTGCTGAGTCTCAGGGGCTTCCAGTCTCACCAACCCAATCAACTCTCAAGTCTAAGAAGGCCCTTATGTGGAGCCCAGGCCCTCCGCTCAGATTCCTGCCTCCTTCACTGTAAAGTCCCCTCGGAGGTTTTCAGTGAACTTTCCTGCCAACAAGTCTTTGTCAAGACCTTCTGGACTGACCTAGCAGGTTTGCTAACTTCAGATTTCTGCTGAAGACTCTGGACTTCATTCAGGGAGTTGCTTCGTTTGCTCAGGGGAGGGGCCGGCTCTAAAAACCCCAACTCCTCTGGCTCAAGCTATCCCCAAGGGCAAGAGCTGATTGCACACCTGGTTTACAATCAGTTACTTTTATATGCAAAATCAGATCCCAAGTCACCGGCAGCTTTAACACCATACAGTGTTTCCCCGAAAATAAGAGCTAGCCGGACAATCAGCTCTAATGTGTCTTTTGGAGCAAAAATTAATATAAGAACCAGTCTTATTTTACTATAATATAAGAACCAGTCTGATTTTACTATAGTATAAGACTGGGTCTTATATAATAATAATATAATATAATGTAATGTAATGTTATATAATACTAGGTCTTAATTTTTCCTCCAAAAGATTCATTAGAGCTGATTGTCCAGCTAGGTCTTATTTAGGGGGAAACAGGGTAGAAGAGTCTGGGGAAACGGTTAATCTGAGATCAATAGCTCAACATCCTTACACCTACAAAGCCTAGAACCTATTAAAAGCTGCTCATGTAAAAGTAAGTACGTCTTAGTTGCTTATGTTTATGCATCTCATGAAGATGACGTTATCTCATTCGCTCCTCACCACAACCCCAGAGTGCAAGGTCTTTATCTGAGGACTCCCAGCTGGTAAGCAGCACCATTCCGTTTTCATATCCAAGATCCGGAAATGCAGAGTTTCCAGTTAAAGATTGTGTGAAATGAGGCTAGATCCTGGAATCACCCTCTCCACCAAATCTGACCCCATGAATGAAACATAATAAGCAAGCAGCTGAACTGGCAGGTTTTGATGCTGATGCTGAAATTGCCAGCACTGACCAGAGGGCGAGACAGGTGACTGGTGTGTGCTGCAGCATCTGCTGACGCCACCCCCATCCCAGACGCACACTGAAAGAAAAAAACCTGAAACCACACATCCAAGAATGATCATTGATGCCTTCTCATGTTGTAGAAGAATGAGCAAATTGGGTGAGTGGACATTTAAGCAAAAAACAACCCTCAAGTGTTACAGCAGCAAAGCTACTTCAGGATTTGGTGAAGGCAGAAAGGGGTGCTGCGTGTACCCTCTTCCAAGCATAGTCGTGGGTTGAACCCCTTAAGTGCATTCTATCCCTGGTTGAGTAGAATAGGCTTAGTTTTAGGTCCCCAAAGAGTGGAGGGACCAGCCCCCACCAAGGACAGTAGGCCCCAGCCGGTCTTTGCCCTTTACTTAGTGCAACGAATCTCAGGTGATAAGAAAGGGGAAAGAAACAATATACAGACCTCAGTATAATTTGAGAAGATGGATATGGTGTGTGTGTGTAGAAACAAACTGGTCCTGGGTGGCTTAGAAAAAACACTACAGAGAATCCACCCACCCTATATCAGAACATGCAAAAGATATGCCCATGCCAACTGTGAAAAAAATCCACATAATAACTATTAATAAATACAAACACTATAATAAGTTTAAAAGGGCAATATGAGACAGGCATTTAGTATGAAAAGACAACAGAATCAGTCATGTCTGGAAGAAAAAGGTGACCCAATGAACAGAAGCAGATTTTCTCTGAGACTGCTTCAAGCTACAAAAGAACTTACTAAAAATACATGTTAAATAAAACGAGACAGAATGAGATGAAAAAGGGGATTTCAGAGTGAAGAAAACAAATTAAGCACCAAACGCCTCACGTAAAAGAAGTCAATTAGCCTCTACAAGGACGACAAAGCACAAACAATGATATGCCATCAATGGTGAAAAGGAGAAATTATGTCTTAGACGCAATAAAATAAATGGTATTATGCACTAAACTCTTAAATGTTACTAGTAAAAATGAGATTGGCATGAACTGTATAATCTTTGCACCCACGCACAGATTTCTCTACTCAATAAGCTCATTCCAGTGGTTCATTAACCGACTGTCATCCCTTTATTCCCCATGTCACTTCCCAGGTGTGGGGAGGATCTCAGGCAGGACCAGCATCAACTCCTGGAAGGGATCTCAGAGCTGGACATCAAGACGGGAGGAATCCCCTCACAGCTGCTGGTTCACGGGGCGCTGGCCTTCCCTCTGGGGTTAGATGCTTCCCTCGGCTGCTTTCTGGCCGCCGCCCGCTATGGCCGGGGCCGCGTGGTCCTGGCTGCCCACGAGGGCATGCTCTGTGCTCCCAAGATGGGACCCTTTTTGCTCAATGCTGTGCGCTGGCTGGCCAGAGGCCAGATGGACAAAATTGGGGTGAACCCAAGTCTAAAAAACCTGCGTGCCCTACTGTCAGAGCATGGCCTAGCGTGCAGTCTGGTACCCCAACTGACGGATGGCCTGGGTGTCTACTGCTGTGTGGCTTACAGTGACAAGGAAGCTAAGCACCTGCAGGAGTTTGTGGCCGAGGGAGGGGGCTTGCTGATCGGGGGCCAGGCCTGGTGGTGGGCCTCCCAGAACCCAGGCCGCTCCGCGTTGGCTGGTTTCCCTGGTAACATCATCCTCAACTGCTTTGGCCTCAGCATCCTCCCTAGGACTCTTGAGCCAGGCTGTTTCCCGGTCCCCACTCCCCAGATGCGGAGCTACCACTTCCGCAAGGCACTGTCTGAATTCCAAGGTGTCCTGACTCGGAGGGACAGGAACTTGGAAAAGGGCTGGCTAGCAAAACTGGGAGTGGACAGTGCCGCTTTCCTGCAGATTCCTGCAGAGGGAGTCCCCGCTTACATATCCTTGCACCGGCTCCTGAGGAAGATGCTGCGCTTGTCAAGCCTCCCAGCCGTGAGCCGGGAAAACCCGTTGGCCAGTGACTCCTGTGAGGCCGCAATGCTCTGCTTGGCCACGGAGCTGGCACACTCTGGGACCGACTGCTCTCAGCTGGCACAGGGGCCGGGAACCGGGACCTGCCACTCAGAATTCACTGTCACTGTGGAGGTGGATGGAAGCAACCCAGGTATGGAGTGAGGGGAAGTGTCTGGAGCACTGCGGGAGCTGGGGAAGGTGGAGTGAGTGGGCTTCCGGGCCAACGCAGGTGCTGAAGCTCAGGCAGGCCAGCTCCATTCTCTAGCAGGTACTTCCTGGAAGATGGGTTGGGGTTCTGCTCAGGATTTAGGAGGGGCTGCATCTCTGGGGGCGGGGGGGGGCTGTGAGGCTCCAGGTGCGGGGAGAACTCAGACTCTCCGATGGCTTTTGTCAGGCCACGGCGAGTCCTGGGTGAGCACCGGACTCTACCTCCTGAACGGACAAAATGCAGAAGTCTCGCTGTCTGAACCTGCAGCCTGTGCTGGCCTGAAGGTAAGGCCAGAAGACCCACTGCCCATATCCCAAAGCCTTGGGTGGCTTCACTCATCCCGCCCACAGCACTGTTACCAGGGGCACAGGAAGAGAGTACTGGCCCATTTTACAGATTTCACAGATGAAGCCACTAAACTTCAGGGGGTGCCTGAGGGAGTGATGATGATGATGCCACAGCTCTGTGAGCAGCTCCAGCACTGAGCCCTAGGCCTGCAGATTTCCACGCATGGGGATTTTTGCCTCCTGCCAGGGATGTAGAGAGAGGCCAGGTGTGAGGAAAGGGACTGCCCCCTGCATATTCCCAACCTCACCAGTTTTCCCCGTCGCACCCCGCCTTTCTGGTTACCTCTTTACCCTCCCATGTGAAGGGTATACTTAACCCGATCACTCCCAAAAATAGGCCCTACGTGCGGAATTCAAATTCCTCCTGCCTCAATTCTGAGGGTCGCTTCCTTCCACACTTAGAGTCTCTTGTGTCAGCCTCCTCTCAGGAGCTCGCTTGCATTAAGCCTAAGAAAATCAAATCCAGGACACCAGAGAACACAGCATTCAGACCATGTGACCAAGAGGGGAGCCCTGGGCAAAGGGGGCAGAGAGACTGAGTCCTCCCCTCGGGCCAGATCCTACTGCCTTCGGATGGGCCCCCTGTCTGTGCAGGAAGGGCACACAGTATCCCCCCCAGGCCAAACCCAGCATGGGACTCACCCAACTGCTTAGGGTCTGCCAGGAGAAGCCAGGGGACCCCCATCAGTATCAGCCTCAGGTGCTGTTCTAGTCCCTGGGAAAATGATTCTATGTGCCTTTCAGTCCATGTGACCTTTGCAGTGCTACAGGTTCATAGATGTCCATGTAGAGCTCACAGAAAGAGGAAGCTGGAGTTTTTGTAATACGCGCCAGCTACACAGCACCGCACTCAACCTCACACACACCCCACAGGGACCTAGTTCCTCCAACACATGGTGGAATCACCCCTCCAGGTCCAGGTTGGCTGTCACACCGATGACTTGAGCAAGGCCAGCAAGCTGTGTCGAGCCCCTGTGGTGACTCACCAGTGCTGTATGGACAGGACCAAACGGTCGGTCTCCTGTCTCTGGGGTGGCCTTCTCTACGTCATCGTGCCCAAGGGCAGCAAACTGGGCCCCATGCCCATCACCATCCAGAGGGCTGTGCCTGCCCCGTACTACAAGCTGGGTAAGTGGACTGAATGTTGGGGAAGAGGAAACACTGAGGACGCCATGGTAGTTAGGGGTTGGTTGCTAAGGTGGAGAGAGAGAAGGATGGGTGGACAGGAGGGGGAAGTGCTCGAGGTGAGAGTGGAGGCAGGAGACATGGAACATGCTGTGTCCCCAGAGACTTCAGGGAAGAACCAGAGGAAGGGTCTGGAAGCCTGTCCTTCGCTTCCTAGCCTGGAGACCCACATGATAACAGTTCATTATTTCAGGGTCCTCCTCCTGGAGTTCAAGTTGCATGTTTCAGCTCAAGAGAAAGTTGGGGAAGTGGGTGACAGCGTCTGTGCTATTCATTCCCAGGGAAGACATCCCTGGAGGAGTGGAAGAGACGTATCCAGGAGAGCCCAGCTCCCTGGGGAGAGCTGGCCACAGACAACATCATCCTGACGGTGCCAACCACGAACCTGCGGGCCCTGGGGGACCCCGAGCCCGTGCTCCGGCTCTGGGACGAGATGATGCAGGCGATAGCACGGCTGGCGGCCCAGCCTTTCCCATTCCTCCGTCCCGAGAGGATCGTTGCTGATGTGCAGATTTCAGCTGGTGGGTGCTGTGGGGAAGGGCCCCTAGTCAGTGAACACCATTGATTTATTATTTTGCCTTTTGTTAATGTCCAATATGTGTAAGGCATCATTTTACCAGTAAAGGTAAAAAGCCATAAGAACCTTGGACCTTGATGGGGATGCAAAGATGTTTATATGTGAAGAGGCAAATCATTTCCCTCTACAAGGTGAGCTTTCACCGAGTTGGTAGAACAATCTCAGGGAAAATGGTACTAGGAGTTCACAGATGACCATAAGGGTTGTTTCAAGAGAGGCTAACATAGAAATACTTCCTTCGAACATAAGTCAGAGTAGTTGGCAATTAAAAGAGGGAGTAAAGAGGTTTATGATAAGTCTTGAATGGTCTAGAGGAAAGAGAACACCCAAAGAAAAATAAGGAAACCTGATTGCGACATGGAGAAAATTCCTCTGGACCTCAGTTTTCTTATTTTTTTAAAAAAGGACAAGATTCTCTCTGTTAAAAGAGTATGAATCTGGACAACAGCAATTGACATTGGAGAAGAAGGGGTCCTACTGTTCTAGCCTCGAGGATCTCCGATTCGGACACAGGACGTAATGTCACAGAATAACATGCATAGGAAACACACACACACACACACACACACACACACACACACACACACAGCACTGAATTACAACGAGAATGGCTGTGTAAAGTGTATTCTTATTCTCCAGGGCCAGAGTGATGAGGAGGGCATAACCAGTGCGAGGCTGGGAAGGGATGTAAGGACTCGTCAGTTTCTGACCAAGTCAGAAAAGCCATTGACTTTCCAGTCAGCACAGAGATTCTGGAATTACTGGGGGCAGCCGGGATGGTGAGGAAAAGCTACACCGTGGAGAGGAACGAAGGGAGATGGGTTTGGGCCTCCCCCCGCCCCCCGCCATGCCTCATCTCTTCCTTTTGGCTTCCCAGGCTGGATGCACGCAGGGTACCCCATCATGTGCCATCTGGAGTCGGTGCAGGAGCTCATCAATGAGAGCAGCATGAGAAGCGGTGGTCTGTGGGGACCCATCCACGAGCTGGGCCACAACCAGCAGAGGCACGGCTGGGAGTTCCCCCCACACACCACTGAAGCCACTTGCAACCTCTGGTCAGTCTACGTGCATGAGACAGTCCTTGGCATTCCCAGGGCCAAGGCCCACCCTGCTCTGAGCCCACCAAAACGAGAGAAGAGGATCAAGGAGCACCTAGGGAAGGGAGCCCCCCTGTGTAACTGGACCGTGTGGACAGCTCTGGAAACATATCTACAGGTATGGAGCTGAAACTCATGGAGGTGGGGTCCACGAGACCCGTCCATCATGTAGCATCCTGGATCCCAGGGGTTCTCCAACTCCTGCACCACCCCCACCAGTCTGGGCCCACTACCTCCCCTGGATACGAGAGACTAGGCTTCCCGGTGGTGCTTCTCAGGTTATACATCTCTAAGATGGAGAGAAGGATGCCTGTTCCACTTGCCTCCTGTGATTTTATGATGATAAGTAAGAGGAAATGAAAAGCGTTATGAAAAAAAGAGAAGGAAATACAGCGTATCAGTATATCGGTCAAGAGCAGAAGTTATGAGTTAGATGTTCCCATGGTGATGTGTCTGTGGAACAACTGCATGACAAGAAGGTAGGAGATCAACCTGTCAGTCAGATTCTCAGACGCCTATCACCCCACTTGAACCCCAAATGTTTTCAGAACAAATAAACAACCAACCAATCCAGTGGGAGAAAGCCCTGAGCCAGGTTGACTGCCTGTGAAATAAACCCAAGTCCCTGTCTCCTCCCCCAATCCTGCTTTGAAGTTTCACGTTTTGGAGTAGTGAACGCCGTTCTCCGTATCAGACCTCCTAAGCTGTGCATCTAGCACTACAGATAGCAGTTGGGTGGCCTGCTTTTCCCAGGGGACACATACTAAGTTAAGGAGTTGAAGCAACTTGTCCAAAATTACATGTAAAGGATGGACCCAGAACCTAAAATGAAGAGCGAATGAGGAGCCCCAGCCTTTTGTATTGCCATCCCCTTTCTTGTTCTAAACAGTGAATGTCAATGACATAACTTTGCATTGCATCAATTCTGTATTCTTACATAGCCAGTTTGAAGGTCTACAAGGAAACACACCTTAGATGGTAGGTTGCCACTACAGTGGAAGTTACAGCCCTAATTCTGCCCTTCCCCACCTACCCACTCACCGGGGAGCCGTGAATATCATTTTGCAAAAGCTATGGAGACACCTATCAACCTCGGAGACTGAGCCTCAGCCGCAAGACAGGCAGACACCTGCTTCCTCTACCTGCGAGAGGTCTGCTCCCCATCACATCGTCTGCTGTTATTCCCACCTCACAGCTCAGGTCCTCATTGCTCTTCCTTGTCAATTCCAGAAGACTCCTCAATTGTTCCAGCATCTTGTCTCGACCCCTACAACCCATTTTCCATTCCACTTCCAAAACAACCTTCATATTCCGCATTTAACACCCTCAAAGTGCTCTCCTTTCCATGCAGAATAAAGCCAAGGCTGCTTAGCAGGGTGTGGAAGGCCCTTTGTCATCAGACTTCCACCAGCACACCCAGCTCCAGCTCCCAGTTTCCACAGCTCCATAATTACCCTCCTGGATACCAAACTGCTTCCCGCTATGAGCACATCTTGCTGTTCCAGGCTTCTTTGCCTCCCTGTGTTTCCTCCTGTGGCTGAAACGTGCTTGAATATCTTGTCTATTAAGTCACCTGTCAAAATTCAGCTCTATTGCCCTCTTCTGATGTCATCCCAAATTGTACAAAGTGAGGGGTTCTCAAGTCACTCAGGCTCAAACCTGTCTGATGCATAGGAAAACAGTTAGGACCTAGGGATATAATTTTTTAAATTAAAGATAATATCAATAAGTGTCATTTATGGAGTGTTTACCTCTCTTCAGACATTAGGTTCCCAGGAAGTCCCCTGCAAGAGTCAGGGGGTATAAGTTTTGTGGCCAAGAAGTGGAATGAGCCAATACAATTATATTGATGTACAGGGGTCAGGTAGGAGACAGGGGCAAATAATAAGAGTGAAGCTAATGAATGATCAAGGGGCAGAAATCACCGTAAATGAAATATTTGTAACATGCATGTTGCAGTTGCTTTCACAATCCCGACACTTCATTTTGCCCCTTCCTTCTCTTCCCAGCTCCAGGAGGCCTTTGGGTGGGAGCCATTCACCCAGCTCTTTGCTGAGTATCAGACGCTCCGTGACACCCCCAAAGACAACGCTGGCAAGATGAATCTGTGGGTGAAGAAGTTTTCCGAAAAAGTGCAGAAGAATCTAGTTCCTTTCTTTGAGGCCTGGGGCTGGCCTGTCCAGAAGGAAGTGGCTGATAGCCTGGCCTGTCTGCCTCAGTGGCGGGAAAACCCCATGCTGGCTCATGTCCACACTGTGTAAAGCTGTGCAGAGTTGGTGGGAGGAGAGCAGGCCCCTCGCTCGCTCTACCACCCGTGAGCCTGGCCTCGTGTACCTTGAGCCTGAATCCTACTTCCTCCTCTGTCTTCAGAACAGCTATTAAGGTCTTAAGACAAAATGAAACCAACTTTCTCCAGAAAATGCCCTGGTGTTTCTTTGCATTGTCACTCTGCTTATCCATCCTCCTCAGCTAGTGGAAGATTTTTGCTCTTGGCGTCTTGAGGTCCTGCGGGCTCTTGGCTTCTCTTTTTGGCCAACAGTTCTAAAGACCATGGATTATGGATCACCATAATAATCTGGTATCACTCCCTCGGCCCTGCCAGCCCTGAACAAGGCTCTTCATTTCTTATGCTCTGAGAGGTTTTCTAACAGCAAGAACGACAGGCTGATGTAGTGGAGAGAACCCTGGACCAGCTTTGGTTCTGTGGAAAGCCACTAACGCCTCTGTGCTTCTGCATCCTTGTCCATGACGTGGGGATAAAAATCTGTGGCTCTGTGATGGGGAAGGTGTTGGTGAGAGGGTCCTCTTAAGCCTTCGCCAGATCCTACCATTGCCCGTCTGTCCAGTTTCGTGCATATAACCTACAAACTGAATCTCACCTCTGGGTTGGCCACCGTGAGGTCAGCATTCAGTCCTCATGGGAGAGTAATGACTATCAGTGTCATTCCCAGACATGGTATCAGCGATAGTTGTCAGGATCCTAGCCCATCTATATCCTTTCTCCTGCCTCTGGAATTATTCTTGGGTATAACCTATGGAACGGTGTAAACTCAAGAGAATGGTGTGAACTCAACTGCATGTTACAAAGCTATTGGGGTTTGGTCTTGGTTAGTTCCATCTTCCAGTATTTTTGTTTCAGCCAAAGGTAAAAGTCGCTTTAGCAACCCTACCAAGTCCATAGTCTGTTCTTAGAACAAAACAGGCTACGACTCCTCTGGTCGCCATGGAATCAGGACGCTGTCCGCGGACAGCAGGTGTGCTGAGAGGTCCATGGATGTGGCAGGCTTCACTCTGGGACAGGATTGCTGGGTACAGCAGACCTAATGAACCCACAGTCACTTAATTAACCCACAACCCAGCATCCCCGGCACTTTCTCATAATCTCATTCCAGCCCATCCCTGCTCTTTGGTTAGGTGGAGTTCTAATTAGACTTGTCTCCAGGGTTAATGGGATGTACACCTAGCCATTTTGCTCTGGCTCACTTTTAAGGCATACTTTTGTTATACTGAACATCAATCCATGCGCTTTGTTGAGAGTAGAGTGGCTCCTCTGAAAGAGAACTGACCCAGGGAATGTCTTTTTCTGAGTCCCATCAGCACATCTCTCAATTCTAGGGTCATTTCAGGAAATTAGAACATTCTTTTTTTTTTTCCTGCTAAGCATTCAATGACCTTCAACCAGACCTTACACTTGAATGGTCTGAAATCTTTTTGAAATGTGAATAATTTTAACATATTTTATCTATTAGCTAAGTACCAGTAAGATAATCAGTGCTGTTTAGTGTTGTATTTAATAACATAAAATCCTGTCCTGTGGAGGAGGACCACTATGTCCTGTACCATTTGGGCCCCACACAAAGACACCACATCAAAGGGCCAGCAGGGGGCGCTGTACAGCCCTTGGTTCTCTCACCAAGACCCAGCGGCAAGGCCTTTTCTACTTCACACAAAGGCACGCGGTGAGCTAGTGGTGGCCTTGGGGAAGAGATGGCACCTCTCTAGGCAAATGTGAATTTGGGTATCAGTCTTTCTAAGGTTTTCTTCTCATTTCTCAGGTTTTAACCTAAAGGTCATTTCTTTGGGCCTTGCTCCCATGCTTCATGCTCTGAGGAAGCCCTGTAATTTCCCTTAGATACCTGTCATCACATTTGTAATTATTTGTCTAGCATCTGTCTCTCTTTTCCACTACATATAGGCTTCATAAAGGCAGGGCCCATGTTTGTCTGATTGGCAGCTGGTGACATAGCTCCAAGCCCAGGGCCTGGCACAGGTCAGCTTTGCTATGGGTCTTTATGGAATTGGTCCATTCCTAATGAGACTGTATAATATGGGGAAAGACAGGAATGCATTACCGATTCTTGTACCTGTTTGCTGTCTTTAAAAGGCCTCTTATTTATTCTTATTCAGGAAAATACTTTCATTATTCCAGAGAGAAACTTCAGGGTGATTATAACCATTCTTTTATTTTTATCAACTGTATACAGGCTACCTGAGTGAGCATAAATTTTCCATTAATACCCTTTTCCTCCTTTTCCAAGAATTAAGGCCAGAGGAAACTACAAGCTATTTTCAGGAGTTTTTTCTGTACTGTTGGTGGGGGGGGAAAAATTACTTAACCAAATTTTCAGTTCCTGAAATTTCTTGGGCCCTATTTCTACTGTATCTCTATGTCGATTCCTTTCCTCTATTAACTACCATTTCCAACCAAAGTTAACTCTATTAAAGATACTTTTACTTGGAATTAACATTCTCAGATTCTGTCATGTTTCTGTCACTTTTACTTTGAATTAACATTCTCAGATTCTGTCATGTTTCTAGGCTCTGGAACAAAGGTTCATCCCACAGCAAGAATCATGCCAAATTAAGACCAAAACATAAACATAATAATTCAAATCCTCTCACATGGCTTTCCAATTCCAGAACAAGACAGCCAAGGTACCTATAGATAGCAACTTCACATAAGTACTTCTGATCGGGTAGTCTCTGTTTCTGTAGAAAAACAGCTTACTGTTAGCCTACTTCAAATTTTTGTCCCACTCATTGAAACTTGCTCATAGTTTCCTATGACAAGAAGTTATTTCTTCAGCCTCTAGGCTATCTCAACCAGAAACTTTGAAACAGAAACCTGAGCTTTCTGAGTCCTGCTAAGATATATCTCTGATGTGCTTACTGGCCTGAAATCAAAGTCCTCTCCAACCATGTTTTGAGCTGTCTGTATCTAGTGTGCCAACAAGTGGTCAGCCAAGGTGTTTAGATGTGGGCAAGTTTTCGAAGGAAGGGCAGCTACTTTTCAGCTGATGCTGTTTCCTGGCAGGTGTGTCATGACTTCCTGTCTTCTGAGAACACTCTTCTCCATGCCCTTGTCCTGTCACCAGGTTTTTGGTACCATGCTGACAAAGCTTCCATTTTTCTCCTTTTACAAGCTTGGAGTGCTTCGCCATTGTGACAGGAAGGTAGTCTGCTGCTCATGCTCAACTTACAGGAGACCCTACATTTTATACACCTAACTCCGTACTAACTCACCTTTTGTTCAGGAAAGTCATAACATAACCTATATTTCATAAATAATATCAATGTCACCTCTGTAAATCCCCAAAAACGATGAAAGGAGAGAGCACTGTTTTAAAATGTTAAGCATGGATTGGGAAATAATGGGGTTGAGGGAAAAAATCAGAATTGAAATTGCAAACTACCTGTCAAGCCAGAGAACCAGAGAACAAAAGTTCAGTGGGCGGCACCACAGACAAATGGAGAGAAAGAAGTTCTCACCTTCGAGAGCAACCAGGAGCCTAACCTGAGGGTACAGTTTCCGCGGTCCCACTTCAGGTGTCATACAACCTCACCTCAAGGGGATAGCACTCAAAGCCAGCCTGAGATAGGGATAGTTTAATGAGCCATTTCCATCTTAGAATTCAGAAAGAAGGACCCTACTTTTTAAAAAAAAATTTTTTTTGCTAGTCTTCTAACAAATTTATGAAAGCTACTTGGATTTATTATCATTTCATGAAGAATAACCTGAAGAAAGCCAATCCTTCTTACTAAAGATTACAGGTAGAAGGGAGAATTAAACCAAAAAAGCCAGTCTACCTCTGCTGCTTTCTTGCTTCTAGTCCTTACATTTAGAAATTCAGATCCAGCACAATTGGCCTAAGAAAAATCAAGCCATGCAAGGACACTCACAAGAATGAGAAACAAATGTCAGCACTTAAGTGTAGTGCTCAGTGCTTTCCCGAGTCTGCAGAGACTGGAACGCAAGCTGCGGTGTCATTCGATGAGATAAATACCATGTGATCCCACGATACTGGGACGCCCTCACAAATGACACCGTCTTTAATATAACCATGCAGGCTGCTTTCAGTCACGTCGTTTTTATTTATCATGAATAAGCCGTAGTTTGAACAGGTAGTTGAATTATATGGCCATTGGGAACCACTGAGGATTGAATTAGGAAGTTATATATGGGAAAAGTCAGCGGACTATTACAACAAACGGAACCAAGTAGGTACTCGTAGTTATAACAAATACTGTGCATTTGTATAATCCCATTCAAAGCAAAGGACCTAAAAATCTATATTGCAGAGTGCATTTGTTCCCAAGAGGTCAGCGTGGGCCTGGGGAATCATAAATAAACTGTTGTGTGCCAGGAACTGTTATAAGTGCTTTTTATTTATCTGTGTTCACAACAGTCCCACAGAGTACAATTACTGTCCCCATTTTGCAGAGAAGGAAGCAGAGATACAGAGCTAGCAAGGGGTGGAGCCACATTTTGAGCCCTGCACATTGGACTCCGGAGCCCACACTTTTAACCAACATACTCTACCACACAATTATTGGGCCTGAACTTTACATGCATGAAACTATGTGCACGGCTGCTGAATCACAAAAGGACCAGATCCAAACTGCTAAAAACTGAACCAACCAGTGGCTTCTAGTTAGTAAAAAAGCAAGTACTTAATGAGAAGGGTCATGCGTCTAAGACATACATCCCTCAATACCAAGACCTTGTCCTGCCCTCGTCTGGAGGATATTAAAGCTCCCCTGCTTCAAATAACAACTTGGCGGAGTCCTAGAAGAACCTCATCTTAAGCACAGGACTTGTCTCCAAGGGTGCTTTGCTCATTCTTCCAATTCCAGCCTCATGTCTGAGAGCATTGGACAAGGGGCCACATACATTCTTATAGATTATTAGATCCGATATCTGAGATACCCAAATTCCTAGCAAATCGGGTAAGTTTCAAAAGAAATAACCCTAGGGAAGTAGGAATGGCTACTTTTAAGTTGCAAAGAAGATAAAAAGGACCCTACTTGTATCGTTTCCCCTGAGCACAATACAGCCACTGGCTTGTTAGAAGACTGGGCAGTTAATTTCAAAACAATTAAAGCATTTGTGGTTGGTCACACTAAAGGGAACCACCAAACCTCCTACTTCTGACACATATTATAAAAATGAAATAAGAAGAGCTACTCAAGGGAATGAAAGTATAGTCAGTCATGTACCTCATGACATTGCAGTCAACGACACATCACGTATGCGACAGTGGTCCCATAAGATTATAACCTCATTAAAATCTTTTATACCGTATTTGACTGTACCTTTTCTATATTTAGATATGTTTAGATAGGCCAATACTCACCATTGTGTTCTAATTGCCTACAGTATTCAGTACAGTCACATGCCATATAGGTTTGTAGACCAGGAGCACTAGGCCAGGCCATGCAGCCTAGGTGGGCAGTAGGCGAGACAATCTAGGTTTGTGTAAGTGCACCTATGATAGTCACACGATGACAAAATCCCCTAACGACACATTTCTCAGAACGCATCCCCTTCGTTAAGCAGCACATGGCTGTAATTTCTATCTTGAAGGAACTTTAGACTTTGCAGATTCTGTGGTCAACCGCCATTGCTGTTTGTTTCCCCCTTGCAGCCACTTAGAAACCTTACAGCTTATGACTATCAACTAACCATTTTCGAAGTAGTGGAGGAAGCATGATTTCTGTTTGTGTGTGTGTGTGGTTTTCTGAGATCATGGTTTCTATGAGCCGTTTAAGGCCAGAGCTGCCTTGTAATAGCATTATCTCACACAAAAAGAGTCTGGTGGACAATGAAACCCACACAAAGGAAAACGATGACAAGTCAAAGGTCTGGATCTCTAAGAATATTGCTCAAGAATCTGGGTCTAGTAATCCTTCAAGCTGCAGGTCAAGTCCCAGACTTTTTTGTTTCTTGAACCAGTAAATTGCTTCCTTTTGCTTCTACCAGTCTGAGTTTCTTTCACCTCATCAGAAATTCCAGCTGAAAGAGTTCCCCCTTCCTCAAGTCCTCTCCAGTCTGCTGATGGAGCAATATGAACCCCTATCTTTTCTCAAAGAGGATTTGCCCAGGAACAGACCCTCCTCTTTCACCCCTACTCATAGTGGGTGGGCCCCAGAGAAGCACAGATCGCGACAGTGATAACACAAGCCAGTTTTCCACTGAGAGTAAAGATAGCCAATGGTCACCAAGGCCCCACCTTCTAGAATTCCATGATTCCAAAACCATACTCTTGTTTTTAAAGGCACTTTTGGATAAAGAGGATAAACAAATAATTTGTTTTTTTTCCAGCTTTGGGAAGACAGGAGCCTGGTGGGAAAGGCTGACCAAAGGTTGTGTGTCTCATCTTTTAAGTCTATTTAAAAATCTGCGCATACTGTCTACCTGCAGTCATACCAGCCATGCATCATTTAATACATCTTGTCACACTTGCAGTAAATGCTTGTTTCATGTTCTCTTTCCTCACTAGGCTGTACACCTCATGAAGGCAGGGGTGATGTCGGAATTTCTCAGAGCTTTTCTCTCCAATACACAGCACAGTGCCTGGCCCATCAAAAGTTTTCCGTATTTGTGGACTCAATAAAGGTATACAAGACAGATGAAGGAGTCCCAACTCCTGTACCCATTGAATAGCCTATAGAGACCTATGGTGTTTACTGAAATTCAAAGAAATTCTCTCAAACTAGAAGGAAGCTGTAATGTGACTTTAATCTTTCCTCCATTTTTTCCTACCTTGTAACTGGCTATATAAATTTTGGCCATCTTGGTGGTGAGATTGGAAGAGAGGGAACTTTCCTTTGGTTTCCTCCTCACCCCTTTTACATATTCAAGATTCAGTACTTAGAATGTTTTCAGCAACATTTTTTGTGGGGGATGATGATGGACACTTTCAAGGGAAATAATCAATTTTTAATTAAATTTTTTAGGCCTTGATATTTTACAGTCTATCTTCACTTCTTCCCACACCTTTTTTTTTCTCTGCTTACTGGAACTTCAGCCGACATTAATTTTGGAGAGGATATTTTTTTTTTTCTGAATGATCACCGCCCACAGTCCTGCTATATATAATTAAATTCTGGACCAAGGGTATGCCCCTAAGTCAGAAGGATCCCCCAAATCTCTTTATGTCACCAACCAGAAAAACTCGAGTCCTTTCTTGTCTGTCCTCAAGATGGCATAATAAGCACAAGTTCCAGCCTCTCCAACCCCTGGCCCTAAATTACTAGAAAGACAGGATCTTTTCTAAAACTCTAACACAGCGTTGGAAAAACAGAAGGCCAGCTCCTTCTAAAAGACCCGGGGTGATGGCATCACATGGTTGAAGAAAACCAAGAACCTGGTCAGTGCGAGGTGCTTTACAGAGCAAGAGCTGCCGCGGGAGTTCTCCAGGCCCAGAGGAAATGGATTGGGAGAACAGATAAATCTCAAGAATGCAATGATGCAATACTAGGATATCGAATATATTCAGTAAATCCACAGATTACAAGAGAAAAACTTTAGGATCATGCCAAAAAATAATTTGAAAAATTCAAGACCCACGCATAATTAACAGTTACAGCACAGTAAAGTAGAAAGAAACATCCTATACCAAAGAGTGTATCTGCTAGAAATCTTCAATAAGCACTATACTCAAGTAGTAAAAAGTTAGAGGCATTCACATGAAGTTCAAGAATCGGAGAAGAATGTTTACATTTAATGCTACCTTCAGCATGTCCCTGGAGGTCCTTATGAATTAAGGACAAAATAGGCAAACTGAAAAGGAAGAGACAAAAAAATAGTCATTATTTTCAGAAAATATGATCCTCTATATTTCTGGGGGGAGGGGAGTGGACCGAATAGACTTAGCTGATAAATTGGATGTGATAGGGACAGATAAAGAGAGATCAAGGGTTACACCTAGGGTCTTGACTTGAGCGGTCAGAGTTTTTCATACCTTTAGCTGCCATAGTGGGCAATGAAAGTGTAAGACGAAGGGAAAATATCAGAGAGACAGTTTGATATATGTGTCTCAACTTTAGAAGTCTGGAGTACAGAATAAAGAGGAGATATTGGATAGGCAATTGGATAGATGAGTCTAGACTTCAGAGCAGAGGTCAAGTTTGAAAATACAAATCTAGAACTTATCAGACTATAGATGGCATTCAAAGTTTTAGGCTGCATTGAATTGCTTAAGGAGAACAGTGAGAATGCTGCAGGCCAACATTCTGAAGCAAGCCCAAGAGATGGGGAAGGACTAGCCTGGTGGGACATGCAGAAAGTCCAAGCTTACAATATTTAGTATCATAGAACGGTGGGAAAGAAAAATAATTGTAAGTGGAGGAGGGGGAAGAGGTCAACAGTCATATGTTGTTGACTACTCATGAAAGTCATGCGAAATGAGGGTGGAGAGGGGAACTTTGGATCAGTCTTCATGTTGGTGGTGTCGTGAAGGCAGCGGGCGGCCAAGTCAGAAACCCAACTGGGGCAGGTTCAGGAGAATGGGAGATGAAGAGGGCGCGATAACTCATCTTTAGAATGCTTTGAATACTTTTTTCTTGGTAAGGAAGTGCTCTACTTATTCCTTGGTAGGGTGATACATGGAAAGGGCCAAGGGAAGAGTCTGGTTTTGAAACAATAATGAAATACTAGAGACTATTTATATATAGATGTGAATAACCTAATAGGGAGGGAGACATTGGGACCTACGTGTTTGAAAGGGGGAAAGTACATAAAATTTACTTTAAATGAAATTATAAAGTAGTTTTCAAGTAAAGGTAAAGAGATTGGATAGAACATGAGCCATAGGTCAGCTGGACAAACTGATTTTCTGTCAACTCGATTCGCTTTTGTAATATGCTTGAGGTTTAAGGTAGAAACAATATTGTTTTCTTTTAGTGAAATCTAATCAGCTGCACTGAGCAGAATAAATGTAGGTTTCAGTAGTTAGTAAAACAGGAAAGCTAATGTGTTCACGTTTGCACACACAAGCCTGAGTTCCCACAGGGACGTGCTGAGCTCCTATCATGAGCTGTACTGCAATGTCTATTGAAAGTGTCACTTCTGAGGGGCCAAGCAAACCCACATTCCCACAGCATTTTCTAAGGCCACTCTCTCCTTCTCAGGGTTAAACTCACTGGTGCAAATTGCCCAGCTGGGTTTTAATTAAAGCTCTGCTCCCCCTTCTCCTTTGAGTGTTTCTATCACAGACACTCCTCCTTGTCACTTTTTCTCTCATTTCCCTTAACTCCTTCCACGTAGGCCCAGGGTGAGGAGACCAGACACTAATGAGACCCCAGGAAGTCATTCAGAGCCTGCTGTAAAACTTTTTAAATTAAACTCTCGAGATTTAAAAAGTTGTAATTAGAACGCAGGCTCTGAAGTGAACTAACAACCCTGCCACCCTGTGCCCACAGGTCAGCTGGGCTCTGGTGCTAAATAAAGCCCAAGCAGAGGAAACCATTTCCCACCATTGACCATCCTGCCCCAAAAGTACGCAAAGTCTCCCTTGAACATTTTTGGAAGTATCCCAAATTCTCCTCTTGTTGAACAGTTAGGATATGTTCAATTTTCCACGATTGGAACTAGTTGCTCTGATGAATATCTATGGGAATAAGTCTTTGCGTTTGTGAAAATTTCCTCCAAAGAGATTCCCAGAAGTGGAAGCAGAGAGTGAAAGGACAGAAATCTAGTAAGGACTCAATATAGATGCCAATTTTTTTCCTTTCACTCCTTCATACAAACCAACATTTTTTTTATGTCATATACTTTTTTTTAATGTTTTTTTTTTAATACCCCAAATTTATAAAAAAAAAAAAAAAAAAAAAAAAAAAACTCACTCAACTCAACTCCAAAAAAACAGACAACCCAATTGAAAAATGGGCAGAGGACATGAAGAGACGTTTTTCAAACCAATAGTTATTGAGCCCCTCTGTGAGCCAGGCACTCCTCTAGGTGCTGGAATATGGCTGTGAACAAAAGAAACGAGGTTTCTGGTCTCACAGCATGCCCCGTTGGGCAGTTACGGAGAACAATACATGATTAAGAAAACATATATAAGTGGTAACAAATGCTATAAAAACACACAGAGAGTACCACCACCACCTTTCGCCAGGACATTTCTCATGTCTTCAGCTCTTTGCTCAAATACCAGTTTTTAAGAGAAACAATCACTGGCCATCCCAAATAAAACAGCATGACAGCCCCATGTCTTTCTTCCTCAGCTTGCTTCAGTTTTTCTCATTGGATTTATGATTGCTTGACATGTTTATTTGTATAATTTTTATCGACTGTTTTTACCCACTAAAATAGAAATTGTATAGGTCAATAACTTGATCTGTTTTAGTCACTGTTGTATTCACGGTGCCTACATTGACACCTGGGTTCAATATTTGTGGATAAACCATCACATGCAAAGTATGTTCAATAATGACGCTCTTTCAACCTGGTGAGAGATTTCTAGGGATATTCTGTGGGGCTAGAAAACGTGCCCTATCTTGTTTTTCATTTTTATCCATAACATGGATAAAGAAATAGCAAAAGTTTTCACTAAAAGTTGTGTGTATAACCTGTTATCAGAATCACCTTCAGCAATGTTTTTCAACCTGTAGACCACTAAGCATTAGTAGGCTGTAAATATAGTTTAGCAGGTTCTGAACAGATTTCTCTTAACCAAAGAGAATATAACTAGGCTGGAACAGAATGGAATTGAGCTGGAAAAAGTATTCAATTTATTGTGCATAACACAGGTAAGTGTTGTTTTGTAAAAGTTTGTTTTAACTATATGTATGTGGGTTTTTTGTGCACTTACCAAGATATGATATAAAAGGTATTTATGATAAGCCACAATATTTTAAAAAGTTTGAAACACAATTACCTAGAGTATTGATTCTGGGAAATCAATCCAGAATTCCCAGGACATAATACGAATAACAGCAGAAAACAATGAAATGGGGGGAAAAGAGAGACACAAAGAAAGAAAAATCAATGAATCAAAAAGCTAGTCCCACAGAAGATGGTGAAAAAGTACCTCTCAAGAAATTTCCATTTATACATGAGATTTATCACATGAGATCACCACTGCTTCCTCTCAAACCTCACTAAAATGACAATTAAGGGATGACAAATGATATAAATTTTCAAGGATCCAGAACACAAAAGTAGGGATGATAGCAAAAAAAATTTTAGACTTTGCAGAACAGACAGATAGGTAACCAATTTAGCAGACTAAGGGAAACAGAAACCGAGGCTGGAAATATAGTAGCCTAAAGGCCATATTTATACTGCAGATTATTAGGAAGTCTCTGGAATTGGGGAGGAGTGGGGGTGTGAAGGGTGAAGAACACACGAGGGCTGGTTTAAGAGCCTGCACAGAAGCAGTGAGATCCCTACTCTATGACCTGCCCCTATTCTACCCCAAGTGAAGACAGGAGAGGTTGAACGGCAAGAATTCTGTACTCAGGACAGCAAACCATGCAAGAAGAGGGGTGGTATGTTGAAAACAGGGGCACTGAGTGAGCCTTGTTCCCCATCTCACCCTCAGATCTGTTTCTCCATCAGATTCTTGGGATGTTGGCAGCAACACATGTACCCTACAGGCTAGAGATGAGCGAATTTCTTTCTGAGTGTACTGACAAGTCAGTAGAAGAGACGTGGCGCTTCTGACACTCAGAGGTTCCCCCACTGAAGTAACTGAGACACCACTCAACTGTTGAAGCCCACCCACCCATCAACAAGCTTTGTCTGTACATACTGTTTTTCGAAACAGTTTTTATTGACTCATCATAAATACGAACAGAGAGCCAGGAAGCACCAGGCATTTTAAAAACCTTCAATATTAGAGAAAACATAGACACAAAAAGAAATCTCAGGGGAAAGAAAGATATTACAAAATATATATATAGTGAATTTCCTCAGAGAAATTAGAAAAGATATTGCATCTATCAAATGGAAACAAATAGAACATCCCCTCACACAGGGAAAAGAAACACCAGAGAATAAAATGTTCCTTAAAATCAGACATTTGACTGTAGAGGTGAACAATTAAATGAAAATGTTGGAAGACAGTCAAGAAAATCTCCCCTAAGTTAAGCAAAAAGATAGAGAGGGAAAAACTAGAGAAAACACATACTTTAAAAAAAAAATAGAGGAGCAGCCAGAAGGTTCAGTGCCTGAATAGGAGTTCCAAAAAAGAAAGAACAAAGAAAATGGAGGGAACAACCTTAGCTAAAACACAGTAAATGAATTCTTCCCAGAAATGAAGGCCATGAGTTTCCAGTCATTCCTGATTCATTTCAAAAATGAATGAATGAATGAATGAATGAATGAATGAATGAATAAATAAATAAATAAATAAATAAATAGCTCAGCTCACTGCCTTGGAACCACTTGTCCCAGGTTTCAACATGGCCCTGATTTTATCTGATTTATCCTTCTTAATAAAGATAACTCCAATATAGCATGAAATGTGATTATTTTGAGAATTCTTATGATAAGCAAATGCACATCAGAAAAACATCTTTATTAAATTACATATCCTGATATCCGACTGATATAACTGGTTCGCGCTATTGTGCACACCTGTTTTTCAGTATTGTGTGCAGCACTGTAGTGCTAATTACATTTTTATCCCTTTATATCTCTCCTACTGCGTTGGTCTATATATCTCCAGTACTTGCTTATCTCCCAGAGTTAAAAGTGTGGATTATAACAATGATTCTAAGGTTGCCTAACAGACTAGCTCAGAGACTTTCAAATGGCAAAGCCCTTTTTCCCAAAAATACAAATTTCAGCTTTAAAGACCAAGCTGACCGCCTAAGAAAGGAATACCCTGCTTTAACTTAAGGAATAAGGTACAGTCTTTGGTGGGGCCTCTTAAAGTCACAAAACTTACAGGAAAAAGAAGGCGCTCCTACCAGGGTATTTATCACATCCGTCTGCAGACTCAGCTGGGCTTTCCGGCTACTGGTCTATTTTAAGACTCACCTGGTACTCAAACATCAGAACTGAAGAACCATATGCATAATTGTACAAAGCAGAAAATGTGCCAGTGTCTGCAGGGGTTTAGACACAAAACGAGTGAATGCACTGAATTATTTGTGGGGAAAATAACAGGATGTTTTAGATTTGTTTTTTAAAAGGCGTGGGGCAAAGCTGGATTTAACAAGATTGGCAAAATGTGGATAATGGCCGAATTGGATAATAGATGCATGAGGGCTCATTATACTACGCTATTTTTATGTATATACGAGAATTTCAATAATAAAAAGCTACAAAAGGTGCGGATGGCTGATGTTTATTAAAGAGGAAGGGCGATGATGGCCCAAGTGCCTCACTTATCAGATCTGTATCAGGGTCTAGTCATTTCACTGCCAATAATCAGAGCAACCGGGTTCTCACCTTGCTGTCAAGGTCACCCAGCCAGGGGCTTGCATTACCCTCTGGCCACTAAGCAAGGCCAACCCAGGATTAATTCTCTCACTAGGAGGTAGTAAGTAAGTGGAGTCAAGACCCTTTACTTTCCCTCGTTCTTCTGCCCATCTGCAATCCCACCCAGCTGCCACCTGAACACCTCCTGCCCTTCCTTGCTGCAGCTCCATCTGGTTTTGTAAACCCTTTGACCAATTGTGCTCACATATTCATAATATTGCATCTACAACTGCAGCTATCTCAGCTATCACCTGATGCCAGGAATATGAACCTTCTGCCTTTCTCTGCCCTTTGCTGTCCTCATGATTTCTCTCCAACGATGTGAATACTGACCCGACGGCTGCCCCAATCCTCACCTCCTGTGCTCTGCTTCCAAGATCCCCCAGATGGTGCCCTCACATGATGCTTACCATCTGGCCTTAAGAGGCTGGGAGAGGCAGAGGGTGTGTGCAGAAAGGTGGAAGAGAATCAAGAATGTGTCCCACCATGAAAGCCAAAGAAGAAAGATGTTCAAGGATACAGTGGTCAAAAGGGCAAAATGCACTAGAAAAATCTATGGAGAATAAGTAGTTAGAAGAAGGTTTTGGGAACTAGGAAATCATGACCAACTGTGATGACTTCAGAAATGACTGAGGTGGGTTCCAGGAGCAGAATTCAGGCAAGAAAAAAGCAGAGGACAGACTGAAAACTTACCTCAGGACGTGTAAGATGATGGGAAAGAGAAAAATAAGATAGAATCTTATGCCCAAAAATGTTCAAACCTGGGAATTTTCAAGACAAGTTCGGTAGACCTACACATATCTCAAGGTCAAGAAAGAAGCCCATGGAAGGGAGAGAGTAAAGAATCTAGGGAGTCAAACCAAGAAAACATGGTCTTGGAAGTGACAGAAAGGACTCAGGATGAAAATACATATTGAAGTGCTGGCTTTGGAGAGGCAGAGCACACTTCTTTTCTGAGATTAGAGAGGTAAGCGGAGACCTCAGATTTTAAGGAAATCTATTTTGAAAAACCTAACGATTTTTCTTGAGTTGTTTCAACCTGCTCAGTAAAAGTGTGTTACATTAAATGAGATAAGATACGTAATGAGATAATATACTTGGCACAAGGCTTAACACATAAGTGTTGATATGTGATGGTCCTAGGAGACATAACATACGGAGAACAGCAGAAACATTTATTGTTTACTATGTTCCAGGACGTTTTTTTAGCTATTTGTAACCTGATAGTCATTAATAGGGTTCTCATTCGTTCTTGCTTTTTTTTTTTTGATTTTTTATTTCACTTAATAGTTGTTTAATATCTGTGTCAGGTATCATGCTCAATGTGTTACCTAGCTGAGGCTGAAGGTGTAGTCTAAAGTCACATTTGGTAAATATGTTGCTTCGCAAACTAAGGTATAACAATAGTTAACAGGGTGGACTATTATTTCTACTTACGTTGTCCTTTGTTAACCAAAATATTTATTTTTCATGTAGTCAAATCCATCTATTTTTCTCTTAAAGGTTGTGTATTTTACATCTTTTGATGTATCTGAAGCAACTTATTGATTTTCCCCAACCTATTGAACCTACTTTCCCTGAAACATTTACTTTAAAATTATTTACCACTGATGTATGATGCAATCACCATCATTTACCAAGTCCACATAAAGATACAGATTGGTTTCTGGACTGTCAATTCTGTACCATATGCCTGTTTTTCTTATACAAATATCAATTTATCCTACTAATTATTGCTTTGCAGTATATTTTAATATTTAGGAGGGTTACTCATTCTCTTTTCTCTCTACCTTAGTTCAAAATTTATTTTTATTAGCTATTTCAGGGCCTTTATTTTTCCATATATATTTTAAAACTGATATGCCAATTTGCCTCATGAGTCCTGGTGTAATTATTACTGAAAATGCATTTGTTATATCCCCAAAATTTAAAAACATGACATTTTTACCAGGAAAAGTTATCAATGAACATGGTATATTTTTACGTTTATTTGGATTTTTCTTTCTTGCCCTTTACTAAAGACAAACAATAATTTTCTTTGTAAAGCTCTTGTGCATCTTGTTAAATTAATTCTATATATTATGGCATGTCTTGCTACTGTAATGGTGTCTTATTTTTTATTATATTTTCTAAGTGACTATTGCTGCTTTACAGGACTCTTACTTACTTTTATATGTTGATCTTTTATTGGGAAATCTTGCTGAACTTTCTTATTGATGTGACTTATTTCCTCATTAATTCTCTTGGATTTTAAAAGTAAATGATCGTATCACCAGCACATCATTACAATACATTCTCCTCCGTATCAATTTTTATTTTCTCTCCTTTTGTATTGGCTAGACTCATAAGTACTGTACTCGTAAGTGTCATTTATACAAAGTGTATGTATTTTGTTTCTGACTTTAGAAGAAGTACTTCGGAGTTGTCTATTAAATAATGTCATTTGTTGTAGAATTTTTGCATATAGGTTTTATTAGGTTATCAAATTCTCTATTTCTAGCTTTCTAGGAATTTTTACCATATTTTCCATGTGTATTGAAATGACTTTCTTTTCCCTTAGTCAACCAATGTGATAGTGAATTCATAGATTTTCTGAAATTGAATCATTTCTGTATTCCTGGAAAAATTGTCACTTGGTAAAAATGGGCTATTTTTTTTAATGTTGAATTTCCTTGGATAATATTACAAGATGTTTTCATCTGTAATATTAGTGCATACTTTTGCATAATATTCTTATGAGAATTATTTTAATCTAGGTTATGCAAACCTTATAAAATGAGTGAGCAATTTTCCCTTCCTTTTTTCATTTTCTGGAAAAACTTATTAATATATGGGGATTATGTGTCCCTTGAAACTTTGGTAAAGTCCACTTGTAAAATTTTTTTTTATGGACATCATGAGAAGGTCAGAGAGGTTATCTTTTTAATAGCAATTCAATGTTATTAATGATTACAATTCTATCCAAGTTTTCTGTTTCTTCTTAGGCCAATTAGACTTTTATTTTCAGTTATGTGTCTATTGTACCTATAAGTACTTTTTAATAATATTATTTTATGATTTCAAATCCCTACTGTATCTATTTTAATTTCTCTTTTAATTTTTTAAATTTACTTGTGCCTTTTTCTCATTTTTTCCTTGGTGCCAGAAATGTATCCATCTTCTGAGAATTTTCAGAGAATCAACTCAAGGTTTGGTTATACTGTTTTGTTTCTTTTCTACACCCTTGATTTCCTTATGTATCATTATAACTTCATTTATTTTTGCCTCTTTAGATTTACCCTATTGTTCTTTTTCTATCACCTATATTTCTATAAATTTACTGCCCCAAAATATGCAAAGCCCCCAAAGAAATTAACTTTTCCTCTGTAGGGTCATAGGTATTCATCAGACTCAATAACTTAAGCCACCTCTTCTCTGCTGAGGTCAAGAGACAAGCAGTATCTTTTCCCCCTGGAAGCAGGCATCCCACCAGGCAATGTGCAATCCGGTGACAAATGGTTGAGGAATGCGGACATGATATAAGCATTTCTAGTCTCTGTCCAAACACAGATCCCACATGATTCCAAATCTGAGAAAACTCACAGCAACCGCCTAAGAGGGAAGAGAGGGGCACCACCAATCTGAGGAATCCCTAAACCCAAGTAGAGAATTCCCTATGTCGACACAATTTATCAAATGAAGCCAGACTCCAGCCAAGGAAATCATTACGCATAAAACTCCAAACTCCTGTCACTGATCAATTTTGTTTGCTTCAGTCCAGGATTTATACATCCTGAAGACGATATCCAAGACCTTCCTGGCACTGTTTCTGAAATTCTGACCTATGACTCCACTGCTGTTTGTGGATGAAATCATCACATCCGGGAGTCCAGATCACTAAGGAGGCCTGTCCAGACCAAGTCCCTTTCCGATTGTTTCTCACCTTACAGGAAAACTATGTGCACAAAATAAACGAGAATGAGAGGGCACTCTGCATTCTGAAAGCTCAGAGCCAGGGAAAGGTGGGAGAGAGTTCTATATTGGAACATGTGTTGATCGTCGTTCTTCAATATAACAATAATTATAAGTAACACTTAGAATTATGTAGCACTTAATGTAGCACTTCAGAATTTATTCAATGTTTTCATAAATAAGATCTCATTGAAAACCTCAAAATTTTACATGTCAGTGATACCTCATTAAAGTGGTTTTTTAAAAAGAGAGACTAAGAGGAAAGGAAGTATAGACGGCACACATAGACAATTCGCTTGAGGAGTTTTTCCCATTGCATCAAAATGGGATCAAGAAAGCTAGGTGAAAAAAAAAAAATGGGATCAAGAAAGCTTTTCTTTAAGATGGGAGAAATACCTTTTATTTAATTCCACATTTATGAGGAATCTGAAATAGTCTAACTCATAGAAGAAGCGAATGCAATAGTGGTTGCCAGAGGCCGGCTGGTGGGGGGATTAGGGAGTTGTCATCCAAAGGGTATACAATTTCGATTATGATTGATGAATAAATTCTAGAGACCTGTGGCACGACATCACGCCTATAGATAACAACACTTTATTGTGCACTTCAAAATTTGTTAGGAAGGTAGAAATCACTTTAAGAAAAAGAAACAAAAGAGAGAGACCCAGGGAAACTCTGGGATATGTCTATTCCCTGCATTACGGTGATAGCATCCTGGGTGTTTGCATGTGTCCAAATTAATCAGATTGTACACATGACATGTGTGCAGTTCTTTGTATTCAATTATACCTCAATAAAGCTGTTTTAATAAAATCCAATGTTAAAACAAAATCTGCTAATTTGACACAGGTTGTATTATTATTCTTACATTTCAGTCGTGTGAGCTAAGGCTCAGACACGGTAAATTACTTCCTAAAGTATACAATAGCAAAAAAAAAAAAAAAAAAAAACAGACAAATTTGGGATAAGAATATAGAATTTTAGAACCCAGAATTTTGCTGCCAACTGTTTTCTTTCCCATAGGGTTTGGGTTCTGCCCTCACTTCCATCCTCTGGTGCAGCTCCTTATACTTTTGAAGAAGGGGAGATGGGAGGAATTTTTCTGCTTCCTGTATGACCGTCATTCAACACTCTACATTATCTTCAATAGAAGAACTGTGTAGAGATTGAAGTCATTGTTTATTATCAGTTAGGGGAAGTCTTCTTACTATATCATGGAATCCTTTTCCATGTAAATATTCCACGATGATGGAGACATGCAAATTGGGTGACAGGCAGAATGCAAGTATATGGTTTACTCAACTGGAAAATGGAGACTGTAGACTCCCCCACCCCAGACTCCCATTCTGGTTTCCTCTTATAAATTAAACTCTTAACTTTGGATACCTCTGGGCTCAACTTTGGGACATTTTCTTTTCTCTAACTATACTCATTTCTATAATGATCTCACCCTTCATTTCATGACTTTATATATCACCTCTAATTGATAACTTCAAATGTTTACCTCACACTTGGACCTCTCCCATGATCTGCAGATCATATGCCCAACTGCCAATTACAGAGACCCATGTGGACGTCTAGCAGACATCTCCAACTGAATAGGCCCCGCACTGAAATTCCAACAACTTCTCCACCCCAGACTCGCTCGACCTGAGGCCGACCTCATCTCAGGTAATGACACCTCTATCCTTCCTGTTGCTTAGTCAAAAACCAAAGTCATTCTGGTCCCTCTCTTTCACACACCATAGCCAATCCATCAGGAAATTCTGCAGGCTCTACATTTAAAATATTTTCAGAATCCAACCACATCTCACTTTTACTGCTAATCTGACCCAAGTCATATTTTCCCTCAGCCCAGTTACTGCAATGCACCCCCGTCCTCTACAGTGTATCCTCAACACAGCAGCCAGTGACCCTTTTGCAGCATTCCAGTCCTGAAATGCTCCAGTGGCGCCCCATCACACACAGAATACAAGCCGAAGTCTCCCAATCCCTTGCACGGCGCCCCCTATTGGCCACACACTGCTTTTCTGACCTCATCTGCTGTTCTGTCCCCACTCCTTCCACCCCATCCCCCTGGCCTCCACCCTGCGCCTCAGACACACCAGGCCTGCTCCCCTCAGGGCCTCTGCCTGGCTAATTCTTCTGCCTGGAATGTTCTTCCCCCAGATATCCACATGATTGTCTTCTCTACCTCCTTCAAGTTTTGCATGAAATGTCACCTTCCCACTAAAGTCTTCCTCAGACATCCCGTTTAAGAGTGTCTGTCACCCCCCCACCGCACACATTTCCTACCCTTTATTTTTCTCCACTAGACTTATCACTTTCAAATATGCTGTAACAGTTACTTAATTCAGCTACTGTCTCTCTCTCCTCCCTAGAATGTGAGTTCCAGGAAGACAAGCATTTTTGTCTGTTTTGCCCCATTCTATATCCCAGGACCTAAATCCAAGCCTAGCACATAGTAGGTACTCAATGAACATGTGTTGAAGTGTTGAATAAATGAATGAGTGAATGAATTAGAACAAATGACCTCACAGAGTCCTACAATGCTGTACACATATACTCATGGACATGCAGGATAATAACCAAAAAATCAAGAGCAAGTCTTCAGCTCCCAAACTTAGAGGGACCCGCCAGAGTCTAGTTCATACTCCAAGGTCAGGAGTATCTGTTGGTGGAGGCTTCCTAGTGTAGTTTCCTGGGTCCTTGCACACGTGTGAGAGTTAGAAAGGGGATTCATTCACGCATCTCCACAACCAGCTCCTGCTCTCGCCGCTGGACAAACTAAGACATCTTAGACCTATCAGGCACCTGACACTTCACAGCAGGTTCTGGAGCTGCCACCTGGTCCAGCATGCAGAGATGGGACTTGTTACGATGAGAGAGGAGCAAGGAACAGTCTAGGGAAAGAGTGCAGCCCCAGTGGGACAGCCAGCACTCTGGACAGGTGGGTCACGTGAGACAGGAAGAGTTGTTCCTCTTTGGACAGTTGCAGAGTCATTGTATGTGCCAAGCCCCTCCCACGTCTCCATCCTTGAGGAGGGTTTTGTGGTGAGAGCATTAATCACAGAGGCTTCTGCCCTGGCCCCCCCACTGCCCTCCCTGGCAGGAACCAGTATACTTCCTCTCCTTTCTCCCCACCTCTCCAGGGACATATAGCAAGCTAAGGTTATAGGACCAACCAGACACGGCTAACCAGAAACTGCTGTGGAAATCCCCACTCTTTCGCCTCTCCGTCTCTCTCTTCTCATGTCAAGCCCTCCTGATCCTCTACAACCGCCCACTGCAGCTCTTAATGTGCTGTTTTTCCTTTTGCCTGGGATCTCTCTAACCTCCAAGCACCGTAATCGGCGTCTCCTCTCCACTCATCTCCAAGTCATCCCTCTCTCTGAGTCCAGGTAAGGAGATGCCTGGCATTGGCAGGGTAGGTGGGCAAAGGAACAGAAGGAAACACCAAGAGTAGAGCATGGAAATAAGGAAATCAAAATGCTTCCCAACTAGGTTTGCCCCAAAGAAGTAACTACTTGTGAGAGAAGCATCTCTTCCCCTGCCACCGCCGTTCTTAGGTCCGACTTGGTACCCCACACCAGTAAGTCATGGGGTACACAGTGTTCAAGGTGCTGTCACTTGTTAAACCCTTCAGTTTGGGGTGCACTGAGGTGGGGCGGGTCTGGGGAATATGAGGAAGCTCCAGATGCCAGGATGTTTGAGGTTCTGTATACGTTTTTATTCAACATCTTTGCCCAAATGCCTCTCTTCTGCCTCCACTTTCCCATCTAACAATGGGAGAGCCCTGTTTCTTCTCAAGTGAACAGAGGCTCTCACAGAGAGAAGCTATGTCGTTTCTATAGACTAATGGGTAAGAATAGAATCGAGGAAAATATTATCTCTTCAACTCTTAGAAGCAAAATAGAGAGTATTCATGAAGATGACATCCATGATGATTATTTAGCTCCACAGGACACAGAATCTGACCACACAGAAACTTCCTGTCGTGGTATTGTCACTGGCTCCACTTATTCTCCACTTCTTGGCCAAAGACCTAAACCCCCCAGGCCCTAAACCACATCAACCACAGTGACCTGCCCCCCTGAAGAAGACCTGGGCTCCCATGAGAGCCCCCCCTTGGGCTGACTGAGTCCTGTGGTTTCTATCTCATTTCATCTAGTCATTGTTGCTTCTTCTCAGCAATCACAGGAGTCTATTCTAGAAATTAAGGGTAGGAAGTAGGGTGGTGAGAAGACTGTCGCATTAGAAAGGGGTCCTGAAACACGCATACCACTCTCTCAGGGGAAGGGTTTACTGAGGGTCCTGTGGCTTTCAGAGACAGTGTTCCAAAGATATCAGCCGCGCTCTCTGAGGGATGGGTGGCTGGCCGAGGAGATCAGCTTTTTTTTTTCTCATCAGTGGGATTTTTGTTTTTTCTTCCTTTTAATGAATCATGAAAATACCCCGGCAGAACTGAGGTAGCCTTGATGTCCTCACCCAAGCAGCTGCCTTGCCCTATTCCTTCGCTCCAGCTGTCAGTCTGTGGCCAACAAGAAACACAAGAGCACCTTTTATAGAAGGAGAATCTTCCGGGTTTTTCATGGACCCCTCTTGCTGTTCTATAGCCTAAGATGCAGTTTAGAAATTAAAAGTATTTTCAAACGTCCCAAAACTGACTTCCTGGAAAATGATAGTTGGTTTTAAAAACAAAGGAGAAAACCAACCAGAGCAAAGCTGTTACTATGTTTTCAGGGAGATAAAGTCACTGGCCCTGAGACCTAGAATGCCCTTCAAAATGTAGCACTATGCTGATCAGACGTATGTGATAAGGATGACCTTCACAGTCCCAGAACGGGGACAGCCTCTTCACCAGACAATTTTGATGTTGAACATTAAAGCGCCCATTTCTGAAACCCATCCCTGTGCCTCTGGCAGAAGCCTGGGTCAGAGATATCAGTTTAAACGAATGCTGCTTCATTCAAGCAGAGAGTTTCTTTAAAAGCACCAAAGGCAGAGGGCAAGCTCTAAAATCAGTAGGACTCCTAGATTTGTATGGTTCAAAGCTCCTCCTCAGATGAAAATACAAGAGAGCATGAAGGCTGAAATGATACTTTGCTCCAAGCTTTTATCCCACAATTGATTTAAGAAAAGAGAACTAACAGTGGCAACTATTTAGGGTGCTCTAAACACAAGTGCGCACGTCATTGTAATTCTGAATCGTCAGGAAACTTAAAGAATAAATGTTGGCTGAAATGCAAAACCCAAAGTAACATATTGACCCAAAGCTAGAGAACTAACAGATTGCCCATATAACCATCACTGGAAAGAAGAGCTCCAGAGGAGACATTGAGAATATCAAGGACACCTCACTTTTATAACATGTGGGATCACTAAATACTTCAGAAAACACCATAAAGGATGAAAAGCAAGAATGTTTGTGTAAGGAAAACATTCCCTATTAAATCTATGTAAATGCTTTTTGGGCTACAGATGCCAATGAGAAACTAACAAAGGATTTCTTTTATTTAGACTTTCAAAAGCCTTTGACAAGCCATCTTAACAAATTCAGTCATCAAGGACTTTGTAGACTGCTTTATCATGTAAAAGGAACTGACTCATAAGACAGAAACAGACTGCCAGAAAACAGGCACATATCCCAGGGATTGAGGCTGACATCATAAATGATTGGAAGAGGGGCATGCAGTAAAATCTCTACTTCCAGAGATGATATGTAGCTCCTTGGAATAAAGGGATTACCAAACTGATGAGGAAAAAAAAATACCAAAAGATGTAAATTTGCATGGCAGGGCAAGAAAATGGTGAATGAGTCTTAACTCAAAGGATTTTATTTCAGAAAACAAATCTAAAATTGAAATACATAATAATACAAATACATGTAAATTAATGAGTTTCAAGTTATCTGTCATAAACCAAGGGAAAGGCTGTCATAAACCACAGGAAAAAGAGTCATTGTAGTAATTATAACAGTCAGATGCTATGCAGACAGAGCCCAAAGCCTGCAACGACATTGTAGAAGTTGGGTTATATGTCAAAGGAACTCAAAAGAGTTTGGAGGCTTTGGCTAGAAATAAGTGATAAAGATTTATTCAAAGGTCTTAGGGTTTACAAAGTGGGCACACAGCTAGGCAAAAACCCAACAGTGTTCTGAAGAAAACAGAAAAGTTGAGTTCTTATAGTAGAAAGTGCATTCGTGAGAATTACCAGTCTTAGCCCTAGGATTGGTCCAGGATGGTTATCAATCAGATGTCAGGCAGTCTAGATGATGGATGCCAGGTGGTCTAGAGGATGGGTGCCAGGAGGTCTGGTCACGTCCAGTGGTCTGGATACATGAATCCTTCAGAGGGATAATCAGAGGGTTACCTGGAGGTCTGGTATATGTCCAGGTGTACATCCAGGCATTGACAAAGGACTGGAAAGTTCAAAAAATTAAAGTTCCCAGACTAGTTAGAACAAGAACAGAGTCTTTCCTCATACCTCAACCTTCATAGTGGTAATAATTTTAGGCTAGGTTAAAGTGACTCCATTTTATGTATGCCCTATCTTCACTCTTTCCTCTTATAATACGATTAATAACCACCTCTTGTTGCCTACTTTCTGCCTGGCACTGTGTGTGGGCTTCCTTTGTCGTGTGCCCACCTGTCACAACAACCCTACAAATTAGATACCATCATCTCCATTCAGAAGAGACTGAGGATCAGGGAAATTGAGTACATCACCCAAAGGTAATGTAAGTAAATGGTTGAGCCAGGATTTGAATCCACAGATGTCTTCTTCCATAGTCTGTACAGTCTTAGAAAGGCAATAGAAACCTAAGGGGAAAAAAGTAGGAAGACAAAAAGACAGAGAGATGATGGTGATGATGATGGTGATGATGACAGACAAATGTACAGACAGATCTATCGGTATCCATGTCTACTTATCTCCCCATGAGTTTCCTAAATTCAGAATACTATACACACCTCTGCTTCTTGGACCCCAGAAAGACAGAAACGGCACTAGGAAAGCACATGAAAGGATGCAATTAAGGGGTGAGATTTTCATGGTGGAAAGATAAATACTCAGAGGAAAAATGACCTAAGTCTGTCAAGTCAGGAAGAATAAAAAGATGAGAATGCTTTTCAGTCTTTTTGTGTGCTTCCTATGTAGGGGGTCTTGTGCTAGTTTTTACATAGGATCTCACGGGATTCTCACAAAGTCTCTCCTTTGTTACCCCCACTTAGTAGTGAAGAAGCAAGGCTTTGGAAGTGTTAACTAAGCTATCCCCACCCCAAATCAAGCATCCAGCAAATAACACAGCAAAAATTAAACTGTGGGGACTCTTTCCACTCCACCAATGGTTAAGAAAAAAAACACCTTTTGAATGTATGGTATGAGTTTTCTCTACAAAGAAGCACTGGATGAACATAGAGTCCAGAAAGATGGTCGCATACATATACCTCCCACTAAGATGTACATATTCGTTGTACTTCTGATCTTCAAGCTTCCTTTTCTACTAAGCTAAAAAGTCTTTTTATCAAACTTTACATTACTGATGCTGTTTGGTGTACTGGGAGTTCATAGTAATAAAAACATTTTTTTTAAATAATTTTTTAAATGGAGTCCAGAACAATTTGTATTAATTTTTAGACCAGAGGCCCCTGACAGGTTATTAAGCCAAGTTAGGGAAATTGAGGCATATTTATAACCTAAATTTAACATCCTATGGGACAATGGTCTGATTTTCCTGGGAGCTTGCTCACCTTTGGTGCTTTTAGTCTTTCAGAAATGGGACCGTCAACCAGGAATTATAAGACCTGGGCTCTCGATGAACTCTGAGACAGACAGATAGGGGCCATGGCTCAGGCTGGTTGTGTGACCTTTCTGGGCCTCACTGGCTATAACCCCCATGAGGGTCTAGACCATTTGACCTTTAAGCTTCATCCAAATTCAGCAATCTATGGAATCCTCAAGACCCAGAGGGGCCTGACCTGTCTGCCTCTCAAATCTCCCATTTCATCACCTCTCTTAAGAAGTGCTTCCTTGACTATTGAAATGACCAATTAAACAACATCATTATTACAGATGATTTTAATCATTCTGCACAGTGAAAATCAAAGCCCAGATCGGTAGCCCCAGCCCAGCCACATGCAGATGTCCTAGGCCATCAGCCAGCCATGACTTTGTGGTGCTCCATGGAGCCTCACACAATGAGGAAAGCAGATCTGCCAGAACAATAACAATAGCAGTGATGAATGTCAAAGCTAAGGAGAAATTATTTTTAGATTTGCTATCTCAGATTATCTATATTACATCTTACATCAACATGTCCTCAAGAGAAATGTCAGCAAAGGGAAATCTGACAACAGAAATACCTAGCAGAGTACAGATAACTCCTAGGCAGGGAGAGGTAAGAGATGTGGGAAGAGGCGTAGGGTGTGTCTAATGTGGGAAGGATTTTTAGGAGAGGTGTAAGTAAGGAAGACTCTATAGAGGGTAGGACCAGGGACTATCAAGGGCTAGATTGCTTGGGTATAAAACCTGACTTTACCATTAACTAGCTCATGACATTTAATTCCTGTAGGCCTCCATTTTCCCATCTGTAAGATGGGTATAAGAGTCTGCCTACCTTACTGGGTTGTCGCTAGCACTGTGTAAAGTCCTTATGCTCATTGGCCTGCCACCCTTTCAAGCATAGCTATTGTTATTATTAATCACTTGGAAGAGTGAGAATCTGCCTTTCTGCCCCTGGGTGGTGATGGTAGTGGGGGCTCAGGTAGACCTGCAGTCATTTCTTTTTCCTCTGCAGCTTCTCCTAGTAGCAGGGTGGAGCTGGGTTTTGAATGGACCAAATCATGAAGTTTTGGAAGTGTCTATTCCCCTGCCCCCTCCCAGAGAAAAGACGTCTCTAATATACATTCCTAGAGTTGATGGCAAATCTTCCTAGGAACTCTTATCAAGTAGAAACACTCCTCAGTCTCCTTTTGGTTTGACTATTGGACTTGCTTCATAGGGCCTTGTTTGTAAAACATGACATACTTTCAGTGGATAGTTATTGGTACCCTCACCTGGCCTTTCTTGGCATCTCCATTTCTGCGCAGTATGAACACGAAGGCAAAAGAACTAGATCATTTCAGTCTCTGGCCCCTCACCCCCTGCTTCTCTAAGGAGACAAAAAGGAAGCAGTAAAGAGGAGGTGAGCTGAGGCAGAGTGAAGAGAGCTACTGTGGGTCCTTCAGCAGTTTCATCCTACCCGAACCTCCAGGACAGCCAAGGCTTCCCTGGCAAGGAAGAGGCCTCACTCAACAAAAAGAGCTCTGCTCAATTAGCTCAATAGAGAAGATTGCCCCTCCCCCCCAAAAGAAGTGAAGGCTCTAAAACACATAGGAAGTGATTCCACCTCCCTCAGACCCACCCCACCCTACTAATCCTCCATAAGACTGCAAACATCTGTTTCAACACACTCCCCTCAGCTGATAAGAAAAAGCACATGGTCACACCAATAAATATAAATCCTCGGAATTCTCTTCTCAAAAAGGAACATTAGCCAGCAAAAAGCAAGCTCTCTGCATTCTTTCCAGTTCTTTCCTCGATGTAACGTGGTGCCCCTGACCCAGCTTTATTGCTATTACACTCCGTGGTACAACAACTATGCACAAATCCCGTTTCCAATATTGATTAGAAACCATGACTCAGCATCACTGAAAGGAAATACTAGTCAAGCTTACAATTAAAATTAATAAAGAAAGAAAAAGAGAGAGAGAAGGAAATAAGAGATATCATCAACAACTACTGGAAAACTCCAATATTCTCCTCCAGTTTGCATGGCCTTGAATTTCTGACTAGCTCATATCCCCCCACTCCAGAGGTTTATAAACAAGCACAGTCGACCTACATGCTATCAATGTTTTCCAAATGTCTGCAAATGACTCACTGATAATGCTTGGAGAGAAACTGTGCTCAGTGGGCAATTTTGGAATGTACTGCTCACTCAGAAAGGCGAATTATAATAGAACAGCTACACGTCACTTTTTCTCACGTTGACAGAACGGTAATAAAAAACGCTAGGAACATATTGTTCCTGAGGCACCCAGTGAGGCCCTCCTGCTAACACCCCCAGGTCCCTAAGCCTCTGTCTGCCTCAGCACCTGCAGAGACCTGGGTCTCTATTTAAGGCTGAATCGTTAGGATCGACTGATCCCAGGGCCCTTTTATACAGCCTCATTTGTGGTCATGGCAAGTTCTGGATTCAGCCTCAGGAAGGCAGATTCTGTTTGTCATTTTCTGTGCGCAGTTCAGCCCTTCACCACCCCCGCGGGCTGTATTTTTCTCTTTAAAATTATGCAGTGATACGAGATGATCTCTGAGGTCTTCCTCTGCGTTATGTTTTTGTGATTCTGCGACACACCACAGGAAGCGACTCAGAAATGACAGAGTTAGGGCAGAGAGGAGGAAACAGAAGCAGAGATTAAAGACACATTTCCTGCCTTGGGGAGCTCAGGCTGAGGTGACAATCCTGGTGGATACACAGGCCCCTCCGAATAGGACCTGGAGTCTGAAAGCAGAGAATTCTTTGTAGGTGGAGGTCTGGATGATGCATTATAAGGAAAGGGCCTAAATTCAAGGCTTCTTTGGAAAGAGTATGTTGAGAAAGCAGCTATAGGAATTCTAGTCCAGGAGGTAGGAAAACCTGCACCATTTTTCTGAACAACTTAACAAGACGCCCCTCATGGGGAGGGGGCTGGGAATGGGCTCCTGAACCCTGAATCCTCTGCCCCTTACTGGGACCACTACTCCCTCCTGCCCTCTAACTTCCACCTGGCCCTTTCTCCACCAGTCGGGCCTGAGGGTGATACCCCACAAGCTCCTCGTCCCCTCATTTCACTCCTACAGGTGCCTCTGGATGGGCCGGCACATGGACAGCCCCCGCAACGCCACCATACCCTGCGGCTTTCTCCTCCAAGGCTTCTCTGAGTTCCCGTACCTGAGGCTGGCGCTCTTCCTGCTGCTGCTGGCAATGCACCTGGCCACCCTGAGTGGGAACCTGCTCATCCTGGTGGCCGTGGCCTCGGTACCCAGACGGCCGCCCATGCTGCTCTTCCTGTGCCAGCTGTCATCCATCGAGCTCTGCTACACGCTGGTGGTGGTGCCCCGCTCCCTGGCCGACCTGGCGTCGCCCAGCCTCGGCAGGGGCAGCCCCATCTCTTTCCTGGGCTGCGCCGTTCAGATGCAGATGTTCGTGGCGCTGGGCGGGGCCGAGTGCTTCCTGCTGGCCGCCATGGCCTATGACCGCTACGTGGCCATCTGCCACCCGCTGCGCTATGCGGCCGTGGTGACCCCCGGGCTATGCGCGCGACTGGCCCTGGCCTGCTGCCTCGGAGGACTGTTGGTGTCCGTGGGGATCACGGCGGCGGTCTTCCACCTGCCGTTCTGCGGCTCCCGCCTGCTGGTGCATTTCTTCTGCGACATCACGGCGTTGCTGCACCTGGCCTGCACACGGAGCTACGTGGACGAGCTGCCGCTGCTGGGCAGCTGCGTGCTGCTGCTGCTGCTGCCCTTGACGCTCATCCTGTCCTCCTATGGCGCCATCGCCGCTGCCCTGCGCCGCCTGCACTCGCCCGATGGCCGGCGCAAGGCCGCCTCCACCTGTGCCTCGCACCTGACCGTCACCTTCCTGCACTACGGCTGCGCCACCTTCATGTATGTGCGGCCGAAGGCCAGCTACTCCCCACGGCGGGACCGCACGCTGGCGCTGGTCTATACCAACGTCACGCCGCTGCTCTACCCGCTCATCTACAGCCTGCGCAACCGCGAGATCACCGCCGCCATCCGCAGGGTGCTGGGGCGGTGGCGTCCGGGCCAACTGCAGGGTCAGTCCGTGTGAACCCCGTTAGGGACAGCAGGTAGGGACCAGGCCAGAATGGGCACCTATGCTCCCTAAACGGTAGTCTATCAGGAGGTATCTGCATCAGGGACGCCACCAGGGGGACTCAAGGACCCGATTCAGGAAACAGAACCTGGAAAATGGCCACAGGAGAGCCTCCCAGCAGTTGCCTCACCCTCCACCCCTCCCTTAAAGAATGGCCAAAGACAGTGTGATACGGACGCATATCACAACCCTGGACCCTCATCTGGGGCTTCCACAAGCGCCTGCTGAGGTCTTCCCACCGGCAAGGTGGTGGGGCTTGCAGTGACGCGACAGGCAGAGCTCCCCGCCAAAGGGAGTCCGCAGACAGGGCAGACGTGTATGCTCAAAGCACATTCATGCCGGCGCTGCGGGGATCAGCGACAGATTAGAGATTGTTTAAATACCAGTATGTGACTGACTAAATAATGGTGTAGCCCTATAATGGTGTCCTATGCAGCTGCCAAAAAAAACAAAAAGAAAAAATGACGCAGTTTTATCTGTGACAGACTTGGAATCATCTCATATGAATGCATATATGCATACAATTATGCACCTTGTTTACATATGTGCGTGTATATATAAACAAGGTGCATAATTGTATGCGTTAAGGAGTCATTCTTGTTTCTGCACATTCTTGCTTGTGGCCTCTGGTTATTTCCACTCCTGGAACGCTCTAGTCACAGACCTGCACAGGCTGGCTCCTTGGCTTTCAGACACTTCCTTGATTGAAATATTGACTCCTCATAGAGACCTTCACTGGTCACCCCATATAATATTTCCTCTCTGCCCTCTCTCACATTATCATGCTTTAATTTTCAATCATCTCTCATCATTGGAAATTATCTGACACTCTCTTTAATGTTTTAATTGCCTGCTCCTCCCCACAGAATATAAACTCTCTGAAATTTGTCTACTTTACTCACCATGGTATTCCCCGTTCCCGAACAGTGTCGAGCATGTAGTAGTTGCTTAGGAAATTATTTAATGAGAGAGTAAATAGAGCAGGGTTATGATATGCTGGCATTTACATCTAAAAGCACATAGAATATAATGTGTGTGCATGTTGTGTGTGCCCGTATATGTCTTATATGTTTTACACACACATATTTGTAACCAAATTAAGAGTCTGGAGGACAGAGGTGGGACAGACTTTTACTTTTCATCAAATAGTTTCCTTATACACATATATGTGTTACTTATTTAATAAATACTTTCACAATGAAAATAAAGGCTAAGGAGAGGAAGAGGAATGTATGGAGGATTTTTTTTTTTTTTAAAAAGAGCAATTAGAAAAACAGGAGAAAATTCAAGATAGCATGGCGTCATGGAAACCAAGGAAAGACAATTTCAAGGATGGAGTCATCAACTGTGCCAAATGACACTACTATTTCTGGAATAATATGAGGCTAGAGCCAGAGATGACTTTAAAGATGTCTAACCCAGCCCAAAGAGCACCAAATTCACCTGTGCCAAGATCTGGCAACCAAACCACTCAGCCCATGTCCAGAAATACATCGGAGCCAGAGATCATGCAATGACTGCCAGACCCCAGCCTGTACTTGTATCTTTGTTCTTATTTTTATTGTGGTTGTTCCTGGATAAACTGAGGGTCCCAAGTTTGGTTGCGGGTTTTGTTTGGCTGCCCTGCTCTCCCTCTGCCTCTCATTCCTGTCTTGCAAGGGAGTTCTGAGATGGAAAGGCCAGTGGAGTGAAATGCCTGGAAAGGCTGAGACCTGGGCTGGGGGTTGAACATGGCAGATCAATCAAGCGTGTGGGCTGAATTAAAAATAAATAAATAAATAGTAACCCACTCAAGTAAATGAAGCGGAAGAATCATTTATAAGGGATATTAAAAGACCTGTAGACTCTAGGAGGGCTACAGAGTTGGGCGTGGAGTCAGTGAAGCCAGCATCCTGCCTACACCACGTAGCACGACTGCTCTGGTGAGGACCCCACCGTTCTGCTGTTAGAGACAGAGCATATATCACGCTGGGGACCAGGTACCAGACTCTCTGTCCCAAGAACCAGGCTGCTTCCAGCACTTCCTTCTCTACATGGTATGCCTACTTCGACACATCACTCCTGAAACAAAATCATGCATGGGCATCTGATTGAGGAAGTCTGGGTTACGGGGAAGGAAGGCAGCTGTCATGGGAAAAGGGATTTCAGGGGCAGATCAAAGACATTGAGGGTGTTTTAGGAAGGCTGGCTGTGTGATGGGTAAGGTAGCCCTTCCTCCCTCAACCCGTGGAACTCCACAGTGAAATCAATTACCTGTCAGGGCACTGGGATTTATGGTTTGTGTGGAGGCTCCAGTTCCATCCTGGACATAAGGCAAGGGAAAGAAGTTGACGAGGAAGAAGCTTTAGTGACGGTGTGGCTATGTTTGCAAACTGGGCCTATTTCAGCTTTGTCCCATGTCACTACTAAACCCGAAAGTCATTTATCACTGATAAAACATTTTGCTGCAGGAGTAGTTGAAATGCAAAGCTTCAGCAGTGAAATTCACTCCCAATTTTTTTGGAAACCATTTTGCCCATAACATTCTTGGAAATTTACTTCTAAAAAGTATGTCAGAACATAAATCATATTTTCCTAGGAGAATAATATTGTGGCTATAGTTAATAACACTGTATTGCAGATTTAAAAGTAGCTGGGATTATGGATCTTGAAAGTTCTCATTGCAAGAAAGGAACTATGTAACCATGAATGGTGATGGTTCTGAGCTGGACTTACTGTGACCATTTTGCAATATCTACAAATACCAAATCGTTACATTATACACCTGAAACTAATGTTATGTCAATTATACCTCAGTAAAAAACACACTTTAAAAAAAGGACGATATTATAAATAGAAGCGTAGTTTTCCAACTAAAAATATTATTATTAAATTAATCCTCTACATGACCAAAAATGTATCATAAAAATATTACAAACTTTAACAATAATTTAAGTACTGAAATAAATATGCTAATGCCTTATAAAATGTGCAAAAGAGGTACCTATTCTTAATGCAAGGGTCCCAACCATAAAAGGTACATATAGGTCATAAAAAAATATAATTTGGTATTATAAACTTGATTTTTAAAAATAATACGCTAGCTTTAGTAATATTGAATAATTTGTTGGGTTTTTTTAGAACTTGAGTAAATATTTGGACAACCTAGATATCTTAAAATCATTTTTCAAGGATGTTTGAAAAAGATACCTGTTTTTCTCTGAATAAACATCTCTTGTAACCAGAAGCCTTCAAAATTATTCCACCGATCTTAAAATCCAACGGGTAGAGTCAGATTTTTAATATATGTTTGATGGTGATGATATTAGTGATGATTATAGTGCTTCTCCCACTAGAATTTTTAAAAATGAAAGAGCCAACCTATTCTAAGCCTTGGAGTCAGACCCCTTGGAATGACTTGGGAAATACTTGACATCGGGCAAACCTCGTGAAGCCTAATCCAGCCTCAATTTTCTCCTTCCTCAAATGAGATAGTGACTGTGACATTCCCTGAATGGGATCAAACACAATACAAACGTAAGGTCTTTTTTTTTTTTATTCCTTTCTCAGGACAAGGAGAGGTGGAACCCCCATCTGACAAGATCAGAGCTGGAGAGTCATCTTTCTTATGGGAGCTGGCGGATGGATTTTCTTTGGATTTTTTCCCCACTGGACTTGGGGATAGATGGAGAAAGGGAAGATGGCTGTATGGCTGCTTCTCAGGGCAGCACCCATCTCTCCCCTCTCTCCACCCATCTTTCAGGACCCTGAAAGTAAGTTCACTATTAATAGGAAAACAGGCAAGATGGGAAAGGGTTCTTATTGCCTCTGTGAATAACCATTCCCAGCCTTTACACTCACTGTCCTCTTTGGCCTCCCTTCTAGCTTCAGTGTCCCCACGCCCACCCCACTGTCCAGAAGGCCTCCTGGGCTGGAGTCTGTTTTCTGCTTCGGGATGGCCCCCAGCTGCCCTCTATAGCACCACAGGCCGAGAGCTCTGAAGCTTTCTGCACTTAATGCAAAGCTTGCGGAGCAACTCCAACCAGTGAAGTTTCTCAAAAGGTATTCCCAAATCACCTCTCACCAAATCCCAAGGGTGATAAAAAGCACATTGGGTTTGATGTGGAGAACTGTTGGAACAGCTTGTATTTTGCAAAAGAGAAAAACAAGAAAATGTTGAATTTACAAGGCTCAAAAGAAGTAAAAGTGTGAGGGAAATTTTAGTTTTTATTTGTAGCATTCATTGGTTTAACTAGTTCCTTTCTTCTAAAGTGCTGAAAGTCTTTCAAACATAAAAAATACCTAGCCTTCGTCAAGGGTTCACCATAGACTAGGCACCGGGCTAAATGCTTCCCATGGATTATCTCATTTCATCCTCACAAGAGCCCCATGCAACAGATATTATCATTCTCCCCAGTTTACAATGGAAGAAACTGAGGCAATGGAGACTTTAACTCACCCAATATCATAAATGCACAGGGTGGGAGCCAAGATTCAGATGTCGGCATTCCAAGTTTGGAACCTACATCCTCAGTGACCAGACTTTGCTGCCTCCAGCCAGGTCATGGTCTGCTAAGTAGACAAAACAGCCTCTGCTACCCAGGGTGCATCTAAGTCTCTGACCCCACCCCCCCAACCCCTTCCTTCACTCTCTCCCCTCCACTGACCACATACAGTTTCTCCCTCAACCTCTGGGTATCTAAGGGTCCACCCCCTCTGTTAGGGTCACATTTCCCATCCAAGTAGACCCTTGGGAGAGAGTCAAAGTGATACCTGACTGGCTCACCTCTGGTCCACAAGAAATCCTTGAGCACCTGTGCTGTACCACCAGGAGAAATGCCATTCACTTCCTAGTGGCCCTGTTGCCTCTACTTTGCCTTCTCAAGCCTTTCTCTAGCCACATCTCCTCTTACCATCCCTTAGGCTCCCCAAACTCCAAGGGGTGCATATTAACTGGTATAAGAGAATGAATGGCTTAAGGTGGAGGGGAAACCCTGCCATCCTTCATCCATGCAGGTAAAGAAGGACAAACACCAAAGAATACCAAGTCTCTCCAAAAAATTCTTCTCTCCAATCTCGATCCTTTCATACTGGGCTGAGGGAATGGGACAAGAGTCAACAATTGATTTCAGAAACCCTCTTTGAAAACTCTACAGAAGTTAGCAAGCATTTCACTTTGGAAGATCTGGGTAAGAAGCACTGATCTGATTGTTCTCATACAAAGATAAAACTGAGACAGAATCTATTTTAATATATTTATCAAGATGCAGAGCCTTTGGAGAAACAGAAGAGAACAATTAGCAAAGATCTCCTGCTATCCAGTGACAGATATTTAAGTAGCCATCATGACTTAGAATGCCCCTGGGACCTGGACCATCAGTAAGTCATCGGGCTATTGTGAATTGTGTCCTGAGACAGCCCAACCTTTGGCCAAGGGAGTCAAGAGACTCAAGCACAGAGAGTCCCGCACTCCCCATGAGAGAGCCCTCTAAACCGAGCTAGCAAGAGGCATCTCTCTTCATCAAACTCAAGACCAGCAGAGGAGTCATCTATTTGGAGAAAAGGCAGAGCTTCTCATTTGCACTATTTACTGGGAAAGCTGATGATCGGGCAATTCCAAAAATAGAGACCACAGGTTGAGGGACAGAGATGGAGAGGGAGCAGGAAGTCAGATGCAAGAAGACAAGGCAAGGTGTGGAGGACAAAGCAGGAAGATCATTAACTGTGAACTAATGCCAGGGGAACCGGGGAATTGAGAGAAAGGGAAGAGATTAAGACCTACTCTGGTATGTTAATGCTCCTCTAACAAATTACCACAGATTTAGTGGCTTAAAACAACACACATTTGTTTTTATATAGTTCTGGAGGTTAGATGTCCAAAATCAATTGTACTGGGCTAGGTCAAGGTGTTGCCAGGGCTTATTCCTTCTGGAGGTCTCAGAGGAACCACTTTCCTTGCCTTTGTAGCTTTAAGTGGCCACCTGCATTCCTTGGCTTGTGACCCCTTCCTCACATCACTCCAAACTTTTGCCTCTGTCATCACATCTCCTTTCTCTGACTCCAATCTTCCTGCCCCCTCTGATACACTGGGCTCACCTGGATCATCCAAGGTAGCCTCCCCATCTCAAAATCCTTAATGTAATCACATCTGCAAAGTCCCTTTTGTCACGAGGTGAAATTCACAAATTCCAGGGATTAGGATGTAGACATGGGAAGGGGGATTATTCAACCTACCACAGATCCCAAACATTAGGGCAAAATGGAGGCCAATATATAGGCCCAGAGGTGAGCCAGAAGACTCTAGAAAGAGAAGCAAATCAGCTTCCTTATCTAAAGGCCAGGAAGCCAGTTGTATCTAAGAGTAGCAGGAAACACCCAGCCAGAACTCTTCTTTTCTGCATTTTTTGGGGGTCATTAAGAAACATCATTTTGCTCAGTTGGGGCAAGGAAAAGATCCTGAAGCAGAAAGATACTGCCTCGCCTTCCGCTAACCTCTATGTAGAGAAGGTTAGAATGTCAGAGCCTGACATTCTGACACATCAGGCAGATCTTACCTCAGTTTTCATCTCAGCTGGCTCTTTACCAATTGTCTAGCACTAGCCAAGTCTCTGCCTACCTCACAGCACTGCTCTAAATTTGACAAAATAATGTCTTCCTCTTCTCACTCCCTAGGACATGGCACACACCCAGGTCCTCCGTTTGGACTCAGCTCACCCCAAGCGAGGGGAACTGAGAAGGGCCTCTCAAAAAGAATCCAACAGGTTCTTTTAGCAAAATATGTCCCATGCCTTATGCTTAGTGATCACAATCTCAGTGTCATGCAACAGCTTGGTCCTGCAGCCAGACGTGTCGTGGCCACATTCCTTCATTCCCTCTTCTGCCCACAGGGACCCACAGCCCCACAGGGACCCACAGGGACCCATAGTCAGTTGCATCTATGGAAAATGAAACAGAATGATGAGCAACCCAGGCCAAATACCAGGGAGAAGAAGCTGAATGCTAGATCAGGCTTGAGATACATATGGAGGACAGAGACTGCAGGAACCAGCGGGGAGAAGATCGCGGAGCATCTCCTCATTGAAAATTCATGGAGTTGAAACTGAAGGCCCAACCTGTCCATGGCGGGCAGGGGTGATGAGCTAAATAGAGGACAGGCAAGATGGACAATTCTCCATGAAAGATGAACACTGTATGGAGAATAGTAGGTATTAATATAACCGTCAATGCTTTGGGAATATTAGATCAATATAGTTTTGTCTTTATTAATTCCAAATTTCTAGTTGTCCTGAGTCACCTAAATCAAAATCCACAGACTTCGGATTTGAACACAGAGATTTTGAGAAACTAGAAGCACAGGGAACTCAGGACATGATACAGGAGATGCCCCTGCATTTGAGAAGGAAAACCTTCCCCTTCTGGCACAGGTGTAGGGAAAAAGAAAGCAAGAGAACAGTAAGAGAAGTAGATAGTCAAATATATGTGTCCTGACCACTCCTTCTGAGGGACCTAGGTCCCTTAGCATGGAGAAGTGATGGAGTGAGAAGACGGCCAAAAGCAGAAATGTTTTTCTGATCCCCATTTGGAATCCTGGTGGGAGACCATTGCTCAGGGTGGCTCAGAAACTCCACAGTCGTTGTGGGACAGCAGAGCAGCAGCCGTGGAGAAGGGTGACAGATAGGGCAATCTGAGACACACTCCTGGATCCTAGAACGTGGGCTGGCTGTAAGCCTCTAGCTCCTGCATGCTCAAGCAGAAGGTGCAGAAGGCAGCTGGAAGTTCTACCAGAAAACAGAAAACCTGTCAGGGGAGGATCAGGTTGGTGGAGAAAAAAAATCTACACAGCGGACTTCCTAAGCCAGGACCCCAAATGGAATGACAGTTAGTTCTTGGAGTTGGTGTGTGTCTGTGTGTGGGGGGAGGGAATCATATTAGAAAACCCTGGAGTGAGACAATTTCAACAAAAGGATTGCCACAGAACCCTGACAAAGCCAAGACAACAGTCCAACAGTCCACGGGTCCCTCAGCTGCAGACATCAACAGTGGATGCCACGGCCAGACCCAAACCAACCACCTCTCAACAGAAACCAGTCATGTGTATATACAGATGACAGTAGTTGCCCAACTGCAGAGACCAGCCCAGAACTCACAGGAAACAAGAGTGATTCAATACCCTCATAAGTTTCACAATATCCCAATAGTATCAGTTTTTCTCTTATACCCAGAAGCCATCTTGAGAAAGACATAAACCATTCTGATCAAAGGTTGAACTTTGAATTAATTAAATATTTAATTAGTATTTAATTAAAGACTGAAAAAGAAAGATTAAGTCAAACAGACTAGTTATACTGTAGAAAACTAAGATATTTTTAATTGGCATATTATATTGTTTGCTTTTTTTTTTTTTTTCCCTTTCCATACTATCCACCAGGATGTAGACTCCAGAAGATAAGATCACTTTGGAAAACAAAGAAGCTACATGAACATCCATGAAGAGTGTATTTTAATTTGTTACTTCATTACATGGGTAAGTTGACCTTAAAGTAAAGGTTGCTCTCACTCCATGTGTGTGCCAGTAATCTGTTAAGGAAAGACTTTTCCAGAAATAGGTTATACCATACCTGCCCAACATTAATACATAATAAGGAAGCTATATCAAGTTTCAAGGAGATGACTCTTATAGAGCATTTAGTACTCATTAAATACGAGTTTCCCAGTCTTTCTTCCTCATCCCCACCACCACCACTTAAGTGGTTTCCTCCAAGTCACATAGAGAAGACCAGAGCACAGAAATACCATTTTAAATGTTTCCTGGAGTACAGAGGTAGGAAGCAGAGCAGTATTCAGACCCTCTCATGACAGAGCTAATTTGTGATGGGTTGTATCCAAGGTTATTGAAGCTTCTGTGGAGTAGAGTGGCCATCACCCCAGGTAACCTGCTTCCTACAAGGTGCCTCTTGACATTTCATTGAGGAAAGGTAAAGAAAGGCTAATTCTGGTTTAAAGGGGTAAAAAGTGCAAAGAACTGAAAGGGGAAGGTGCATAACTGAGAACCAGATATAGTAGCTCACTGGAAGGGAACTAAACTGTTCTTAGTAACAGGAAAGCCTTGTTTCAAATAGATATGAGGGTGGAAGGGGGTGTGGGGGTGATGGGGAAGTGAGGGGTGGGGCAATTCCAAAAAAAGTGAAGGGAAAGACCCAGGCAAGCAGCACCGTCTTTATAGGAAGTGAATTTTCTCCAAGAGCTAGGTGTCCAAATAGCATATAAAACATTGGTTCTGTCATTGTAACTCCTGGTGTGGATCAGGCTCAAAGGTGAGAATTATTCCTATCTCTTCAAGACAACAGTTTAGAACCTATGATGGTCTGATTTCAGTCTCAGACATCGGCATCTAGGGTGAAAGGAGAATACTGTAATGTCCACACTGGAAAACATAGACTTCCAGAGCTGCAGGATCCTTAGAGGTCTAGTCGAATCTCTATTTCACAGATGAGGGAAGGGAGACCCAGGGAGATTAAATGACATGCCCAAAGTCACGGAACTATTTATACCAAAGCCAGAGCAAACACCAATTGTTCTGTGCCTCGTTCAGAGTGTGTGTCACAGTAGAATATTTGCAGATTTACCTTTCATGGTATAAATGACTCAAAACCTGTAGTCACGTCTACTTTCCTGAGGCAGAATTTTAATTATACCTTCCTCCCACCCCTTAACACTCACTTATGTTGTCCAAAGTCCATTCAGTAGAGCTGGACATTAAGCCAGCGAGTTGATTTTTCCATCCCTATTGCAATATGACATATCTATATGAATAATAATTTTTAAATTTTCATTTGGAATATTAGAAAAATGTTTCTTGTAGACATTTTTCAAAATATAGAGGAGCAAACACAAGAAAAGAAAACTAACTATACACCTATTACCAGAGATAACCCACTGATATTTTAAAGATCATCCTTCCTGTTCTTTTTCTACTCATATGTTTCTGTCATTATATACATCCAGATGTATGTACAGTATTTTTTGCCATTCAGGATTATACTGAACATACTATTTTCTAATCTTTTTGGTCATCCAGTTACATATCATCTATAACTTTAGTGTTTGGAAAAGGAGGAAAGATGCATTTTTGTTTGAATGGCAAGGAAATATTTTTGTTAGATGGTCACACGCTGTATCATCTGGAAGATGGTCCCCAACGGTTCTTCTCCTTCACCCTTCGCTCACCTGTACCAGTTCATGCTAAGTCTACCTTATGTGCATCGGGAGCCCCCCCCCTCAGGTGTCACTTTCTCTTTCTCTTCTCCCCTCTCAGTCAGAAGGCCCTTTCAGTTTTTGCTTTTGATGGCCTTTGAGGTTGGGAGAGCTTAGGTCCTGGGCTTAGCTGAATGATGGAAGGAGCAGAGGTGAACACGTCCTGCGTAAGAAGACCATACACTGAAACTACCATTCCCCAATGTATTGTTCCTAGAGTGACACAGCTTCAAGATAATTAAAACTACATCTTGCTGACATTGGCCAATGATTACCAAAAATAAAATTCTAGTGGGTTACTCACGAACAATGTCTGTATTTTGTTCCCATATTACCAAACACCCATGTTCTAGTACCATAGAAACGGACAGGTACATATTGGGGAATCAACCCCATCCTGACTCATTGTTTTCTCTGTTCCTTCTAGTCATTCCAGTGAAAAGATTACAACTTTGTGGAAGGTGATCAAGAACAGGGAGATCAAGCTTAGAGAAAGCTGGAGACGCTTCTGGTGGTATGAAAACATGCAAAGGAAACACAACTCAATGGAAATGTGATATGGGAAACCACCAAGGGGCCTGTAGAAATATTTTAATGATTGTGAACTTGGGATTTCTCAGTGGCTTCCTGGCCATGGACAGGATGATTCTGCTGTGCATGGCTTACTTACCACTCCCTGGGCACTAAAACTAGATATGTGGAAGGAGGGAGAAGACGCATTCATTCTCTTCCCTTAGGAAGGAGATCAGGCTCTGAGAAGTCATGGAAGCGCTCATAGCCTGATAACTAGAACAATTAAAAGTTGAGATAAAACATTTCCAGAATGTCTATCCCATTGGGAACTTAGAAGAATAAGCAGCTGTGGTTACCAAGAACTAGCTTGGGGGGAAGAGGGATGAGTAAAGAAACACCCCATACCAAGAGCAAGTAATTGCCCTCTGGGGATTCTTAGGTTCTGAAAAGTTATCAGCTCGGGCTGACAAAGTAAAACCTCCATTCCCAGGAAGAGGACGGACAACTGCTTCAAGGACTTCCTGAGAGATGCACTGCCTTTCCATCCCACATGAGTTCTGTGAATAGGTGAGCACTGAGCCTCAGTGAGTCCTGCACGGGGAAGGTTATGGGGAGGTTGAGATGATACAGCCCACATCCCTGGGAGTGCCCAGGACTGCTCTGGGATCCTCCACTGGTTTTCTCACTGGTCATGGTTCTTTGATTCTCCCCATGACCATGCAACTCCTTTGCGAGCCACTCTATAGAGTTCTCGGGTCGTGGTCAGTCCTCCACTCAACAGTATAAACTGAAGTGCTTAGCATTTACAGATATACATTCAAAGAACTGAAGAGTGGAGATCAAAAGAGACAAGGCTCTTTTCTCGGCCTCCAGGCATTTGCACTATGCTGGAGTTAAGAAGAAGGTGTGGAAAAGCGGTGGGATTGGTAGAAGGACCAAAGATAGACATGACCCCATCTTTTTTGATGATTGGACCCTGATCTGGTGGAAAACTTGGTGTTAAGGATTCCCTCACTCCAGGAAATATCTGGGACCAACTTTAGAAAGAAGCACATGTATCAGAAAGCCAAAGGCTTTCAGCTTAACCTAACTGGTTCTCTCATTTCTAGTTGTACGGCCCCTTCCTTGTTTCATTAGCCTCTGGTTATCAAGTCAGCCTGGTTGTGTTCATTAACACCTCCCCAAACAGTTATGTATGATACGAACGCTTTTATTCCCCAACCCAGTCACCCATAATATTTTACTGCCTCTAGTCTCACCAGCTATACATTCTTAGAGTGATCAAAGACTGATGAATTACTTTCCCCTTTTTATACTGCTTTGAGCTACAGCTTATGTATATTCTTTTGTTGCAGATCTTTAGAGCTGGGAGAGATCTTGGTGTTTACCTGTTCCTTGTGCAGACAAAGAAACTATGGCTCAAAAAGGTAGTGATTTATAGTGATGCCTGGATGGTTGATTGATACAGATTGAAACCCAGGTCTCCTTACTACCAATCTCCATACACCTTAAACCTCCCCTACTTTTTTCAAGAAGCAAATGGACTAGTTGTTTCTTTACTTTTACTTCGTTATTTCTACATATCTGCTTGGCTATTTCCATATTCCAACTCGATGTCTCCAGTTACCAGACTTTATAATTGAGATTCCTCGGAATACCCTGAAATGATCATAACTCACTTTCTCTATCCTCCTGCCAGGCTGAGTGCGTGGACAAGGAGACGAGGCTGTATTGATCCCTGTTACCCCAGCCACTAGACCTGCCACTGGACCAGGCACTACTCAGTGCCCAGGAAATATTCACTAAGCCAAGCAAAGTGGAATGAAATTCTCTAACTACCCCCAAAAATCAGAGGACAAAGCTATTTATTAATAAAAAGTTTATCATCCTCTAAAAACAGCATCAACATTTTTTTGGAAAAAAGCCCTGGGTTTCCTTGTCTGTAAAATGAAATGGATGGGAAACATGATCTCTATGATTCCTTTCATTTCTAACATATTTTATCTTTTTATACAGTAACAGAGCCCTTCTGACGGGATTTTTATCCATGACAGTGACTCTCAAGGTAAGAATTCAGGATGCCATAGCAGCCTCTGGATCATAGTAGAACAGAGCTGAATTACTTCCTCTGCTGGTATCTGGCTCCGTGGGCAGCCACTGTCTCCCTGGGGCCACACTCGGAACCTCAGCCCTCCATTAGCTACCGCCCTCTGGCCCTAGAACCCAGTCTCCAACCCTGAGACCCGGAAGCCACTTTCTAGTCTTTGCAGTTTCTATGGTGACACCTTCTGACTACTACAGGGCCAGGGCTGAATAGAAGGCAAGAGATACCTGCTCCATTCAGGTTTTCTTCTCTCTGCCTCCACCAACAAGAGCCCAGGCCACTATTTCCAGCCAGAAGAAATCTAAATTGGATTATGCTTTTCAATTCCATTGTATTTGATTCCATGGCTCTACTCTGGTTTTCTTAACCTGGATATGTTGTATTTGTCCTTTTTATTGGCTGTCTCATTTGATTTTCACAGATTTCACCAAGATCCAATTTTAAAAAAAAAATTTTTTTTTATCCTCTGGCATTACTGATTTTCTACACACAAATTCCTAATGTTGAATGGCAGTATTTCCTAGAACCTTGCTGAAAGCACAGTGCCTCATATATTCAATAATATTTTTAATAAATGAGTTAATTAATTTACTAATTATTTTAAGAGCAGGAAATATGCCTTGAGATTCCATTTGTATTAAGAAAAACTGATGGCATTTAATTCTATTTTTATAGAGGGTTGGTCGACATGTTGGAAGGGAGATAACCCAGAGCAATCTTAGTTGAGAAAGAAGAATTCACTCTCTCTGAAAAAAATTCAGTGGATTTCAGTCACTTCATACTCAGTAGTAATATGTGAGTATCATTGGTTTCCAAATGGTCTCATGACATTATTTTGTTAATCATTTCCTTAAACACCTAAATAAATGCCTGCCGTGTACTATATAAATTGCACATTATTGAAAAGGAAGGCATCACTGCTGTGGTCTTTTAATTATAGCTGCAAATTTAATTAACCAACGACTAACCTCATTCTTAATTAATTTTGTAATTATTAATTTAATCTCTGCGTTCCTGATTAAGTGATAAGAAACAAGGCAGCTGGACTTGTGCTTCTGTCTTTCTTGTTCACAGTCAGGTGTCTGAGGTGTAGCACAGCCCCTGGCACATACAGGGGCTGAACAGATATTGGTTTCAAGGATTTAAACTTCATCTGGACTGATGATCTCAATGAAAATGATATGAGAGGATCCTTTCTAGGCAGTAACCTAGATTAGACCCTAAAAAAAAACATGAAGAGCAACTGAATCCAGTCTTTTGGGAATAACTGTGAGGAAACGGGGTACCCCCCTTGATCTCAAGTGTTTGATTATAATACTTTACCCACTGCTCTCACACACTGAAGCATCCTTTCTTTTTTCCCTGTCTTCCACTTTCCTTCCCTCCTGATCTACTTTCTAGCGTCCTTTCTTCATGTTTCTTTCTCTTTTACTCTTTTTTCTTCCTTCTATCACTTTTTCTCCCTTTCCTCCAACACTTTTTTTCTCTGTCTTCCCCTCTGCATTGATAAATTATCTCTTATACACTTTTAACTGGGCTGAATCCCAGACATAAAAGGACGGCCAGAATAGGGACTTTATCCTTGAGGATCTCGCAGTTTAGTGTGAAAACCAAACTGTCCCTTTCTCCAGCATCTTCACTACAATCTCCTTTAAGCACCTTAGTTAAGGAACCTGAGGGGAGGCGTCCCATTCCAGCTCCAGTCCCAGCCCATGGTTTAATCTGAGACTCCTAAAGTATCATCTGGATTTGGCCTTTGACTCTGCTCCCCCCACCCCCCCACCCCACCCCCCACCCCCGCAGCCTGACCCACCCGCTCCATGAAGAAGGACAACCTGACCTGGGTGGATGAGTTTGTCCTACTGGGGCTCTCCAGTGACAGGCAGACCCAGGCTGGACTCTTCGTCCTGTTTGGGACCGCGTATCTGCTGACCCTGCTGGCCAACGGGCTCATCCTGCTCCTGGTCGGACTGGACGCCCGCCTGCACCTGCCCATGTACTTCTTCCTCTGCAACCTCTCGGTGGTGGACATCTGCTACCCCTCCTGTGCGGTCCCCCAGATGCTGGTGCACTTCCTGCTGGAGAAGAAGACCATCTCCTTCGCCCGATGTGCAACCCAGGTCTTCTCCTCGCTGGCCTTGGGGGGGACCGAGTTCCTACTGCTGGCCGCAATGGCCTATGACCGCTACGTGGCGGTCTGTGACCCCCTGCGCTACATGGCAGCGATGGACCCAAGGTGCTGCGTGGTGCTGGCAGCTGTCTGTTGGCTTGCGGGCACGGCGAATTCTGTGGTAGAGACGGCGATCACCATGCGCCTGCCCACCTGTGGGCACCACGTGCTGAACCACGTGCGCTGCGAGACACTGGCACTCGTCAGGTTGGCCTGTGTGGACGTCACCCTCAACCAGGTCGCCATAGCGGCCTCCAGCGTGTTGGTGCTGCTGGTACCCTGCTGCCTGGTCTCGCTGTCCTACGCCCGCATTGTGGCCGCCATCCTGCGGATCCGCACCACCAGGGGGCGCCGCAAAGCCTTCGGGACCTGTGCCTCCCACCTCACTGTGGTCTCCATGTCCTACGGGATGGCCCTGGTCACCTACATGCATCCCAGCTCCACCGACTCCGCCACGCAGGACAAGGTGCTGGTGCTCTTCTATACCGTGGCGACCCCGTTGTTGAACCCGCTCATCTACAGCCTGCGAAACAAGGACATGAAGGCAGCGCTGAGTCGGGGTCTGACGAGCGGCTCTGCAGCCAAGCACGAGCACGTGACTCTGTCGTAAGAGGACGTCGCTCTGAAGACAGTGGGCCGTGCAGCGCGCGCTCCAGACAACGTGCGCGTGTGCGCGTGTGTGCACAGGTGGGCAGGCGATGAAGACGGCAGGTGGGAGGACCGCAGCGGCACTACTGGCCTTTGAGGTGATAGAGAAACGGGATTTTATCTCTGGATTGTTTTTGGTTCCTGACTTACTATTTTTTTTAATGTAAGTTAACAATTTAGAAATACGTACACCCTACAGAAAATTGAACGGGTATATATGTGTACATATATATAACACACACATTATATATATATATATATATATATATATATATATATATATATATATATATGCATGTATACATTATAGATAATATATACTATATATGTACTGGAATATATGAATTAGAAGGAAAGATTAAATCAGAAGTCAGGGCAGTACACAAAGCTTATGCCAAGAAATCAATTTCCTTGCTCAAATTTACAACTATATGTCTAAGCTTTCCTGCAATCAGTGAGAAAAGGGGAGGATATAAGCTACAAAAGTCCCTGTGTCCATGGCACCAAACCGGCCTTAAGCCATATGTACAAAGGTCACCCATGCAACTCACACAGCTCAGTAGGTGGGGGATTCACTAGGGACGTGGACCCCAAATCACAGTAAGGATCCTCACAGCCCTGCTGTGCAGGACGGGACCGTGTGGGAGTCACGTGGACATCACTCTGTGTGTTTGCCTCTCAGACTTGCAGTGGTGGCAAATGGCTGGCCCAAAAGTCAAATGTTCAGGACCTCAAACACAGCTTTCTGCACAGTCAGGTCTAAGGATATCCTCTTGTGAAAACTGAGGGATGTATTCAGAACCTATGCTTCACTAGAAGTCATGCCACACACATCAGAGGTAAGCTGAGCTATTCAACAAGGAAAGAATCACAATTCCCCACTGGTGACAATTTTGCTCTGATCTTATAACACACAGTTAACGATTAAGCTCTAAACATCCTAAAAGATAAAGTGAAGCTGTGCTAATTATAGCCAGGAAAATGTTTTTAACAACAACTTTTAAAAATCAGAATAAAGCATCTCTTACCTAAATATTACAGACCTCTGATATAGTCCGGACAGTAATTTATTGACACCTCCTAATGACAATAATTAAAACATATATTTTGTACATAAAATAATACTTCTATTTTCCACAGCAAGAGACTACATCTCGTTTATCCAAAGAAAATATCAATTCATTAAGTTACAGGAGTCCAAAATATTTTCCTATTTACCCCATTGTTTGAGTTTTAGAATTTAGTTTTTTGTTGTTTTTTTTTTTTTTGGGGGGGGGGGCGGAGTTCCTTGTCTCTTTAAAGAGACATTCAATGTATTTAAAGGACACCTACTAATCAGAAGGGTTCCCTCAAGAGACCCTCCTGAGTGGAGTCATTCTTGAGGTAGCAGCACAGAGCAGACTCTGAAACCATCTACAAGGTTCTCCAATTAACTTCTATGTGAGAGAATGGATTTTAAAGAAGCCATGCCTCAAGATAATGTCCATTCATTCCGTCAGTCTACTAAATTCGTAGGCTAATCCCTGTTAGAAACTAAAAGGGTACAATAAAAAGAGAAAACACCCTCTCTATCCTTCAGGCAGTTAGTCAGGAGTCAGAAAGGGGAAGTGAAAGAGCAGAGCTTAGTGGACGGTGTTTCAGGTCTTACCTCCTGGCTTCTGGGAAAGCTGAGAGTTGGTATGTGGGCCCCATACTCCCACTCAGCTAGGGAATGGATTTTTCCTTTCACAGAAAAAATGGAAAGAGGTCAGCTAACTTGATGAGCTAGACCTCCAGTCCACGGACCTATCCAAAGTCCTCTGCAGCCTGTTTCCTGCATTACTGAAGTGCCAGGTGGCATTTCAAAGTCTCCACCTGGCTGCCAGGAGCAACATCTCAAACACTACACCTTTCCGGACTGTCCCCTCCCCCCTATTAATCAAACCTGCTCTCCACGTCATTCTGTCAGATGCTGCTGCCCACTGGCCACTGTGATAACAAATTTCCCCGAAAAGAAGACCGGGTCTTATATTAATTTTTGCTCCATTAGGGCTTATTTTCAGGGGATGTCTTATTTTTTCATGTACAACAATCTACATTTATTCCAATACAGTTATGTCATCTTCTTCTGGAACATGGTCATAATGTACTAAATGCATCCGTCGGGCTGAGATCTTAACTGGGGCTTATTGTCAGGGTAGGTCTTATTTTCGGGCAAACACGGTACACTTGGGCTTTGCAGGATCTCAGTGTGATGTAGCAGGAAGAACATGGGATTGTGGTCCTCAGATTCCAGATCCAGTTCGGCTCCCAACAGGCAGAATGACCTCAAGCGAAACACTTTTGCTCTCTGAGCCTCAGTGTTCTCTTTTGTAAAATGATGAGGTTGAAAGGATCCAGAAAGTTCCTTCCTGCTTTCGTTCTTTTCTGTGATTCTTGTTTCGCATTTTATTCTCTTCAACGGTGAGAATTTCAGTTGCTGTTCTATGTACTCAGGGGCCACATTTGGAGATTAAGGCTTAATTACTTACTGTGCTGACAAAGGGGGCGGATGTCTGTGTGGGGGAGCTCCCATCTGAGGTGCTGGGCTCAGAAACTCAGCCCCTGGCTACTGCACCAAACGCAGTTTCTATTTTTAGCATTTTCTACAGTGACACCTTCTGGCGACAGAAGGCCCAGAAGAAAGAAAAGGGTAGGCTCCAACTATCCAGGAGAGACAGAGGATACTATCCAGGAGAGACAGAGGATACTATCCAGGAGAGACAGAGGATACTATCCAGGAGAGACAGAGGATATTATCCAGGAGAGACAGAGGATACTATCCAGCTGCTCTGCCTTCTTCAACCCCATCCAACCTCGAGCCCTATCTTCAAACCCTGTTAGAAAGACTTGGGTTGAATTGTTTTCATTTCTATTTCATTGGATTCTATGTCCCAGCTCGCATATCCTTTAATATAAATCCTTTTTCATTTAAAGAATGCTCTGAAATTTATGAAGGGCTGTCTCACACATTACATCATTTAATACTCTCTAGTTCTTCCCTCGGTCTAAGATATTCTCAAATGTTGTTTTTGGACCAGATCTCAGAATGCTAAGGCTACGGGGAGACCCAACACACCAAAGGCAAGATATCTAGGATCATATTTTCACTGATGCACAGTGGGAGTTGAGACAAATCATTTAAACTCTTTTGGCCTCAACTTTCCCAAACAAAGAGCAAGAAGTTTAGCCCAAAAGATCTTTCCTCCTCAAAGACTCTTCCATGTTCATCTTAAAACATATTCCTCTCTCAAAAACCGAGTCTTCCAAAATAAGGTTAAATGTTCCCTCTATAGTAATGGTTCTCAAACTTAACATTTCAATTACCTGGGAAACATTAAAAGTTACTATTATACTAATGTTTGGGTTCCACTCACCTGAGATTCTAATTCAATTACTCTGGAGTGTGGTCTGGGCTTCCGGAGTTTTCAAAGCATCCCAGGTGGTTCTAATGGGCAGCCCAATGTGGAAAGCACTGTGCTGGGATCCACCATGGATCCTGTGGGATTTTCATAGGAGAACCCTATTATCTGGAATTTTTTCCTTCCCTCTCAAGCTTCCCCTAATAGGCAGTCAGATGGGCTTTTCCAACAGTCAGACTCTTCTCCGTGTCCCTGTGGTCTATCCTTATTCTCATACTAGCCAAGAGAACTACCTTCTCCCACCATGTTGCAAAGGCACATGAGGCAAATATTGAAATGGGGCTAGAGAGACTTGCTACTAATACACAGAAAAATAAAGACTACAAAATTGCTTAGTATATTCATACTAACAACAACAAAAATGTGTTCACCTTTATCCTTTGATAGAGGCTAAAGACCAGCAAAGTAAACAGGGAGGTGTTCCAAGGGCAAGCACATCTTTGCTGTGACAGAAGGGTTTATACATAACAAAGCTCAAAGGGTTTTAGAGGCACTCCCTTACTGACTTCATCTGCCGGCACTGTCAGTTTCCAAATGTTGTCACTGCAAGTAAGTGATGTATGCATTCATCTTTTATTAATCACTGACTTTAACATTCAAATAAGTGCCAGCAGTTCACCAAGGAAATAGGATAATCGCAAGAAGTTGGGGCATAATTATAGTTGGTATAATGTTCTACAATGAGGCCTTGATTTTATCAACCTAAGACTAAGCTCCATTAATCAGTGCACTGAGAACCAAGTGAGCTATTTTCTCTGTCATCCACCCAGCGTGGCTTCTGGGAGAAGCAGGAAGAACCCCTGGCTCGAGCCTGAATAATAAGGACATAAGGGAATTCCAGTCCTAGATTTGGGATTAGAGAACAATCCACAAGACCTTTAAACTTTATTTATCCATGTACCTAACAAAAATGTTTTATTATGAAACAGTTTTTAGGATTCTCTGTATAAAAAGAAAAATCAGAAAAGGTGCCTGACTTCAAGAAGCTCAGAGTCTAATGGAGAAAACGTACAAGTCCTTGCAGTCCTACTTAGAGTCCTCTGTCCCGTCCCAGACTGAGTTCTGATTCTGATTCTGGCCTCTCTAACCACCACCTCCTGCCACAACCTGACCCACCTATTCCATAGGGAGGGACAACCTGACCTGGGTGGGTGAGTTTGTCCTACTGGGGCTCTCTAGTGACAGGCAGACCCAGGCTGGACTCTTCGTCCTGTTTGGGACCGCGTATCTGCTGACCCTGCTGGCCAACGGGCTCATCCTGCTCCTGGTCGGACTGGACACCCGCCTGCATCTGCCCGTGTACTTCTTCCTCTGCAACCTCTCGGTGTGGACACCTGCTACACCTCCTGTGCGGTCCCCCAGATGCTGGTGCACTTCCTGCTGGAGAAGAAGACCATCTCCTTCGCCCGATGTGCAACCCAGGTCTTCTCCTCGCTGGCCTTGGGGGGGCACCGAGTTCCTACTGCTGGCCGCATGGCCTATGACCGCTACGTGGCCACCTGTGACCCACAGAACAGCATGTACGTTGTGTAACCACTTGTGTAGAAAGACACAGGGATAACAGCTAATAAGCTAGTTGGTTAGTTAGCTACTAGTATGTACATAAGTTACTTGACTGGTTAGTTAGGCATGAGTGGCTTTCTCCTATAGAATAAAATATCTCTAGGACAGACAAAAAAAACAGGTAAAAATGCCACAGAGGGGGACAAGACGGAGATTTTTATATACATTCTTCAGTACATTTTGAATTTTTAACCATGCGAAGGTATCACCTATTAAAAAATAAAAGTTTAAAATAAAAATGTAGAATAGTTTGCCCCAAAATTATAGTTCATGTTTGTGCATCCACTTAGCAACATACACCCTAATTGGTTGGGAAATTATTTTCACTCTCCGAGATTAAAATTTCTCCCTATCAAGAACCCAGTTGTAAGTTAGTCTCTGAAATTTGCACATTGACGACTTTTAGCAAAAACTTTAAAGCCTGCCTTAGTGCCAGCCAACTCTAATTAAAATCTTCTACAAAATTATTTCTAAAAATGTCTGGCATAGTAATTGGAGCAAGCTATTTTAAAACAATATTTAAACATAAGATTTATTAGGGTGATTCTTTTTTAAAAAAAAAAAGAGGTTAAACAGTTTTTAGACACAAACTAACTGAAATTCATGAGTCTTTATCAGAACAAAAAGTACATGTTTATTCAATTCCCATGTGACTTTGTGACATTTGCTTGATAAAAAAAAGTTCCAGAGATAAAGTGACAATGCAGACAACCATAACGTGTGATTCTAATGGAAGAATAAACATGGGAAAAGTCTGGCTGCCACTTAGACTTCAGAGAGGAGAAAAATCAAAGGCCGAACAATTGAAATCTGTACTAGTGAGAAAAGAGGTGGGGTGATGTAAAGAAACCTTCCAGTAGCTGTAATAAAATTAAAACCAAAAGATTCAAGTTTAGCGAGGAAAGGAATCTCCACAGAAGGAAGGGCCATTAGACATCCCAGCCCTGCCCACTGTCCACCACAAGTACTGTTCCTAGGTTGTAACCATTACATTGTCCTCACGAAGGTTGCTGTTTCCCATCCACACCCTAGACACATGTTCTCTTAAAACCCCAGGAGGCTGACAGGATAAGACAGTACACTTAATCAAGACTTTTCACTGAAGGCTTCTACACAACACACAGGACACAAAACAGAGACTAGCACAGAATTTTATATTCTGATCTTCTGGACAATACTGGATCCTTGGGACACATGCGGCCCCATTTTAATAGTGTCGCAAGGATGGTATTGTGCTCAGACAGTTCCCAGATTTTACTCTCCTTCCCGACGGAGGAACCCCACAGCATGATCCAGTGGACGTCTGCCTGTGTCTGAAGCTATTTCCATGTAAGCAGGGGGTGGTTCTGTCATCCTCACCTGACCATGCCACTTAGGCAACCCAGAAGCCCCGAGCCCACAGAAGTAGCTTCCTGAACACCCCTCGAAGCCTGAGGTTGCTGAAGATGAGGATAAAGGGATGGACAGACGTGCACAGGAAGGTTAAAATTTGCCACGGCCAGTACCAGTCACTCCTTAAGGAGAAGTAGCCTGAAGCAGTAATCATCAGAGACCCAAAGGACAGGGCATAAAGAACGAGGAAGGAGACGAGTGACCTCAGAGCTTTGGTGTGAGCCTGGGTGCTGGGGTCCTGCAGGCCGTCAGCGTTGCTCTGCATGGTCCGCTTGTGTCTCCTCAGAGAATTAATCAACAGCATCATGAAGACCAGAAAAACAGAGTAAGGGATCGATAGCGTGACCACTTTCAGGGGTAGGAAGTAGTGAATCTCCAGCTTTTTGTTCCACTCCCTGTAGGTCATGTTCCCCGCAGTGTTTCTTAATAGGAAACCTTGATGCACAGCGCGGTTCCCCCAAAAGAAGAGCAGGGTGACGATGGAGGACATCAGGAGGGAGCCCAGCAGGAGCCAGGGTACGGACCCTGGGAACCTCCACTTCAGCCAGAGGAAGGTGGGGTGGGTGAAGGTAGCGATCTTCACGCAGAAGAGGACACTGAGCCAGGTGCCAAACCAGAAGGTGGCCGAGTTCAGGAAGTCCCAGTGGAGCCCAAACAGCTGCCGCACAAGACCCCGGTTGTAGCTCTCCAAGTGAAGGAAGTAGTAGAGGTCGTGCACCATTCCGACCCACTGCAGGAAGAAGCGCGAGGCGCCCAAGCTGATGAGGATCATGTCCGAGGGCAGCAACCTGCCACGCCGCCTCCAGTCTCTGCCCAGCACCAGCACAATGAAGCCATTGGCCAGGATGCCCAGGAAACACAGCAAGACAAAGAGCAGCATCAAGAGGGCTGAGATTGCTGGATGCATTGTGGCACCTTGTTCCCCGGCCTCCCCCTGACCCCCCACTCACACTCCCTCTTTTGATGTCTCCTGGGTGTGTGAAGAATGATCCGGGTCTGCATCTGAGCCAGAGCTCACTTAGAAGGAGGAGGCTTGCTCAGGCAATGGAGGAAAGGTGAGCTTGGCTCAGCAATGATGCAAATTTCCCCCGGCTCAATTACCACTGGGCCTACCAACTGCCCCTAATTTGCCTTCTTTGTTTTTTCCTGCATGCTGCCATGGTTAATATTAACATAGAGGGCTTTTCAGGGAAGCTGTGACTGAGTTCCATCTTTATTATTCTACCCATGGGCCCTGTAAACACACCTCTCCCCATCAGACCATTCTCAAGACGTTAAGTATATAGACAAGTATAGAGACGCACTCACATGGCCAAGATCTACGCCAAATAGTGATGCTAGAGAAGTCTGTCTCCAGCTGAGCTTCCCTGTCACACATCCGCCCTCACCTAGCAGCTGTCATCCCCTTCAAGGTCAGATACCTTGGTCTACCTTTCTGTCGAACCTCTTCCCAAATCCTTCATGGCCCCTGAGCTGTAAATGATTAATAATGGTTTAAACAATGGTTTAAACTGGTTTTATGTTTCCAGTGAGAGAATTCATTTCCATGTGGTTGTGTGACTAAGGGAAACTGCTTCTTGCTGAATATTAGTTGAAGGCCAACCTCAGGTCCCAGTGGCCACCCCCAGTCTTTGCCAAGTGGGCTGTTTCAACATGGCGGCTCAAGCCAGCAAAGAGAGTTTCTAGAGAGAGTGGACTAGCAAGATGGAGTCTTAAATATCACAACGTAATCAAGGGACTGATATCCTATCACCTTTCCCATATTCTATTGGCTAGAAGCAAGTCACACTACCCACATGTACTCAAAGGGAGGGGGTTACACAAAGGTGAGCATATCAGTGGTGGAGGACTTGGGGGGACCAACTTAGCATCTGTCTGCCACACTGAGATACCATAATTTACAAGGCATATATGAGTCCTGTCCTCTGACACCAACATTAAAAAGAGTTCCCTATGAGACCATGCTGAAAAATAAAAACATTCTCTTGAATGAAAATCGATTCAAGTTAATCCATAGTCAAATGTTTTCTGCTCAATACTTCAAATTTGTCCTTTCTCCACATTTGTTTAAAACCTTTTTTATGTTCATGCATCCTTTTGGGTTGTGAGTTTGTCATGAAAGAGTCAATTAATCAGTCGTACAAACAATGTGAAAGTTGTTACCACCATAGTATCAATGTATAACTATTAAAATTAATACTCCCTAATGAAAAGAGAGATCCCATTGACCTTGGGTAAATATGTACATTTCTCTCTCTCAGATATCTGCTTCCCATAAAATTTTCACATTCATTCATTCACTCAACAGGTATTTATTGAGTGTATATATATATATATATATATATATATATATATATATATATATATATATATATATATATATTTGTGTGTGTGTGTACAGGGCACCTATTCTTATCACTGGGGATAGAGCAGTGAACCAAAGAGGTGGGATCCCTGCTTAGGGAACTTGCAGTCCAATGGAAGGTAACTACAATAAGCAAACACATGGACAGGACACTTTCACATGGTAACCAGTGTTCTGAAGAAAACGGAAGAGTAAGATTGATGGAGAATGACCAGAGGGAAAGGTTGGACCTACAGCTCCGTTAGACCTCTAGGCTGGAGAAGGCTTTCTCAGGGGTGATGAGGCCTGAGCAGCCTGAACAAATAGAGCCTTTGCCATGTATCACTGGCTGTATTCATAATATTATCACATCATGCTTTTATTAACTCTCTTCCACCATTTATTCTACCTTTATTCAGCGAGGATTCCCTCTCCTGCCAGAGAATAAGAACTCCAGCAGACCACATGACTTTTCTTTTCACTCTTATCAAATAGGTCATCCCAAGATCACTTCAATTCACAAACCAGCCTCAAACTGAAACTGGACATTGCAGTCCAATATACGAACATTACCTAACGAGATAACTGCAGCTTCAAGCCCTCTGAGATGGCTAACGCAGAGGGAGAATGGGAAAGGCACGGGAAAGATCTTACATGGACGAGAACCAAAGTAATCTGGCTTTGTGCTTTCCAGGCCTGGCAGATGTTTATACTGACTCTCTTTCTCATGGGAAACGTTCAGGGATCTGAAAGTCCCTGCTGAGCCCACTCTCCTGAAGTTCCCTTTGATGGGAAGGAAGCATCTTTATTTTGAGTGATCCCTCGGGATTCCTTCATCGGCCCCTAGGCATTCACCACCTAATTGTTGCTGCTGGAGTTTCCACACTCCGCGAGGCAGCCCTAGTAGTCAGATCTCAAGACAAGTCATGCACACGCCATGCGCTCTCTCTTGTGGTTCACAGTGGGCCCCCAACCCAGCCCCCACAGTCCTCATGTAGCCACGTTCTCCTGACTCTACGCCAACCTTAGCTGGTCGGTCTGTCTATCATTCTCTTAATCGCCCAGGCAGGATCAAGCCCCTAGCTCACTGCGCCTCCCAGCTGAAGAACTAATACAGTGAGCTTCGCAAGCGGCCCCATGGAAGCTCTGGACCAGCACCAGGTTTGAGGCGATGGGATGCATTCCTAGTCCTCCTCCATGGAATATGGAATGGGACTCATAGCAGAGCTTTTTCTAAATATTTATTCTTCACAAAACCCTCTCTCTGTTACTGTCTCAACCCTTTTATTTTTATCAAAGGGTTTCAAGAATTATGGAACAGGTTTATACGGATTTCCTTTGAAAACCTGCATGTTGTGAACTGGTTAACTCGCTCTGAAATCTCGTATCATTAAATCTCTGCACCTGATAGAAAATTCAACCTTTAATATCGTGTTATGTAAAGGGCAAGATCAAGAAAGTCATGTTAGTCATAGTAAGAAAGTTGACTATTATCCTAATGGAATTGAAAGCCATTAGAGGGATGTCAATAGGGGAGTCGTGTGATGTATTTTGTTTTTAAACAGATCCTTTGGGCTGTTGTGTAGAGAATAAATTGGGAGAGGCAAGGGTGGAAGAAGGCTATCAGAGGCTACTGCAATAAATCACGTACAAGCAGATGGTGCTTGTTCTCAAGATGAAGCACTGGAGATGGTGAGTAGTGATGAGATGCTGGCAGATGTAGAAGGCAGATTCAATAAGATTTACTTGATATGTGGGTGAAAGAAAGAGGAATCAAGGAAAGATCCGAAATATTTTACTTGAGTAACTGGGAGAATTTTATGGAGCCAGTTACTTAGATGAGAAAGACTGAGAGAAAAATATGTTTATGGGAGAAACTGTTGTGGTTATGTTAAGTTCAAGATGTCTGTTAGATATCTCAGATAAGACAGAAAGCAGACAACTGAAATTTAAGGCTGGATCTCAGTGAAGAGTTAAGGCTGGAGTAACAGGTTTGGGAGTCATCAACACTAACATGGTATTTAAAGCCATTAAACTAGATGAGATCATGTGGGGAGAAAATGTAAATGGAAACTGTTAATGGGCTGGGAGTGAGACGTGTACCTTCAGCGTTTAGGGATTGAAAGTCAAAGGATGCAGCAAAGAAGATTGGGCTGAGACTAATATGAGAGAGGGATTCCATTCCAGGAGCTCACACTCGGGAACATGGGGAGGAAGAAACAAACAGGTGGGGAGGGAGACATGGGAATGAAAACTATTCTGAAGAGGTGATCTGCACCCAGGGATGGCACTCTATGCTCTCTGGGGAGATGCCCTAGGGCAGGCACTGTTAACATGTTGCAACTTTGAGATGTCCTTTGGTTGGGACCCAAGTCTAGCACAGTAGATTGTCAGTGCTGAAACTGGCATCTGTCCTGTGCTTTCCCCATTAATTGCCTGAACAGAGAAGCCTGATTTATAATTCGTCCATTCAGCAAAATCTATTCAGCACGTACTGTCTGTTGGGCACCAGGCAACGCACATAAGTGCAAAGATTAAGACAGTCTCTTGAGAGAGAAAGACAAGTAGACATATCATGACAATTCAGCATAATAAATGATAAAATAATAACAACTTATATTTACTCAATGCTGCTATGCATCCCCATGGACTATCCTAAGTGCTTTACATATATTAATTTTTTGACCTTCATCAAAACTCAATGAGTTTCCAAAATGATGCTGGGACAACTAGATTTCCAGACACAAAAAAATGAAGTTGGACCCCTTCCTCACATAATACACAAAAATGAATTCAAAGTGGATCATCGATCCAAATGTAAGAACTAAAACTATAAAACTCATAGAGGAAAACACAAGAGTAAATCTTCATGACCTTGGGTTAGACAAAACCTTCTTAGATAGGTATTACATCAAAAGTACAAGTGACTAAAGTAAAAAATAGATAAATTGAATGTGATCAAAATTAAAACAAACTTTTGTGCTTCAAAAGACACCATCAATAAGTGGAAAGGCAACCACATTGTGGGAGAAAATATTTGCAAATCATATATCTAATAAGGAATTTGCATCCAGAATACATTAGAACACTTATAACTCAACAATAAAAAGGCTTGATAGTGGGAATCTTTTCACAATGTATACATATACCAAATCATCACATTGTACACTATATATGGTTTTTTTTTCTCACTATTTCTCACTGTTACCTCAGTAAAACTGAAAAAAATACTGGAGTCAATAAAAAAATAATTATGAATGGTAACTCAGAAATGTAGACCACAATATGATGTGTGTTAAATATTATATTAGAGTTCATATATTTATATATGTCCATGACAGGATGAATGGATAGGAGGATAAATAAACACATGATTTGTGGATAGAAAGAGAGAGAAAAGAGAGAGAGAACCACTGATACTTTGGATGCAAAATAAAATCATCGTAATAAATATCCCCATAGCGGCAGAGTGTCAGCAAATATGGCTTCTGGGACAGTCTTAGATAATATAACATTTGTCTACAGTGGTTAAAAAATAGTAAATGTAAAGTCAACATACATGAAAGCGTGCTCCTTGGGACACAATGCAGAATAACACTGGCTGAGAATCTAGGGTAGGACTGGCCCATGAGTCCCTCTTTGCACAGAGGAAATGGAATGTTTAAAATGACCGTAATCACAATGCAGATTGCAAACCCATGAGCCAAGATAAAAATACAGCAGGCAATAAAATGTTCAGAATCTGTCTCTTTCCAGACTGTCCTGCTGGGTGCTGGGAGGGCAGAGCACCACTCTGGCGGAATAACTCTCAAACAGCACCAAGTTTATTGTATCCTGGTTCCATTTAAAATTACTATAGAAAATTTATAATAAAATCCTGATTCAGCAAACTTGTTGAAAGAAACATTTTTACTCCTAACTTTATGGGGTTTTGTTTTTTCATGTTTTATGCCATAGTTTCCACAAAATATTTGGGTGTCCTACCAAACTGCCATCTGTAGAAACAAATAAAGATTCTTTACATGAAATCACGAGTTACTGTGCTCATTATTTACCATTTTATATTTTTCATGCTTTTTCACTTATATATTTCAAAGTTTCTTTCAGTACTTATTGGAAGGCTTTCTAATGTCTGTTATTGCAGAAAAGGGGAATATTCATAGCATATTAAAAAACATATACATTTATTATCCTAATTTTGTAAAACGTGTTTAAATGTCTGAAACATCAACATTATTTATTTTTGTGCATGTGTACATGTAGATACAATTTTACGGGAGAAAAAAATGTCTGGAAGGAATGAATAATGAACGTCAATGGTGATTATCTTTGAACAATGACAATCTGAGTGATTGTTCAACTTCTTTATAATAGTCTTTATTTTCCAAGTTTCCTGGAATAATCCTGTATTATCCATAAAGAACATCAAAGCTTTAAAACTAATAAGTCATTTGTGATATATTTAAGGGAGACTAAATAACTCTACCTTATCACCAACATTTACCTTAGCTTATAAGACCCCATGATTTAAGACTAGTAAGAATTCATTGATCTGGCAGAGGGCAGGGAGGGCAGAGCACAGCAGGACAGAGCTAGTACCAGTATTCAATGTCCCACTGTTATGCAGAGTTGTATATTAATCTTCCAAAGACTGACTTACAGCTGCTTTCCTGCAAATCTTCTATATAAATACTGAGTGTTTAACTAATTGGTCCAACCAAATTTTTCAGCACCTCTGCTCACCCCTCCTGCTAACAGAAAACCACCATCAATAGTAGCACGTTACCACCACTGTCACAACCTGAGGATTTCAACCTCTACTCTCGTCCTACAGAAAAGAAAATAGACCCTGTGAAGGTAACACACTTTCCCAAAGCCAGAACATAAGTAAGAGGCAGAGAAAAATGAACTCTTAAACTCAGATCTTGACTCCAAGACACTGTACCACACTCTCCAAGAGCCCTTATGTCATTTGGTTTCATTTTTCTCATCATCATCACCAGTTCCATGCCTTAGATGCCCTTTAATTTCCAAGCTCATGACCAAAATCGGAGCCCTAATCGTCTCTACTTCCCAAATACCAGCTACTGTATAAGGAGTAGAGAATGTCTGCAGTAGAGAGGGTGTGGTGCATGGAAGGAGCATTCATGTTTGTATTCGTTACGATTATTAGTTAGTTTTAGTATTCGGTACGCACTTGAATGTTGGGAATTAGTGAATAGGAGGCCGACTGGTTGCCATTAGGACTCTTGACTAGCCTATTCCAAATTCCCAGGTTCTGATCCCACAGAATCCCCGAAGTTCATGGGAACCATCCTCAAATGTCAAGTCAAAGCAAAAGAAAAGAACGTTCTTTGAGGCACTGGCAGTTCCTCCTCTCAGGGCGGGGTGACTGGTCACTGCTGGACGGGGCTGGCCAGGAGAAACCAAGATGGGACCATGTTGGCCCATCAAGTATGATGTTGTCAAAAGCAAGTACAAGGTCAAAGGAGGCCTGTGCTGCGATTCAAAGAGAGAGTCAAAGACAGAAAACCACAGGAGGGAAAAGACCAGCAGAGTCCTCCTTGGGAAACCAATTCACTTTCCAGATGTCTCTACAAGATAGAACGACCTAAGCAAAAGTTGGAGTCCAAATTTTAAACTAAGCAAAGAAATCTGAATAGAGAGCATAGTCACGCAGAGGCAAACATCTGAAGGCTTAATTTCGTTTTACCCCAGTGAGTATGCAATGGATTTAGGACAGAGACTGACTGCCCTGAGCTCTGTGGTTTTAAAGCCCTTCCTGAGGTGAGAAAACTAGAGCTCCTGGCATGTGTTCTCTGAGGAGACCCCAGCGTTCTAAAATGCTGTTCCACAAAGCAACTGCTGAGCTGCCCCAGATAAGGACTTCCCGTTCGTTATAGCCAAGATATTCTACCATGTGTGTCTCTTTCACTGCTCTAGTAAAAAAAAATAGTAATTTAAGACATAAAGTTTATGACTCTTTCACCCATCGGCACCTGTAAATAACTTTAATTCACTGTACCTCAATGATTCTTCCTCACAAAATGTTCATCACCACTCATGTTCTGATTTTAAAAAGGATTTCTTACTTTCCAGCAGATATGGGGACACCAATGCTCATAGCAGCATTCTTCATTATTAGCCAAAAGGTGGAAGCAACCCCAGATCCCTCAACAGATGGATGGATAAACAAAAAGTGGTATGTACCTGTAATGGGATATTATTCAGCCTTAATAAAGAAGAAAATTCTGGCACATGCTACAACATGGATGAACCTTGAAGACATTATACTAAGGGAAAGCCAGTCACAAAAAGACAAATATTGTCTGGTTCTACTTGCATGAGCTACCGAGAGTGGTCAAATTCATAGAGACTGAAAGTAGTCTGGTAGTCGCCAAGGTTTAGGAGGGGAGGAGGAAACGAGACATTGTTTAATGGAGACAGTTTGAGTTGGGAAGGATGAAACGTTCTGGGATGGGTGGTGGGGTTGGCTGTGTAACAATGTGAACGTACTTAATGCCACAGAACTACACAATTTAAAAAGGTTAAAATGGTCATTTTATGTGTGATTTTTACCACAATAAAAAAGAGCATTTTCTCAAAGAATATTTTCTTGACAAACTGTATAGTCTTACTCTTTTAATTACACGCTTCAATTTCAGACATTGTTCCTGGTCTGCTAGAAAAGTATGTTACTCTTTTACAGAACAGAGACTACGTCTTCTTTAGCTCTCACATCGCCCACATAGAGGGACTCAGGAAATATTTGTTGAATGAATGAGCTTTGTTGCTTTTCCTTTTCCAAATAATTCTTGTGTGTCACCCTACTACAAATTGCATTACTGACATATTTGGTTACAGATGCTTTCAATATTTGGTTATTTGAGGAGAATGAGTTAGCAAGACTTTATATAAATGCTATGATAACAGAAGCAGGAATGTTTGTGTCTAGCTCAGAAACGCTGAGAAGAAACAAGCATATTGTACATATAAAGATGTTTGCCGTCTGACTGGTTGGAGCCCTGAAAGTCTTTTATTGTTACTAAAGGTTAGGGATGATTTTTCCCCAAACTAACAGACTAGTAAAAACTAAACTAATACATGTAACAAAAAATTTGAAACACAGGTAAAGTAAAACATGTTATTGACTATATAATATAGTTATTGGCGTTAACTTGAGAAATGCAGCTTTCCCCCCAGCTTCCTAATGGATTTCTCAATTACCAAACAGAGGAGCTAGAATGGAAATGTTTTCTAATGTTGAATGTTTGGACCAGCTGTTTTCTTTCTCCGTTTGAAGCTTTCCAGCCATAAGGACAAGAATCTCCTTGTATCTGATCCCTACAGGGCTGAATGGATGGTTGTTTTGGTACGGACCCAAATCACAGTGCTCCCAAGGAGTTTGTCAGTAGGGTAGGAAGCCACCAACCTCAGAAAGTCAAGTCCCGATCCCTTATTTTATGAAAATGATAGTGCCCCCTAAACACAGAAATCCATCTTGACCTCAAAAACTATTGCACTTGAGTTCTGATGTAAGAAATATAATAACACAGTGATACTGGAGTAGTTTCACATTTTCAAACAAATCACTTTGAACAAAATAGAAAACGAATAGTATTAAGTAAGTATTGTGTCTTAAGTAGTTTATTCAACCTCTTCTAAAAAATAGTGTAATTTTACAGAAAGAACACTAAAAGTGGTCAAAAATGCTTCCACTGCCCACAGCTGTCTGCCACCCCAGCCTGGCACCATCACAAAGTGCAGGACAACACTTATTTATAATTAAAAGACGTGCCAGTTAGCTCAGCTAACTCAAGTTCAAAATGCATCCCACTGCCGACTGCTAAAGCCCAGTTTCAGAAGCTTTTATCTGCCACCAAGAGGCCTACCATCCAAACAATTGGAACTTAGATTCACTGCAAGCGTGTCACAGACGCCAACCCAAGAGCAGCCACCAGAAGCCACATCCTGGCTCACCCCATGCTTCACAATTCTGATCTGATTTCAAAGGTTCAGCCCCCCTCTCAAGTCTTCTCCCACGCAAGCCTTTCTTCTTGTGACTTTTTTAATCTCAAGATTATCCCCGTTTCCCTGAGTGAATCACACAAGAATGGCCAGAGATACAAGGCCAAAAGTCTACAGGAATTCAGAAAAGGAGGCCATCGGTGACATTAAGAGATGTCAAAACCAGACTATTATGAAAGATAGATGGAAACTCCCCAATATCCCGTACTTGAGACATCAAATTTGCAGCCAAACATCATATACAGATCACGCTGCAGACAACTATGTCTGATTAATTTCCATTTTAGAATTCTCTCGGAACCAGGGTCAAATATAAACTATTAGTACTTGTTTAATGGTCACTTCAGTTTATCACTGTTTTGTATTCCTCTAACTGGTTTATGTATGTTGTACGGTAGATTTGTTGAATGTTTAGATGCTACTTTCATATCCCCATTGCGCTGAGCAGGAAGATATGTACCTAGAGCTCCATGTCTAACAATAAATTCTTGTTAAAATGTAAAAGAAGCATGGCAGCAATTCCTTCTAATAACTATAGAAAATATGCAGGCTGGGTGTTACATCAGTGAACCAGCCTAAACCTCTGGAGTGTTTGAATTTATAAGAGAATGGCAATCAATAACCCCACTTTTGGCAGCCATTGCTACTTCTACAGGCACACAAATAGTAAATTTTTGCATTAATAGAGTAATCTAGTTAATTACAATAAAATAATTCATTCATGTGCTTAACAAATATTTATTAAGTGTCGACCACTGACCAGTAGGGAACAAAGACACAAATGCTTTGGAGTCTACATTAGAGTGAAGGAAACAAATGACACAAAATATAAATAAGTAAAATACATCAGGAGAATACTAAGGGTAAAAGCAGGACAGGGACTAATAATATGGAAAATTGCAACTTAGAGTGGCAATGACAATGCCTGAAAGAAGTGAGGGCATGGGTCATGACAATATCTGGGGAAGAGCATGCCAACCAGAGAAGTCACCAAATGCAAAGTGTCTGAGGGAGACGTATGCTGGGCATAGACCAGGAACACAGAGAAAGCCAAAGTGGGAGGAGCAATGAGACAGGCAGGAGGGTAGACCAACAGGAGACAACTTCCGGGATATGGGGTGGAGGACAAACTCACAGAGGGCGTTTCAGTTCAGTATGCAAACTTAGAAGTTTACCCTAGTTTGAAAAGCAGAGATGTAACATGATAGGACTTACATTTTTAAAAAATTCTGCTAGCTACTGTGTTAAATATAGACCAAAGACGAACGAGAGTGGAAGCTACAAACAAGAGGCCATTGCAAAAATCCAAGCCGAGCTAAGAGTGGCCTACACAAGCCTAACCCTAATTTTTTTCAGACCTTTACATCGAGGGTTGACTTTCAACGGATTGCAGTGAAGGAGATGCTTGCTACATACGTACCCCCACCCAGAAGCAGGTTATCTAAAAATGCCTTAGCACCAGTTTAAATGGTTTACCAACTGAGTTTCTGAGTGATTGTATGTGGGAGGTAAAAATTTTTGTCCAGAGCAACTGGAAGAACGGAGTTGCCACTACTGAAACAGGAAAAACAGTGAGAGAAGCATGTTGAAGCAGGAAAATACCAATTCCGTTTTGATATGAAACGTTTGAAATGCCGATTGCACAGCCATGTGGACATTTCAAGAAGGGCTATACACGTGTAGATCAGAGAAACGCAGTCTGAAGCTCAGACCACTTAGATCAAACTCTCTAGAAGTAGAGCCTGTGGTGGAGATAATTGTGCAAGTGATTTTTTTCAGGAGAAACCTGTAAGGAATGAAGAGACATAAAATAAGGCAGAGGAAAAAGCTAGACAAAAAAAAGAAAGAAAAATGGTTTGGGGATTAATCTAGACTCAGTTTGACACCATGGAGAGACCTGGAGTATAGACTGCTAGAAACTTGGACGCCTAAGCTCTGTCAAATCTTCAGCAACAAGGCAACGCTTTCCTCCCTTATCTGAGGAAGCTGGTCACCTTCCCTTCAGAGCCTGTAATGGATTCCCTTCTAGTGGTTTCATGGCAAGGCACCACTGGTCGTAAGGACCCACCTCACCTCCTCTCATTGCTTCGAGACTATAACCAGACTCAAGTCCCAGCAGGCCCAAGAGAATAAGACACAAATTGTGACCCATGAGAAGGTGTGATACGCACCAAAATCCTAAGGGGGGATTGCTAGATCAAACGGCGCATACCTTAGTCAATGTGACAGCTATTGCCAAATTGCCCTCCATAGAGATTGTATAATTTCTACTCCCATCAGCAATGCGTAAAAGAATGTGTTTCCCCAGTAACTTGGCAAAAGAGTGTTGCCAAATTGTAAAAGTCTTGCCAAATGGATAGTTTAAAAAAAAAAGTGGTATCTCAGTATCATTTTAATTTTCATTTTTCTTATTATAAATTAGGTTCATTGTCTTTCATATGTTTAAGAACCATTTGCACTTCCTGTTCTGTGAATGTGTAATTCAAATTTGCCAACGATTTCCATTATGACTTGATATTTCAAGTCTTGCTTCAGAAGGACTAAGAAAACAGGGTTTCTCTGGCTTGTGGGAGCTGAAGGATACGTACAAACACTACAAGCACATCCCAAAAGGTGCGGTGAGAACAGCCAACATTTCATGTAAAACTGAAAGGCTGTATTTTACGAAATGAAACATAGGAAAAGTTGAATCATTTAAAAGGGGGGGGGGCTTTTAAAAATTAAATGACATTTATAAATATATGGTGATGGAAGGAGAACTGACTCTGGGTGATGAACACACAATGGGATTTATAGATGATGTAATACAGAATTGTACACCTGAAATCTATGTAATTTTACGAACAATTGTCACCCCAATAAATTTAAAAAATAAATTAAAAAAAAAAGAAAGACACATACACTGAAAAAAAAATTAAATGACATTTAGATTACAGATCATCTCGCTTTAGAATTTATCTGGACTTCATGATAGCATGTTGCCTCTCACTTTATTTTTGTTTTTCCAATGGTAGTACCAATATGTACTTAACTATTCCCACAGCAATACCACACTGTTTAAAATACTGTAGCACTGAGGTATCCCAGGTCTGTCATTCCCTGGCCATGAGACCTTAGAAAGCCCGCTAAGCCTCTGCTTTCGCTTTGCAGTATTGTTTTAAGAATTAAATATACAAAGGAGTTAAGGAAATGAATTGTTGAGCCCCGTGCCTCCTACAAAATAGGCATTCATAAATGACTGTTACTAATACTATCATGAAGCACGATGAAATTAGACTACAGGCAAACATTAATAATAATAGTAAGTCACTAGCTATTTTTAAATAACCCCTTCTTCTCTTTTACTTTTCCATGTGTTCAAGCTCCAAGAGGACTTGTGCCTGTGGGGAGATCATTCAGATTCTGTTCTGTTCTCCTAGGCTCATGATGTGAAGAGTGGAAGGAGCAGAGCAGCTTATAGCAGGTTCTCTGGAGGGAGAGCCACGGTCGGGAGCAAAGAGGAAGAAGTGGCCATTCACTTACCTTCCCACAGGAAGGAGTTAAAAGCTTGCTGTTCACAGTTGCTTAGCAACACGCAAGGGCTGGAGAAAGAAGAAAGCCAAGGATGGCAAAATCAGACAAATTTTACTCACTTACCCATTTATTATTTCCACATTGTGCATAAGTCAAAGAGAAACAGAATAGAGGTTCGACCTCCAAAGATAAAGCAGCCGGACAGTGAAGGGAAGACAACTCAAATGTAAGCATAAAAACACAGTAAGTAGATAAATACACCAACGAAAGGACATGCGCCTACAGCTGGGTTCCAGGTGCAATAGAATCTTTCTGTTCAAAGCAGCAAGTGTTTGTAAGTGCTTCAGGGAGCACACAGAAGACTATGAGGAAGCCCACGCCTTCAGGAACTTTAAAATCTACGTAGGAGAATAAACCAAGTATACAGATATATCACTACAGGGCAGCACTCGTGTATAAATGGAACAACACCCCATTTTTATGTCCTCAACTGTGGGAGAGGTCAAAGGAGTGGAGGGGCATCCAGAAAAGCTCCCTGAAGAGGAGCCATTTGAATGAACCCTGAAAAGTTGAAGTGGGGGGTGGAAAAACAGGATTTTGACAGATGTGAGGATACGAGCACATTTCAGCGTGTCAGGGAGGACGCTCCAAGTATGTCCAGAATAATAATAATCCAAATTTCTCTGCAAAATAGGATTATACTACCGTGTTTCCCCAAAAAATAAAACCTAACCAGAAAATAAGCCCTAGCATGATTTTTCAGGATGACATCCTCTGAACATAAGCCTTAATGTGTCTTTTGGAGCAAAAATTAGTATAAGACCCAGTCTTGTTTTCGGGAAAACACGGTAGAATGGAAGCGGTAAAAGATACAATTGTTGCCACATTTTGGAGATCCCTGGATGCCACGTTTAGGGACTTGTGCTTCATTTGATAAGCACTGAGAGATGACGAGGGTGTGGGTGGAAGGGTTATAGCCATGCCTTCAGGAGAGTGACCTGGTAATGGTAATTTTGATGGGAGGAGGGGGGCGGAGGGAATGTCATGAAGCAAGTGGTGAAAAGAAACGTAAGCAGTGCAGGTAAGAGAGAAGGACAGTCTAATCTAAAATAGGATCCACAGGATTGGGAAGAAAGGGAGAGATAACAGAGACATTGCAGAGGTAGAAATTGAAGACAAGTGACTGATTGGATAGAAGGGCAGAGAGTAGGGAGTGAAAGCTAACTCAGAGGTTGTAAGCCTGATTCACTGGCTATCAATAATATTAGGAAAAAACTGAGCAGTGGAGGGGCTGGTGGGGGGAAAGAAAGAGGAGGAGGAGGAAAAGGGGGACAGCCGTTTTCAACCTGCTTTCAACTTGAAGTGCTCATGGTACCATCAGGGGCAAATGCCCAGCAAGAGGAAGACAATAGAGGTTTAGAGTTTTGAGGAAGGTCAAGGCTTTGGTAATTATTCACATGAAGGTCAGAACTGAAGCCATGTGAGCAGATATAAACACAAAGGAAAACGAGCCCATTAATCTCCAAGAAAGAAGAGGGCTGGCTAAGGAAAGGACCAGGGCAGGAGGACGAGTAAGTATGAGGGAGACACAACAGCAGCTCAGGGTGGGGAAGACCCCCCTCCCCCAGTGCAGGCTCACAGGAGAAGGCCTTTCAGGAAGACATGTGATGGGCAAGTAAGGGGGGTGTTACTCTCCTTTTAAAACAATCTTCTACCAAAATCAAGTATTACTTTTGTGAAAACATTTTTAATCAGTTTGTTTTCTGAGAAAAGAACAGTGTTATCAAGAGAGGCAACTACTGCAGAGACACAGGAGGATGAGGGCTAAGGATGGTGACACACTGAGGGATCAAGGACTCATGTGTGTCCCTTAGAAACACACTGAGACAGAATAGAGAGCAGAGGATGAGTGCAAGGGGCAAGGGAGGGGTACTCTGGGCAAGTGATTAATAAGAGGAATGAACGCTTGGGGGGGTAAGAAAGTAGAGGGGATTTTTTTCAGGAAAGAAGTTCAAAAGCACATTTGTTGAGCATGGGAGGATAAGAAAGCGGGAGAAATTGAAGATTCGTGTAGAAGTGGGACCCCCCCGCCTTGACTGAGCAGGGGACAGACAAAAGTCCCAAAAGCGTGGAGCTAGGCGTGCACACATGTGAGCCTTGAAAAGCCAAAAGCAGGGACCCGCCTTCTAGTGCAGAAGGCAAGGGAAGGGAAAAGAAGAAAGAGGCTGAGAAATTTTAAAGCGGATAGAGGGAAGTTTAAGGATCTCAGTTTGAATGGTTCAAAAGGTAAGTGAGCTTAGGGAAGGTTTGAGAAGACCTGTGACAGGTAGAAGTGCAGTCTTTGCTTTTCACCAAACCAAGCCAGAGGTCTTTTTCTTAAATCTCAAGGGTCAGACAGATGTAGAGGAAACTCTCCATGTCAACATTTCAGTAGGTCCCAAGGTCAACACAAAAGAAGTCATATCTGGGTTGCAAATGTTAAGGTCGCATGTGGACCTTCACATTGACAAAACTGACTAACAGACTGGGCTATTGTGGAGAATATAAACAGCATATAAATCATAAGGCCCTAGCATTCAGAAGCATCTCTAAAGGTCACCTGCAAATATACAAATCCCAGGTAACACACACTGCCACACACATGCACACATTACACCACGCTCTGCGAACAGAAGTCAGACAGCAGGAACTCTTGCATGGACAGTCCGAGTGCTTCACTGCAGGCGATGTCTGGAAAGCAGTTACATGATAAAAAGGGAAAGGTGGTTTACAGGATGAAGCCAGAGGACACCTAAGGCTCCAAAAATCTTCTCCAGTCTGATCCAACAGCTAAAAATTGCATGTGTCAGGATCCTTGCATCCAGTTTCTAGAAGGATAATTTTAAACACCAAGAGACTAATCACAGGGAAAGTAAAAGTTTCCTGATTCTTGGCCACATTGAGTCCCACAGGGAACACAGCTGTCTCAGCGACACGCTTGCTGAGAGTATATGAGTGATGCTAGCCCCGATTTCAGCACCTTTGATCTCAGTTCACAATTCTGTTTCATTGAAGTTACTTTCCTCATCATGAAATGTGGCAGAGATGTAAAGAAGCAGTGTCCCACTGCGCCCGTGCCCATGCATTAGTCTCCAAGGATTTCTATCAATTGCAGTTCAAGATGCCCCTGCACGCCGTAAGGAGCAGCCCCTCACCAGCACAGCTGTCAGCCTGGGGTTGCTCATGAGTAGAATGATGGGGTGGACCGCTGTGCACAGATAAATGCCTGCCTGCCACACCCCGTGCTTAAATTCCTGAGATGGGAAAACACCTGTAGCTTTGAGCATCAGTGACAGAAAAGAGTAGGTGAAGAGGATGGTAAAGGAGGAGAGAGCCAGGAGAGCCTTGATGTGTGCCTGAGAACGGGGATCGCGAGAGCCAGAGATGGACAGGAAGGTCTTCTTGGCGTGTCTTCCCAGAGATGTGATGAGCAAAACCATGCCAGTGAGGAAGACAACGGTAGGGACTGTCCAGGTAACAATTTTTAGACGGAAAAAGAAGTTCTCATATGTTCTCCCGACAGCATCCCCAGTGACATTCCACGACTGCAGACCGCTCCGTAAATCGTTCTGATATATGTTGTGGTTGCCTATGCAAAACAAGATGGTGCTCAAGCTAGAGAACCCCACAGAGCTGAGCAGCATCCATGGAACCAACCCAGACACCTTCCGCTTTAGCCAGAGGAAGACAGGGTGAGTGAGGGTTGCAATTTTCACGCAATAGAAGACACTGAGCCAGCTGCAAAACCATAAGGTGGCAGCGTTCCAGAAGTCCCACTGGAAGGCTAGGAACAGGAGTACAGGGTTGTACAGGAAAACCTCTGGATACAGAAAGGCATAAATGCTCTTACAGATCACCACCCACTGCAGACAGAAGCGAGAGACCCCCAGGCTGACCAGTAACTGATCGCAAGGTGACAACAATCTGCGTCGCCACCACTCCATGCCCAGTGCTACAATAATGAAGCCATTGCCGACCACTGCCACCAGGCACAAAAGGAATACAATGGTAGACAAAATGATGGCTCTCTTATCCATCACCGAAAGTTCTGGAACTGTGTCGTTCCCACTCATCTCTCCTGTGGACAAGGCGAGTCCCGAGACTTCACGGTGTATCCCTGGAGGGTTGCTGCGGAAGGTCCTAGATGACGCTCGTCCCTCCAGCTGCCCCAAATGCAGAGGACAGAACAGAGAATGCGGGCTATCTGAGGAGGGCGAATAGGTTCTTCCCCTCAGAATGAATGCAAATGTCGCTAAGGCTCAGTTTCCAAAGTCCTCATGCCTGCCCGTGAATTTGCCTGCCCTTTCTGCCCATGTCAACATTGGTGTAGATAATATATCAGACCCTTGCCATCAGTATCCCTTACACAGCAGTTGATGCTTCTCAAAACTGACACCTATGACACGACCACACATCGGCTGGCAGCTCCTACGGACAGTCATAGCTCATCTCCAATGGCTGATTGTTTTGTGCCAGGCATTGTTTGAAGTATTCTCCATTGTGTTCAGTTCTCACCACCGCCCTAGGAAGTAGGTGCTTTAAGAACACCCGCCTTGACAGAGAAAACTGAGCAAACCCTCTACCGACAGAGGTTAATTCAAATTCTATTGCTTGTGGTGACTGCCGTCATCACAATAGAACAGGAGGCAATTATATAACCAGGTAGGTGACTTTTGTTTTTTTTACAACATTTGCTAAGTAGTGACCTTCAAAGTGGCATTTCAGAGAAGAAACTCACCAGGATAGCAATAAAACCAAGGGGATGTGGCAAGAAGAACCTTGAACTAGGAGTCAAGACAGGCCTTAGTCCAAGTTCCACCCTCATTATGAATTATTGGGTATGCTAGTTAGCCCCTGGTGGTGCCTCAGTTTCTCCACCTGGAAGATGTGAAAAGTATCATCTGTTTTAATTCACAGGATTAGACTAGAATCTAAGATTAGCATCTCGGTTTTTAGAGTGAAATAAGACACTGAAATAACTTTATAGGCAAAAGAAATGAGGCTTCAAATTATCGATTAATACTCCCATCAGAAGTCACAGGTACATGGAGGGAAGACCAAGCCCTAGACTGGTTCCAGGACTAGAGATCTTGCCAGAGTTAGCAACACATCTCTTAACTTTCATCTTCTTCATCCCTAGCTGAAATCAGGAGATGAGGTTTTGAGTGTTGTCACAGTAACTACTTATGGATCTTCAGGCTAGTCACTGAACCTCTCTGAATCCCTCTTTCCTTACCTAAAAACATATAGGTCAGAAACAGATGTAACTTTAGGTAGATAGGTAAGAAGGTAGGTAGGTAGGTAGGTAGATACTTTGGAAACTACAAACCTCTGCACATACATAAGAAATAACTAAGATGATGATGACAATTGTTATTATAATGACTATCTTCTATTCTGTCCATTCTTGGATTCACACGTATTCCAAGAAGAATTCAGGAGAGCATCAGGGATGCAGTACAGGTCCAGGGAACCAAATATGAGACCATCTACTTTAACCAGAGGAAGGCAGAGGAAGCAAAGGCCACATTTTTCATAGGAATAAGGTTCAAAGAGTGAAATCAATCAATCAATTCATCAATCAATCAATCAGTGACCAGGTGAGTGTTTAATTACCCAGGTGAGTGTAAGGAAGTTAACGTGTCATAGGGAGACAGGCCAGCAGAAATTGTTCAAATATGGCAATGTTGAAGGCTCAGGATCAAGTCACCAGAGAGTGAGGGAGTATTTTATAGTATACTCACCTCCCAACTAGCACCATATCCTATCAGTGACATGCATAGAACCCCACAAAGAGAGAACAGAATGCAAAATACTCAGCCCCGCTTTCCAGTTCCCAGTCCAGCTGGGACAAAGGCCCAGACGAAATTGTTCTTCCAACACAGAAACTTAGCTCTGTAAACACTGTGTCCCTGGAGAAATGCAAGAAGGGAAACTAAGGTAACTCATCCACTCTGCCTTTCTTAATGCAACTCTCCAGGGGATAGAGTTTCCAATTGCTCTCTTCCCTGCCCTTGTTCCTCCAAATGACATCTGGCTGTTCCCTACTGGAACTTGGAGCAACGGAGCAAACTCTGGGCTCATAGCTCTGGAGTTCGGCCAGCCACAAAACTGTCAGCATGGAAAACTCATCTTCTCCCATCCACCTCCTGCATACATGTCCGATGGCTCGTACGATGGGAAAGATGTGCACTTAATCCTCAGTTCATTTAACAACAATTTATTAAGCATCTCCTGGAAGTCACCATCACCCTGCGAAAGGCATTGAGGCTACAACAGTGAGCTCGGTAGGGATCTGCCCTCAGAGTGCTTTCCTGCACTAACCATAAACCACAAACAAACATTTATTGGGCATAAAGTATGTGCAGATTCAGTTAATCCCAAAGGGTGAATGACCATCTGTATTTAAAATATGCAGTGTGTTTTTCAGTGATGCTTTTGTGGTTTGTGCGTTTTGTTTGTTTGTTGCATTTTGCTTTCTTATATTCAGATTATTCTTCTTAAGGGGAAGCCACGTCTGAGTATTGAAGCATTTTCACAACTAGTCGTTATAAGTGTTCATTAAAGTGGTCGAAGTAGGAATCCTAAGTAGGTTCTCTATGTGGGAAACACTCAACTCAGTACACTCTGTCTCACAGGGATTAAAAAAAGGAAGCGTCCCAGGCTGTGGTAGTAAATGTTATGTGTCATCCTAGTCCCGTTCCAGGAATTCTCAGGAGAGTTCAGGCGCATCGGCAACAGCAGCAGGAACCCCTTCATTGTGAGGCAACGAAAATGTTGTCTTGTATATTGGAAGGAAGGAGACATGGCGTCAGTAAAGGAGGTAAAGCCATGATTATGCCTAGGGAATAAGTTTGGCTACAGCAGAGGATTCAAGTAAGGGAATTAGGCATATCAGGCTGATAAGGTGTGCTGAGGAGAGATCCCAGAAAGCCTTGAAAGTCAGGATGAGATATTGGGTTGTGACTGGCCAATACTTTGGGGCTCTTATGAGTTACAGCTTAGGAAAGGGAGGTTGAGAACCTCAATCAAATAAGATATTCCTGAGATAAGCCCACTAGACCCGGCATACCGCAAAGGGCTGTGGAAATGTTACAGAACATGAGAGTTTCACTACCATCCCCTTCCCATCCAAGATGTTCAGTAAAGTTCTGGAGCTCCACCAAGGAAAGGAGTCCTTCAGATGGTTCCAGCTGAGTAGGAGGAAGAGAGGAGACAGGCACCCCCAATGTTCCTGCCTTCGCTGCTTCCACCCAACCCTCTTGTGGCGTGATCCTCAAGGCT